>NC_083639.1:14259617-14578617 GCF_963576545.1 Limanda limanda
TCCCTGCCCTCTGCTCTCCTCCCCCCCGCCGCCGTCTCCATCGCACTGCAGATATCATCTCAAAAGGTCCTTGTGGAGCAGCTTTTGTAGAAATTGAAATTGCGAGTTTGGAATGTCCTGACTGCTTACAGTTATGTCGCGGTTTTCACCCACATCTCCCCCAGCTCAAGTATCCATTCTTCTCTCTTTACAGCCTGACATAGGCAGCGTTTTTTGTGCGAGTCCCCTCTTTACATGTATGATTCCATAAACACGCTGCAATAACATTTTCTTTCGGCTCTCGAGCAATTTCTTGGGGAAAGCCGATCTTCCCAAGAGCCAGTGATTAAAGGTGGAAGATCAAAACAAAGAAAATATTAAATTAGGTCCCCAGTAACAATGTTGACGGCCGGCACCTAATGCACAACAGATGTGAGTGCCCTGACATGCATAACTCTCCAAGTTCCCACTGAAGCTTCACAAATTTAGAAAGAAAACATCAAAGTTGACAAATACACAGTGGTCCAGTGAGGCTTTTTTCCACTCGAAAAACTGCGCCATGAGAAAGGAAATGTAGCTTCTTTCAAAGCAATGCAAAAAAAGGGCTTGATTGACTAATAAGAGGGCCAGTGTTTGCAGGGTGGGGTTTGGTCTGGGGAATCTTTTACCTCATAGGGGTCGGTTTGGGGCACTGGGATCTCCATTTCACCGCACCACCTCTTCTCTCTCCGTTGCATGCTGCCCTTTTCCATTTTAAATGAAGGGGGTCACTCTGAAATTGTTAAATTGTGTGTAGAAAATAGTACTGGGCTCCCAACTGTGCCTTTAGTGTTGGTCTTTCAAAATTGGCTCCCCCTCACAGTGTTTTCTTGTAAGCCATTAAAAGTTTCAATGTATTTTGTGCTGTTGGAAAAAGGCTTGTTCCCTATGACCATTAAGAAGATTGAACTAATATCCCTATTTATTCTCCAACCAACAGTTTACATATACAAACTGCTTTACTCAAAATTTCTGTTATTTTAAACATTTGGAATTTCAATAAAATCATGTTTTGGGCATACTCTATCGTACCGCATAATATCAGTCTATGAACATGACATTATTTTTCTCCAGTAAAACTGGGATGTGTTAAATTAATGATATGGATTTTTTTGCTTTGTGTCATTCAGATGGAACAGGGACATATTTTTAAATGTGTTGTATTTTATAGGTCATGGTGGAAAAGATGAAAAATTACATGTATATAACTTTTAGGGAAATTATGGGTCTAGAAACAAATTTGTCCTTTTCTCCTGAAATTTGTTTTATCAAGAATAAAAAGCCATAACTGGCTGTAAGTACTGTTACTCAAATTTGAATATTCACATATGTGTACAGTACACATCCAACAAATATTTAAGAGAATGGAAAACAATCATTCATGTATTCAATTATGAGTATAATACAACATTGTTGTCATGAGTCAACATGAGGTCTGACTAAAGTCTTATTAATTGGCAAACTGTATGAAAGTGTGTTATTTATTTCAAAGTCAGGCCTGAGTAGGAGAAGCTGTTGAATCTCTTCAGTGTATAAAGTTTCCTCTTTAATGTTTCAAGTCACAAACTATATTGGCACACAGGCAAATACATGCTCACATACAGCTGTCCAAACCGGCTCTATATTGAGTCGGCACTTTATCCATGGGGAAGTGATCTGCGGGGATCACCCTGAGATGAACATGCTGCTAAATGGTCTCTTTACCAGTTGGCCTAATCTCTGCACTGTTTTCCCACGAAAGCCAGGCAAATTGAATTTCGAGGCATCTGTTGTCAGGCCCAAGCACAATCTTGATGTTGTTTCGCTGCGTGCAAAAGTGTTTTTTTGTTGCATGATTCATGAAATTGAAAATAAAAGAGGAAAAAAGTGGTGAAACACAGATTTACAGATGTGTGTCAAACGCTAAATCACGAGATGGACACCAGATTCCCCCGCAGACTAAATAGTTTAAGGAGAAAAAAAAGTAACGTTGAACACAAAAGATGAAGACTCTATTTAAACATTAAAACATGAAGCAAGACTGCAGCAGCAGCTGTGGAAACTTTTTAAAGAATGTTGTATGGTTCTGTTGTTAGACAAATCTCAGTTATTGTGATTTACAATCGCTGAAATTCTACCAATGCAGATGACAGCAGGCTGCATACTTGACCCTGACACTCCAAAACACTGAGAGTCTGAACCATGAAACTACAACAGATGTGTACTCATCTAAAACAGATGACATCTCCTAAGGACACCAGGGTGCCTTTTTCTTATAGATTAGGATGTCCGTGCAAGAGAGCATTGAGTATTAATTATGTATTGTTATTTCACACTGATGTTGAATAGGTCAAGTGATGCTGTTGTTTGAGTAACTAACTAATAACAGCAAACATTACGTATTGTTTGGCTTCTCACTTCACTGTCAACCGTCATCTACAGTAGATCAAACACACTGCTTAAGGCAAAGGTCGACAGAGTTAGACGTTTGTTTACTGCCTCAGAGGCGCAAACTGTCCAGGTCCTCATTTTTTCGTGTTTTCTTCCTCAAGAGGTTGAGTCTGGCAAAATTCTCAGAGACAGTCATCCACTCAGCTGAGAAGTCTGTCGTTTGCACATGTACAAACTTTGATTATCGTT
Organism: Limanda limanda; assembly: GCF_963576545.1. Lineage (NCBI taxonomy): Eukaryota > Metazoa > Chordata > Actinopteri > Pleuronectiformes > Pleuronectidae > Limanda > Limanda limanda. The sequence continues at coordinate 14,262,255 of NC_083639.1, forward strand.
CTTCAAATTCTGTAAATGATTTGAAAAATTTAACAGAGTGCGTGCTCCGTGATTCAATCCAATTTGGAGTTAATAGAGAAACTGTTCTTTAAAACTGGTCTTTAAAACTTTCATAACAAATGTAGTATCTTTGATACATAGAAAAGAAATGTTTTCAAATTCATATACATTTCTGCTGTTTACTTGACATGATGTAATTTAGCGCATTTTACATTCCTCAACAAGTTATGGGATATATGGTCTCTGTGACCCATCCTGGTTTTACTTTTGGTTATTTTATTGAATCAATTCTAATATATAATGTTTTGATTCCTCTAAATATAAGCTTAAGACAATTCAAGTAATTTTTGCTGAGCATATATTATTATCATTAGTAGGAATATTTGATACTAGTTCGTATCCAGATCTGTCTATGTCTCACAGATCTGAAAAACAGATTCGATTTTTTTTTTATTGGTATCATGATCCCATGATTTTTTTCTGAAAAACTAAGACAATGCTAAAAACACACTGGTCAAATTACTAGAAAGAAATCAAAACCAGTTGTCAGAAGAAACACTGGAAAACCTTTCAGAAACACCTTCCCAAATTCAATCCGAGGAGAGTGTGTTATTTTGGATTTTACACTTTAGAGTTGGAAGTGAGGCTTGATATGTGTTAGGCTGTCAGGATGAATCAATTATTGTATCATGCAGGCACCTCGAACTCCGCTTTCAGTAAACACAAGAAGAAAGGTAACGATGATTATGAAACATGTTCAGATTATTCAGAAATACAATATTTTTGCAGTATTACATAATCAGGTTCCTTTTAAAGAGAATTTGCTCTATAGAATATATAACATGGACCAGAGGATACTTGCAAATGATTACTTAAATTCATTCAACAAGTTGTTAATTTTTCTAAATATCTGCAATAATCTATCTGGTGCTGACCCATCACTAGTTGTGAATTCTTCCCTTCACACAGACAACATTGCCTTTGTGCTTGTTTATTTCTTCTGTTCTCTGTGATGCCCAGATTTTTTTTATAGATAAGTGTGACACAGACAATAATGTGTTTGACACTGAAATGTGATGTGGTTGCTTCAAAATGCACATTAGTATTTTTTATTTAAATCGCCCGAAACAGATGACAAGCCCCTTCTCCGTGGTGATGTCACCAAGACAATACAACTCACTGAGCCTCAGCAGCATCATTCACACTGCACACAACACAACAATAATTTTTTATCGATGCATGAACCTACCTGCATGATCAAAACTGAATACTAAGACTGATGTGTATAACAGCTGCTTATACAGTTTTTACTCTAAATGACTAATCAAGTAAAAATCAGATACACGTTATAAACGTATCAAAAAAGGTCAATGATTCAGTTCAGGGATAATCTTAAAAGCATTTGTTTGCTGGTGCTTTTTGTTTATAGAGCTGAGTGAAGCTCTCGAACTGCGAATAGACACGAGAAGACAAAACTGAGCCCATTAGAGAGTCAGACATAAACATGATAATAAAATCAACATGCGGCGCAGTCTTCTCCACTGAAACACCCTTTATGTATCAGGCCCACATACCTAAACACAACATAGCATGGCGTCAGTGTGGATCGCCCTCGGTCAGGACACACAGGGACTTAAACACAAGCAGGGCAGCCATCACCAAATTCTGTCAGTTACCTGGATTTAGCAAAACAAAGAGCCATCCAAGCTCTTTAGAAATCTGCAAGCTAAGCCTTTTCTCTTTTCTTCCTCATAATAATCCCCCCTGATGGTTTGTTTGGGCTCAGTCGGGGCTGGAGGGAAGCAGGGGGAAGGAGAAAGTGAGGAGGTAAAGTGGGGGTCTTTGATGATGACGAGATTAGATGTAGCCCGGCAGACTGTCTCCTCCTGCCTTCGCTACGAGCTCTGCCTCACACACACACACACACACTTACACACACACATACACACACCTATGTCGTCTTTGTGCACACACTCGCATATACCTACACACACACGGCAGTGAGCCGTATGCACAAGGCCACCCTCTTCCTCATTGTTGAGGAATTACTTGCTCTTTAGGGTCTTAAGTTACAAGAGCAATTGATCCCTCTGACCCCCTGCAAACCCTTGAGGTTGTGCTGGGAATCTGAGCCCCAATGTATACACACAGGAGACAGCTCAACCCCCAGAGCAGCACTCTTGACGCTCCCTGGCACCCCCACATCACACAGACAAACATACACATGAACACACTGGGTTGAGCTCTAAACCAGCGTGTTCTAATGCTGTGGATTTAGCTCTGCCTGCTGGTCAAAAAGGTGTAGTACCGTAAACACAGTTATTCAGATAAATACACTAGCTTGTACACAAATAAAAGACTGGAGCCAAGTGCTAATTGCAAGCAGAAAATATTATTTATCGTGTTTCACTTTGTGGCAGGTCATGGACAGTCCAGAAAAAAGGGAAAAAAACATCGCAGTTTTCTTGGTTTATAAATAACGATTTAATGCTTGAGAATTGGGAGTTGAAGAACTTACAACATCACGTATATCCCATACTGCATTTTTAACATTTAAAGACCTGTCAGCAAATTAAAAAAATCTCTTTATATAAAAGAGTTGTTTTTTTGTTTTCGTCTGATCTAGTGTAAATCCTAAAAATATCCAGATTATTATCATAGGAAACTAAAAGGATAAAAATATATAAAAATATACAATAATTGCTTACTTAAAATTGTTACAAAAAAAACTTGTATTTCTATTGTGATAATAGTTTCTGATGGGATCTCCTGCTGTCTTCACACATCGGATTCTCCTGGATTTCTATGGACTTTTTTTTGGAGGCCAGACATTAGAAAGAAGTCATTAGAAACTGTGGAGCGTGTCACTCGGACAGTTTCGTTCACATGCAACCCCGACGGAGGAAACACGGAGGAGCTGCAGAGTCGGTGCATGTCTGAATTCAGTTAAAATGCATATTTGCATTCTGCAAGATTACCCATTCTTTCCAACCCAAGTACATTTTAAAAAACAAGTTATCCATTGGATATACAATAAGTGTCGACTCAAAGGAGCTCAATCAAAGTTCTCTAATTCACTGAGACACTACATAACGTTCAATGTTTGGAAAGACTTGAACCATAAGAAAGGTTCTGTTCTCCCCTGAACCCCCCTCGCTAAGCTCAATTGCTCTGAACAACAATTAACTCTTGACCTCTAATAATTGTATTATTACAAGGGTCGGCTTGCCTGAGCTTGTGCCCCACAGCAGTGTCTTACGCCACTGAGGTTCCTTCCAAAGCAGAGAAGGGAGAGCTTGGTTTCGAACAAATTGCCCTGCTCTGTTTATCTTGACATCTTCGCTCTGCATAGAAGAAATAGTCATTTTTTTCAACCGTCAGCTCGAATAAAACAGCGCCTCAGGTCACCGTGACGCTGGGAGTGAATGTTTAGAGACATTATTAGACGGCTGGTGCCAGGTTGCTCCTCACAGCCAGGGCAATTTGATAATTGAGGTTGTTAGAGTGAAAAGGCTGAAGGCCGAAGACAGCGTCATTATGCTATCAAAATAATCTCCCACGCTCTGAGGTCGCTGTCACAGTCAAACTCATTGTGTCATTCCTCAGTCTCGGGCTTGTCTCCGTCCTGTCCTCTTCTGGATCTCACAGAGCCGGCTGTGTTCACACCCACGCGTTCTCTGCCAGCACCGCTCTGTGGACAGGGAAGCAATTTGTTCTTTTTTAATATTTGACCAAATTACAGGAGCAAATATTGGATTGAAGCACGTTTCCTCTGGTTTTCCTGTGCACATATACACTTGGACATTTTCTCAGTGATAAATAGAAGCAAATCGTGAATTTAAAGCTTATTAGAGATCGCTCTGTCAGTGGTCTGTATGCACTTGTTCTTATGAGAGCTGTTTGAAGAGGAAATTGCGGGTTTGATTTCTGTATGTCACAGACTTGATCAATTGTAAAAGTAAATATTGAGAATTCACAGATAGACAGACAGTAGTCGCCTGTCGTCCAATAAATACAAATTTCTACATTTACTCTGGCTCTGTCTAAATGTAGTTTGTAGAAAATGGTTTCCTGGTACATGTCTAAAAACTCTTTTTTAAGCTGTGTTTACAGGGTTAACATATTTGAAGGAGCAACCGAAACATCACAGTTAAATAGAACTGTTGACATGAAGGTAATGAAGTCAACTAATGCTTTTATCAATTTATCTTGGCAGATTGCGAACATCACCAAGCTCAAAGACTTTCTGCTGCAACACAGGAAAGACTATGTGAGCGCTGGAAGGTAAGCATTTCCAAAAAGTCACTGTCATCCACCACAATCCACAACGTCAGTAGGAAAACCTGCCCAGGCTGCAGAGAAAGGGACAAGCACTTTGAGGTCAGGGTTATGATGGGACTTTTAGTGTGTGTGTGTGTGTGTGTGTGTGTGTGTGTGTGTGTGTGTGTGTGTGTGTGTGTGTGTGTGTGTGTGTGTGTGTGTGTGTGTGTGTGTGTGTGTGTGTGTGTGTGTGTGTGTGTGTGTGTGTGTGTGTGTGTGTGTGTGTGTGTGTGTGTGTGTGTGTGTGTGTGTGTGTGTGTGTGTGTGTGTGTGCGCTGCAGGGCCTTGCTACTGGCACGAGGTCAGCAGCGAGCAGGGTGGTCTGTAGCGGCAGGCTCCAGTCTAATTGTCTGGAATAATTGAGCTGCAACCAAGTGGAGAACAAATCCCGCCCTGGGACTAATCCAGGCTTTCCTCTCTCCAAGGCCCTTTCTGTGTTCTGTAGGTGTGGGTGTGTGTGGAGGAGCCCATGTTTAGTTAGGCCTGTTGATAAAGTCTCTACAGAACACATTAACCCAACATTAGAGATGCTGAGGGGCGGAGTTGAGACGTATTTAGTCCTGGGAAAATCCATCAAGATGCCGTCACTGGTGTGTGGACAAGCCTGGTCTACTTTCAGCATCATCGCGGCTGCTCTGTTCCTGTCTTCTAGTTTTCTTATCATCATCCATTTTCCTCTACATCGTTTGACTTTGCCAGACAGAATAATGGCCACAATTTTAGTCCAAGCATGAATAAATAATGGGTAATTATAGTAAAAGCCTAACTGATGATAACTCTAAAATAGATGGGGGCAACACATATTCCCAGAGTCCAAGTTAACGTCTTCAGATAGATTGTTCTCTGCAAACAAAAGACGAAATATATCAAGACATGAACCTGTGAAAAACAGCAAACGTTCACACTCAAGAAGCTGGCCCAAGAAAATGTTTAGCATTTTGCTTGAAAAATTATTATAAAAACAGTTCAATATGAAACTAGAGGAGCCCTCAGAGAGCATGTACCTCTGTCTAGCCTATCATCCTATTTCAACATGTTAAGTTGGGAAAAAATCTTGGATCCGGCTGTTTATCTGGATTGGTTCCAAATTTGAATGGCTCCCTCCTTGAGTCATGCTCCACCCCTGCACAAAATGTAATTTAAACAGTTGTGTATTTTTTTTGTAATTCTGCTTACAAACAAACAAAAAAACATAATAAATTGTTGGTTACCTGCTGATTGGCTTATTATTTCAGCTCTAGTTAAACATTATCCCTTTAGGTGTTTGCATGAACAGTGATACCTTACGCAAGAAATACTTAACCCAGTCACACTTATTCAAAATGAAGTCTAACCAACTGAAACCAGCTTTGCACCAGAGGAGCATCACAGCTTCTCAGTGCCCTGTTCGTACTTGTTGTGTCTTAGAAGTCCACCAGAGGGAAACATTCAGTCTCAGCTGCACACTGAGGCCAGACTACAACCTGCATCTGAGTTATAGTCATGCACTTTCTTATGTTGAGTTCACATGCTCTCTCTTTGTGATTGAGCTACATACAGTGCTACATTGCTTTAGGGAGATTTGTTAAGTTTTCTATTAATCGTTCAGCTTTCGATACTTGCATACAAAGTATTTAAAGCCACTGTGATTTCGTTCTACAGTCTCATCTCATCAGATCTGACCCGCATGACGGACAATGAACGAGATCAGATCGACCAGGACGCTCAGATCTACATGAGAACCTGCTCGGAAGCCATCAGGCTGCTACGCAATGACGGTGTGCAGCCAATCAACTAGCTTTACAATATTATATGAAACATAGAATATGTTCATATTATTAATTTAACTCAGCATTCATCTGTGTTGAATTACATCAAGAGAACTAGTAAGTGAATGAAGTTGTTTCTTGTTGATATAGCGGAGAAGAAGGTGACATCAGCCCAGATTAAAGAGCACAGAGGAGCAGTACTGGACCTCATTGTAATGTATCTGAGAGGTGAGTTCATGCAGCTCATTACAATTTAGTGCAGTCCTCTGTCGATGCATCAAAATAGTCCCGATAGAACCTGGTATATGACAAGTCTACAACTACTTTGCACTTGTCCATTTGTGTATCATAAAGAACATTAACATTTTACGCAAAGAGATGATGGTTGCTGTGTTATCACTATTGTGCACATCTCTTCTGTCTCTAAGGAGTGTGTAAGCTGTACTCTGAGCAGAGGGCAATCAGAGTCAAGAGGATGGTGGACAAGAAGAGATTGTGAGTATTTGCTACTATCAAAATCTATGCATACCTCATTCACACAATTCATTATTTTAACTTTGAAAATTTAATTTTAGGACTATAGTGACCTTAAAAGCCAATTATTCGTCTTGATTCACATGGTTTCAGGTCCAGACTGGCACCAGAACACCACAGTCGGGTGGAGAAACCGAGAGAGGTGGAGCCCACGGAGGAGAAAACTGTCAAGGAAGAAAGTACTGGTAAGACAGGGAGTCAGCTGAAACACTGTATTTCTGGTACAAGAAGCCCTGTTACTACATTTTGTTTGGGTATGCTTATATTTTTCACTGGTTTAGTATTTGGTGTATTTAGTTTACTTTATTTGCCCCTGAAAGTTATTTTATACCTGTGTTCTGTGCAGGTCAAAGAAAAACGCTCTTTTTAAAAAACTGATTATAGAAAGAATTTTTGTGAATCAGTTTGTACTGCAGCTAAGATTAGCAGCCAACTTGGATCTTATCTACACCAGCTCCTAAATTGTGTTAAATGGTTCCACTTCATTAGTTTCATATTCACAGCCATCTGAAGACCAGCAGGACAGATGTGTGTGTGTTTCATCTGCACACTGTAATTATAAAGTGTTGTGTCACTTCACATGATGATCCATTGTTGGGACTCTGATCAAATCACATCCAATAACTAATTCTACAGGTTTTATGTCATCCAAACCATCAGGATTTGACCCCCCCCCCCAAAGAAATGTATTTATTATTTGAGCTCTTAGGTTGACTGCGATAAATATAAAGTGACTACATCTAAACAAAACCTTCTAAATAACCAGCTTTGAGCTAAATGTTCCCTTTGAGCTAGCGATTACATGCGTGACTCAAATAAACCCAGTGTACTAAGGAAACGTTTGGAGTTTTTGTTACTACATGAAGTTTTTTCACTCGTTTGTCTTCCTGTAGAGAAGAGTGTGTCAGAGGTCCTGGACAACACAGTGGAACACCTGTGGGAGGAGGGCCGAGTGGAGGACGAGCTCTCTCCCGAGGAGATCCAGATGGTACAGCGCCTCAGATGTCATAATTCATTATTTATGTTATACAGTGTAGATAGATCCATACGATTCAGGTGTTGAGGAATGGAAAGCTATTATTAGATGACATCTAAATGCAGAGGGACTCATTCAGAGAAACACATTTAGTGCATTACTGAGGAGGAAAATTACATTAATAGAGGTCCAGATAAATGACTAACTTAGTTTTGTAGGTGTTTGTCATCATAGAAATAGAACACAATCAACTAAATTGCCTTTTTGTTAGACACACCCTAAAATGTTCAGATATCCGATGTTCCTGTTGTACTTCATTAAAATCTGACATTTACATAAGCGTCGCTGACGGTAAAATGTGAGCTGTGTATTTCTGTCTAGTTTGAGCAGGAAAACCAGAGGCTGGTGAGTGAGATGAGCAACCTGGTGGATGAAGTGAGGTGAGACTCCCTCCGCAAATATGTTCCCGTTCATTTTTAATAAGTTTGTTGTGACCCGTGTTCAGGGCAGGTCAGGGATTTCACTCTGTTCTGTGAACGTTAAATCATTTATTAGGATCTAACTGCTGTGATCCAGAGACACTTAAGTGTGGCTGTTACACATCCTCACATCCCTCCCACTAAATTACATGCCCCAAGTGAATGAAAGGCCAGGTGAGCAAGACAACACTTATTTGAAACACCAGATGTCGATCCAGACAGGATTAAAATGAACCAAGGACATAGGTGTTTGCAGATGGAATTATTGCTATGGCAGCCAGAGAAAATCACTGACATGTTTGTTCCAGATGGCAAAATTCCTTATGTCCTGAGTTGAAAATTACCAGACCTGCCCCAGTAATATTGATGTCATCTGGGGGGGGTTTAAAACTGCTAGGCACACTGTTGTCATGGGATGTTTCATGCTTTTTTTTTTTTTTCAAATGTGTTTATTGGATTTTTTTTTTTCCTTTCAAGGAAGAGCAAGTTACAAATACAGTAAACATAAGAAACAATCACCCACACAAAATAATACAAATAAAAATGAAATAAAATAAAATGAAAAAAAAATACAAAAAAATAAAAAATAAAAATAAATTATTTAAAATGACACACAGAACTAGATGGCACACTCATTGGTACATTGGCATGAGGTATTTAGACAGTGGGTTGCCCAGTGGTTGTACAGGGGTAATGACTATACGTTCACTTTAGAGCCCTAAGAAATTGAGGGCCCTTAACAAAGTCCAAGAAGGAAGAACACATTTCTTCAAACTGTGCATATTTTCCTGTCAGTGAATATGATATTTTTTCCATGGCTATAACTTGTACAATGTCCTGTAGCCAGCCTTTCGTGGTCGGCCTCTGTATAGATTAACAACATTTTGCAATAGTTCGTCTGGCTTGTAGTAGGCATAGGGTAACCATCTTTCTGTTAGCTCTGCAGAGATTAATGTCCTTTGGTATGAGTCCCAAAACGCACATTCTTGGGCACATAGGAAGAGTCACCTCTGATGTATTTGAGAGTGTCTCAACAACCTCACTCCAAAACTTGTGTACTTTTGGACAGGACCATAAACAATGGAAAAGGGTCCCTTTATGTGTTTCACATTTAATACATACATCAGGAATATTATCATTGAAACGATTCAACAGCTCTGGAGTGATATACAGCCTCATGGACCATTTATACTGTAACAATCTGAAACCTGAGTTAGATGTTTGTGTTTGTGATTGGTAACAAATATATTGCCATTCCGACCTTGTTATCTCCTCCCCTATGTCTGCGCACCAAGCAAATCTCTTGTCCTCTGATGACTCTGTTGACAAAATCTTATAAAAGATGGAAATAAGACTTCTCTGGTGAGGGCTTACCATAATTTTTTCTACTGCTGAGAGGTCAGGTATTGAGAGCTTTTTTTGGGTCTTATAGATGAAGTCTCTGATTTGTAGGTATTTGAAGAAATGATTAGCTGGTATGTCAAATTGTTTTTTGATGTCTTCAAATGGCATGAGAACATCATCCTGAAAGAGATCTGCTATTTGGCCAATACCGACCATAGTTTAAATCCCTTGTCTTTTGCCCCTGGATGAAAATTGTTGTTTCCCCAAACGGGTGTGAACTGTGATAGCTTAAGGGGAACCTTTAGGTATCTATGAACTTCATGCCAAACACGAGTGGAGTTGGAAACAAATGGGTTACCTGTGATTTTCTTTAGTTTATTAGGTTTATCTGAGTATAGATACATACGAAGAGGTATGTTGGCTGAAGTTTCTCTTTCCATGGTCACCCATGAGGGGGATGGACTGGATCTGAGAATGTTTCATGCTTCATTTTTTGTGTGCATCAGGCAAATCGAGGGGAAGGTGGTGGAGATCTCTCGACTTCAGGAGATCTTCGCTGAGAAAGTGCTGCACCAAGTGAGCTGACTACCTTTCGGTTCATTAACATGTTTTTTTTTAGAATAAGTTTCACATAAACCGTTCTCACTCTCCATGATAGGAATCAGAGATTGGCAACATTCATCAGCTGGTTGTGGGAGCTACAGAGAACGTGAAAGAAGGCAATGAAGACATACGAGAGGTAACACTCACTAGATTAAAAACATGAATTTATGAGTACTATTCATAAACATATTGTCCTCCTTTGGTTGGTTTCTATACATCTGATCTGTAAAATGTCTTATTAAAATGTATACTGTTCTTCTGTATTCCTCCTTCAATCCCAAGGCAATCAAAAACAACGCTGGCTTCCGGGTATGGATCCTCTTCTTCCTCGTCATGTGCTCTTTCTCACTCCTCTTTCTGGACTGGTATGACAGCTAACACAGCTGCCAGCATGGACTCTGTGGATATGCTGGGAAACTGCCTGGCTCTGGCACATACTGGTGATCTCATTAACAAGTGATGACAACACTCAGACTGAATGTTCGGTTTCCCCAGATGAAGATTGTGCAGTCAAGTGGAGACGACAGTTTGCTCTTCCCTGATCTGAAGTATCAGTTTATCTTTGTCCAGTGCTAAAAGGAAGCAGTGTTAATGTGTTTGAAAGCACTTCTGTGAAGGCAAGCTTTGTAGGGAGCACTGAATCCACTATCATTATTTGTATGATTGGATGTTCTGTCTTTGTCTGCCTCTTAAGAATGAAAATGGTTTGATTGGCTGCTCCTGCTTTAATCTAACTGACTGAAAAACAAGTGCACTAAAGGATACTGTTTAGACTTGTGTCTCCTCATGTGTCATGTCTTTAAATAGATCATGAATATGTTTTCTGTGACACTAATGTATACATCACTGTCAAACCACTGACAATGTTTTGCCTTTATTTGAAACATCTGACAGCACAACTGTACTGACACACACTCACATTCAAGTTAAACTGAGCAATATTCTTAATTAAATTCTGTCTCTCTTAACCTCAGGACATCATTTTATGAGTTAATACATTTCAAATTTATGTCAAGCCTTCAGATAACATCAAGATGAGCAGCAACCAGTCACGGCCTGTCTTAGCCAAAGAGAAGAGGCCGTTCGACATGTTTGAGTCATGCAGCTCCTTGATAATTTCTGCTTAGCTGTTTATTCGGTTTAACCTATATTCGTAGAAAGTGCTTAGAAATGCCTCAATGATCATAACTCAAGAGAACATGAGCTGTGTGAGAGCATCGGTGTTGATGACAAAATGTATTCTTGAAACAGTTGAAGAAAATTCTCTTTTACTCACATGGATTCCACTTGAACATTGGTGTGAAATGTGGGCACTTTTATTTCAGTTTTTCAATTTAACATTTTTATGTAGCAAATGCACTTCAATGGTAATCATTACATTGTTTGAAAAAAGTACAGAATCTGTGACAGTTTTAGTCAAATGACAAATACAGGGGGAAAAGCAACAGGACAAGCAACTACTGTCGGATTGTTCCACTACATCAACCTAAGTCTAGTGTCTGTGATGGCTACCACCACCCATCAACGGTGACATGAATCAATGCGAAGCATTGCACAATACAGTGTCTTATCTAGCAATGCAAAAACATTCAATAGAGTAGCATAAAATGTATGCTATGAAAATTAACCTTTAAATAATGTGTAGCCTGCAGCAAAGAAAAGCACATGGTGATCACAAACAGTTCAGATGAACGGAGACAATCATTGACGCTGGTTAAAAAGACAATGCTCCAAATACTATAAACTCCTTAACAGCACTATATGCAGAGAGCAGAATGGCCTCAATTAAATAACAATTAAAATGTTTGTTTTTTTCGCTGGTTTACAGTTTTCTTCCAGTTCAACCCTCATGTATTCACAATATCATGACAGTAAAACGATGACCTCAGCGGCAGATATTTTTTAAAACTTACTGGACCGCAACAGGTCTGACATGCGCTATCAGTACATGATGTAACTGAAAAGGAAGCAAAACTGTATTATTATTATTAGAGTCGTGCGTGCATGTGCGTGAATACAAGCGACGCAGACACAAGATGGTTCACAGTAATTTCACAATCTGAGTACTAAAGTGAGTTCTCTTACATATGTGTAAATGTACAAAGACAGTGAGTGTGTGTGTGTGTGTGTGTGTGTGTGAGTGTTACTGTGGCTTTTTTCTACACGTATGCCACTCTTGTTTTGAAGTGTAAATAAATAACAACTTATGCTATTCAAACAAACCACGAGTCCACCCGACTGTAAGACTCACTTTGCTGAAAAACACGTTAAACAGTTCCACAGACTTCCTGCTACACGTCCACGGACCAAACTACACCAATGAGGCAGCACAGCACCTCAGGAACGAGAAGTTGATTTTTTCCGCCCTACAAAAAGCCGTGACACTCCGAGGTTTGCTTAAATGGCACAACCGTATTATTCATTTTTCCTACAGCAGGTGAGCCCACCTCCTGACCCCAGGTTGGTTAAGCCAGCTTCTGAGCAGTCTCCGTCTCCTGCTGGGTGACCTTCTCCTCAGACATGATGGTCATCCACGGCGATACTGACCGAGTGATGGTCTGCTTGGCTATGTTGTAGTGGTTGATGAGGGTAAAGAGGCGTCCACGGCCCCCAGGGCCCTGGGGAGGGAAGTTGCCGTACATCCCAGCCGGCATGCAGCGACCTTGCTGCTCAAAAAACAGAAAAACAGTAAGTGCGAGATTTTAAAATACCAAGAGAGGAAAAAATTTGTTGACACGAGGCATAATTGACAACGACACAAGTTGAAAAAATTCTGATTATGGAAAGTACAATGACATTCTGAGACAAACTGTGATCAACCCTTCACATTTGTTTGAGAAGAAAACTAAGCAGGTGATGAAATGGATCTGCAGAAACAGAGGAAGAGATCTCACTTTAAATGAGAAAGAGACCAGAAAGAAATGAATACGAGCTGAGCCCCTTTTGATAAGTACCTGTCGCAGTGGATCAGGCTCTCACCGAGAGCCAGTCCTCATTAACAATAACTCCACTGCCATAGCGTTGTAATAAGACTGTGATGAACAGTATCGCTGAGTCCACAAATCACACAGTGGGACCAAAATGTGATCGAGCTGCTGCAGCTTTCAACAATAACATTATTATTATTATGATTACTAATAATACTAACAGTGACATAAGTGGGGAAAAAAGCTATAAAATCCTGTACCATAAATATACTAGACAGTCTGATAAAATTAGCTCATATTCATTCAAGTAGGGCTATAGCTAATCTTATCAGAATATTGAACTGAGCGATGGTACATTTTTATTGTTTATTAATTTATTAAAGACTTCTCATCTTGCAGCTAGATGAATATTTCTGCTCTTTAATTTACATACTTTCATTTCAAGTTAATTGAAAAGGTAAATTTGCACCAAAAGTTGATCAAGATAACTGATTATCCTTCAAAAGATAAATGTTAATATCAAAGTTAGTCCAAAAAAAAAAATCTCATCATTACTTATCAAAGGGCTAAATAATCTCATGTGAAGTCAGTTTTATTATGAAGTCTTGATAAATTTGGAAGATGTTTACCGTGTAGACAAAGCTGTCGGGGCACGGCTGCTCGTACTGGTAGACCTTGTAGACGACCAGGAACACCACACACACGAGGAAGGCCAGGGCACAGATCACCAGCAAGGTCACCTACACAGGAGCAGACACACAACAACAACAACAACATCAGCTCCGTCATCAGCAACACCACCTCCTGTGTGATAACTGAGCCAGTCTAGCTGGCTTAAAGTAATGAGTGGGGAGACAATGTCTAATATTTATACTATTTATCCTCTGAGGGTCGTGGGGGGGCTGAAGCCAATCCGAGCTGACATTGGACGTGAGGTGGGGTACACCAGGTCGCCAGAGTATCTCAGGGCCAACATAGAGCGACATACAATAATTCACACTTACGGGAAGTAAGTGTTCACCTTGGCTGAATGCTTTTGGATTATGGGAGGAAACTGGAGTACCCGCAGAAAAACAGTCACACACACACACAGACAGAGAGAGAGAACATGCAAACTGTGGGGACATTGTTATGGCAAATCTATTTAGACTATTTTTTTCATTTATTTATTTTACAGGTTAAAGAGCAGCGTGAGGCTGCAGCTCAGAAATATCCATTGAGGTGTTCAGAGTTCTCCTGTGCCTCTACATTAGTGAGTGTTTATATGTAACAGTGACTAACAGCCAGTGAGGGCTACAAGATATTCTGTAACTCGACTGGGAAAAAGCTTGTGTGACCATCTGTGCAGCCCAGCTCTCACCTCTCTGGGGATTTCTGCAACAGCTTCTGGTGTTTGTGTGAAGTGGGAGAAAACGCCTCATTATTGTCGAAGCGGTTGACAGTGTGTGAGTCGCTTTAAAATAAATGTGCTTATTTCTTGAGCGCTCGTGGAGATTTGGGGAGAAACTGCTCTGTGTTTGTTTGGTTAAACTGTTTCAACACTGAAATCATAATGCAAATGTTGATTTTCATTTGAGTGCTGTGCTGTTTGATTATTCCTGAGGATTTATTTCGAAAGGGAGTGAGGCCGCTCTCTCTGTACCGCTCCTCAGTCTGTTTGGCTCAGAATTGATTGTTAACAACGTGTATCAATGAATAAAAGGAGTTTCATCTGTCGGTGCGAGTCCTGCAGTTGCACGGCGGAGCAGACGGTACAAAACGTATGAAGCAACGCAACAGGAGCTTATGAAAGAGACTCTCTGTGATGAAAGAGCCGCCTGCAGCATTTCAAAGCACCAATGTGAGGATACAAGCTGTGTTCTCAGAGAAAGTGATGTGCCTCTTCACCTCTCAGATCTTTGAAAATTCAAGCTCTATTACTAAAGGAAGCTTGACAGTCTCATCTGTTGATTTTGCATGTGGAGGGAGAGCAGTCTGCATGCAAGGCACCTAATGTATGTTGAATTTTAAAACATACAAGGAAAACGTCGGCCAATCAGAGCTTGAGCAAGGGATGTGTTTTAAATCCGTTTTAATGATCTAGAACACATCAGCTGGCCAAAGGGGCGGTGAGGAGGCTGGAGTGATGCTGCCGTTTGGAGGCCATCGCCATGGCAGCAGCTGAATTAATGAGGCTTTAGGGCGGGGTTAAGGGACTCATTGTGATATTGTCTCCCTGTGCAGCCTGGGCAAGATGACAGGCGGCACAGGACAGGAGACAGGGGGGTGTCCTCCGCAGAGAAAACCACAGAGTCTGGGCTAAACTTGGAGAGACAATGTTATGACAGCAGAGACAAATGTCCTGAGCTGCAGGGGATCAGATGTCTGCTCTCCATCATACGCATGTGTGGGAGTGTGGGAGAGCTGGGAAATGGGATGATGCATGAGATACAGACGATGGCGGCCACATGATTCTCACTTTGAGTCGCTCGGAGACGCCTTCGATGATGCTGATAGAGAACTCTGCGATTTTGGGAGACCGTAGCTTCCCTTTCTTGCTGTCGCTCTCATAGTCTGCCTTTGTCTTCACCACCACCTGGAAGAAGAAACACACACACACATATGAGAACAGATGCAATCAGCTTGCAGATACAGCTTCATACTGTATTAGGATTCACAGAGGCAGGAGGGATGAAATCATTTCTATTTTGCTTTTGTACATATGGAAATAAATCTGCATAGATGAACATTTGTTCACACAATAACTGTTTTCCTCCATTGGACCATTTGTAATTCAAGAAACACATCTAAAGGCCGTTATTCAATCAATGGAAATGTATAAAATCTCAAATCTCACCTTATCTGGTGCAGGAAACTGCAGCTGGCTGGCATCTAGCGGGGTGATGAGAGGGATGGTGTCAAACCCGTCTTCAGAAACCACCTTCCCGTTGTTTTTCTCGCTGAAATTATTCCCCAGTTTCACCATTTTCCCAACACGGAGGAAAAGCACCAACCTGAGAGGAGAAGACAAGCGCTCCCTCTAAAAAAAACACGTTCCATGAAAATACAAGCCTTGATGTTTTTTCGATACACATTCAGCTGATGATGCGAGGCGCTTTGTGGGCCGGGGGGGGAGAAAACCCCGTTAACCACAAAGGCGCAGGAGAGGACGCGCACGGTCTCGACATGATGACACTGATGGAGGAGAGAGAGAGAGAAAAACACCATTTACCGCATCCGAGCACCTACCAGATCTGTGGAGTCGCCTTCTCGGTCACAGTTTTCTCCGGATGTTCTGCCTTTATCGCTCCACTGCTGCTGAATGTGTGTGTGAGTGTGTGTGAGTGTGTATGTGCTGCTTAGGTGTGACGCAGCCGATTTGCGGAGAGCTGCTGCACAATATGGCCAAATGGGTCCGTGCGCTCCTTCCTCAGAAGCTGCTTCTGCTGGATGCTGCTGCTGGCGTCTGGCTGCACTGCAAGTGATGTAACACACACACACACACACACACACACACACACACACATGCACGTCTCTCTGTGGTTGTGAGGACACTCATTGACATAATGCATTCCCTGTCCCCTAACCTAACCCTTAAACCAGGTCTTAAGCCCATTGAATTTGTGAGGACCAGCCAAAATGTTTGGTTTAAAATTGGCCCTCATAACTACCTGCACGCACACACATCGAGCCCCCCACAACAAATTAATCTTTTTTTGTGTCCATTGATGAAGGGACTGTTAGGGAAAAAAATGATTGTGTACATGTAGCTGTTTGAAACATTTGTTGTCAAGAGAGTGTCTCCTGCAGAATAATCGAACACATTTGAGATAAACTGACTTATAATCATTATTTAGAGAGGCCCGAGCACCTATGGTTATTTTGAAGGATTTCCTTCTGGGCTTTTTCAGGGCCTAGACATGCTCAAATTCCGACCAAAGTTAGCAGGAAATGCAAAACCCCAAAAAGTTATTGTATTCTGGAGTAATTTTTCCCATCCTGACCCATTTCAAAGTTACATGTTTCAATCCGGCTTATTTGACAGGTTTAAATTTGTTATGAAACAAATCAGGATGTTCTGCAGACAATTGTATAAAACACTTATATCTAAAAATGTGATATAATGGACAAAAGAGCAAAACTGGGATTTTGTTTTCACAACTCACAACAAGATCGCAAAGGTGACTCTTTTCTCCTCAGTATTATTATTATTATTTTTATTGATGATAATAATAATAATACATTTGACTTCTAAAGCGCTTTCAAGGAACCTCATAGACACCTTACAAATTATTGAAGGAGATTAAAATCAATACACAAAAAATAAAAGCATAACATTTAATATGAATTGAATGGTAGCATCCAGCTTCATCTTCCAGAGACAAGATACCACATGTGAACTGGGTACATACACCGACCTCTGAGCTCTGGTCATGTTAAGGGGAACATATTGTGCTCAAGGCTCAGGGTAACACGTAATCACTTGTGGTTTCATTCACACCACTGCTTAGATTCACTCCCACTGATCTCACTGTGTCTATTTTAGCTCCAGAACATCAGGCAGCTGTTGTCAGAGGAAAACAACAGAAAACCCTCTGAACTCTGCGGGCTCAGCACTAAACAGCAGACAGGTCCAGAGCTTTATTACATTTAGCTATATCTGATGTGGTAAAGCAGGGGCAGCTCCTGGTACAGGCGACATAGGCGGTTGCCTAGGGTGAAAAATGCCGAGAGGGCGGCACAAGAGACTGAACTATCATGACGTGACACATGCAATGTAAAACAATATATTAACGTCACACCATCATCCTCTAACCCAGGGACGCACCGGAGCTAGAAGCGCCGCGAAAAGCGGTCCGCCTCATTTCCTCGCCCATGTACACACACACACACACACACAAGCACATAATCTCCTGTGGGGGGTGGCTACAGGCTTGCGTAGGTCAGTCACCTGTGAAGACCAGCATCATTTACCCCTGAACCAAGGCGGAGAAATGCGTTCCCTGGGCCGCAGGGATGATCCAGCCCCACGCCACTACGCTGCCATGGGTGGAACCAGGACACAAGCGGACACAGGAGCTGGGTCCGAACTCATGGGTAAGTTTGGCAGGCTGTCGTGTTGGCAGGACTTCAACCACCTATTCATTGCACAATATCTAATAATATGTATATTTAAAAACAAAAATGAACCATAACCATTTCAAATTAAATATAAAAACATAAAAAAATAGATTAAATTAAATAAAAAAAATTAAATAAAAAAAACTGCGCGCGCACATCCTGCGCAGAAGGCCATTGCGCAGGAACTGCACGTGCAGGTTTTTTTTTTTATTCATTTAATGCAATTTATCTTTTTTATATTTAATTAATTTAAATGTACATAGTATTATATATTTTGCAACTAATAGGTGATTGAAATCCTGCCAATTTTAAGAGTTCAGTATATTGCCGGCTCGAAGATAAGAAAGAATGGGGATTGCCGCGACATTTGTGATGAAGAACAACTACTCTACCCACTAGGCCAAACCTCCTGCTGTCTCCTGTGAAAAACCAAGCACCATAACAGGATGGACAAATTATCGTGTGTGTGTGTGTCAGTGTCATTCTATGCTACTTTGTATACACACTTCAGAAAAAATATTTTCTAATTTACTACCTAACTTAAAAGTTACTTTTATATTTTTGGATTTTAGATACTGGAGGATTTAACATGCTTTAAAAACCTATTGTTAGAGAATAACCCAGTAGTTTCCAAACTTGTCTTCTGACGCCTTACAACAGGGGTGTCCAAACTACGGCCCGCGGGCCAACTGCGGCCCGCCATCGATTTTTTTTTTTTTTGATACTCAAAATTTAGTAGCGCTCAAATGGCACTTACCTAAAGCACTTTGTTTTGCTTTATGGGGCCAGGCTTCTTCGACAGTGGAGAGGCCGGTGCATGCTTCTGCGTTTTCAGAGACACGCAAGAAGGGGCACGCAAGCACGCAAGAGCCCTTGCGTTCTTGCGTGCCCCTTCTTTCGTGCTTGCGTGCATTCACCAATTTTTGTAACTATACGACAAAGCTACGGAAGCCTCACGCAGCCCGCAAGGCTGTGATTGGTCCGCTAACTACATCTTTCCAGAGTCATATTACCGGTTTCATGCCCTATAATACCGGCAGAAACCAAGGAAGATTTAGAAGACCCGTCACTGACTAAATACAAGGACACGCAGATGACCTGCAATTCCTGGAAGGAGATCTCGGCTGACGTCGGGTTGCAGGTCGACGAGTGTACAAAGCTGTGTAGAAAGATCAGGGACAAGTTTGTCCTCCAGAAAAAGTAATAAACAGTCGACAAAGACTGCCACACACAAAGAAGGTGTCTCTTAGGTTGTCTTCGACAAAAAACCTTACTCCACCTAGTGGTGTGGCGGTGAATTGCTTTGCTGACTTGCTAGCTGTCCCTCAGAACTCCGCCACGCCCCCCCGCCCTGAGCGACGCGACTGTCAACCGTCCACTCCAGGGCAGGGGGGCGTGGCGGCGTGAGTGGCCCAGTCCTTGGTAATTTTTTCTGTATGTGGCCCTCGGGACAAAAAGTTTGGACACCCCTGCCTTACAAGAATCACAGTCTGCTGCTGCTGGTTTTCATGTGATGTCCTGAGGCTGCCCCCTGCTGGCTGCTGGGTTCCTCTGCTGCTCTTGCTTGGTTTGTGCAGCTTGTGATTAACTAAAGCTGTCCATAAAAGAAAATCTTTATTATCCTTCAAGGGCAATTTGATGTAAAACCAGCAACCAGTGCACGACAAAAATAAACCAATATATACAATGTAAATAAAACACAATATAAAAACCCTATAGACTAAGTAGCAGGGGAAAATGAGCTTTTAATAAATTAATTGATAAGTCGACCAACAGAAAATTACCCGTCAACTATTTAGATATTCTAGAAACATTTCAATCTACTTTTAATTTCCGGTTGTGTTTCTAATTATTAATAATGTTGGTGACATTACCTTGATAAATGTGTGGAGGTTTTATTACCTCTGCTTAGGAGGTTATGTTTTCACCTCTGATTTGTCAGTCAACATGTAATGAACTACTTGACCAATAACCACAAAACTTGGTAGAAGGAAGCTGCATGGATCAGAGATGAACCTGTAGGGCTCTATTGAGTCGTACAGGTACAGGCTCCCTGTGTGAACAGCCACGCTGCAATGACAGACTGCGGTTAGAGTCAACGATGAATCAAAAAAAAGATTAAATTATCAGGTGCACAATTCAGAAAGCACCGCAAAGTAGAGGAGGAGAAGAAAGAACAATATAGAGGTAAGAATCACCCCGATTGTGGACATCATTTATGTTTTTTTTGTCGACATGACATGATATGCTATCAGTACAGCTGATTTCAGACTCTTTATACTTCTTGTTATATATTTTTATTGTATTTTATAGCTTACAATTTTGTCTGCCTGTGTGTGCATCTGTATACAGTCCAAAAGTTATTGTGGATGCATGACAGTTTGCGTGTGTATATTGGGTGGCGCCAATTTGAAATCTTGCCTAGGGTGCCAACATTGCCAGGATCGGCCCTGTGGTAAAGAGCACAATCAGCCAACAGTGTATGACTGTGAATAGGAACTCGGGATTTTCAGAAATGTCGGGGTCCATCAGGTTAAGATACAAATCAAACCCCTTAAATTATCAACAACTATAACAGACGGTACAGGGTATCATGCTATTTCAAATACATGACTTTTGATTTTACGAGGCCTTTATTTCTTCTCAGCTGTGACTGAGGTTTTATCCTGTGGCCTGTTGCCAGGCTACAGTGTGGAGAGGGTTATGAGCAGTTGCAGAAATGATCAAGTCCAGCATTCACGTGAATGATCAGTGTCACAGTTTGGTAGCTGGGCCCTTGTGTATCTTATTCTTTGAGATATGAATTACAAACGTTCCTCATGCAGGACGGCTGTGGCTCAGGAGATACAGCGGGTCGTTCTCCAACCAGAAGGTCGATGGTTTGATCCCAGCCCCCGATTTCATGTTCTGCAACAGGGAGATGTGTAGCAAGTCTCTCTGCTGCAGTTGCCTTCTCCAAAAAATACACTAGAGGGAGACACCAGGTCAATGATGAAAGTCTGAGTTCTGCACAGTGTATGATGTGATCGATATCATTAAGATAATAAGCAAAACTTTAAAACTATGATACCCAAGGCATTCTTTGTCTATCACATCATGAAAATGAGCAATGACAATAAGTACAATACTATATCTATATTTACCCTTAGCTCAATAAAACATTCATGAAATAGGAAAAAGAAAGTAAAATTAGAAAAGCATTTACATCCAAAGACATTTCGATCTTAATTTATATATATTATTTTTATTTTTTTTTATTTTTTTATTTCCGTAGGCTTTGAATTTCCTGCTAAGTTTCATGATTTTTTTAGCATGTCAAGGCCCAGAAAAAGCCCCCCAAAGGAAAATAATAACAATAGTAAAAATCCTTACCATTTCAATAAGGCCTCCCAGCGCTCGGGTCCTAATGAAAAGCTGCAGCAGCAGAAATATCTTTACTTGTAACTTCCACAGTGAAAGTGGGACCAAACCTGACATAGCACTGAAACTGCTGTGTCTTTAAAACCCACTCTGCTCTTGGCTCTTTGCCCAGACGGCTCATTTCCCATTTCCCATCCAGCCACATGGGCTGAGCTCCGCCACACACAGGAGACAAGTATTTTCACTCTGAGAGCAGCAACTCCACCAGCAGTCTGAACTCGGACTCCCTGAAGGACATCTGTCATTGACCCATGCAGGACTTCATCTCCATCCACTGTGAAGGAGGTCACAGCCCGTCAATCCTCTGAGAGGTTGAGGTATGATTTACACTGACACTCACAGTGTGACAGCTGTGAGCCAGTCAAGGACACCGTTATCAGTTTTGAGTAAAATACACAGGAGCTTTGCGTTAGTAAACTGTGCTCTAGTAGTGATCTGCTAGTTTTTGGACGGCTGTGTGTCAAACGACTCGTTGAATGTGCTGTGTCTGGTGTTTAAAGGTCCTGCTGCCGGAGCTTTTGTCTTTTGCATGAACACAAAGCTTCTTTTCACAAATGTATAATTCCTCTCACTGGATGACCCAGCAGTTTGTGGAGGGTATGATGCCCAGAGGTGTAAAGCAGTTCGGTTAATTTACGCTGTTTTTGTGAATACTAACCGAAAGTTTTCCCTTGTGAGATTTTTTGTTTTAGCACTAGTGGTAGAATTAGTCGGTACGTTTTGAAAGGACAGAACTTTGGAAAGAGCAGTGAAGGTTGAGACTGAACGTTTGAGGAGTTGTTAAGCTTCAGCTTGAGCAAGAAAATGAAGTTCTCACATTTAGGCAGCAGTGACCAGGCTGCATAAACAGGATGCTGTAGTCTTCACACACTCACACACACACACACACACACACACACACACACACACACACACACACACACACACACACACACACACACACACACACTCACTCCGCTTGAATGAACAAGCACCACCAACAGCGCTGTTGATGTGATTCGCCGAGCGAGATGTTTCTCCACAAACTGTCTGGTTTGTGGTTGTGGACAAGTTGCACGGAGGCTGCATCATGTGGGCTGTTCGTGCTGCTGTTGTTTCCGGAGGAGTTCTCTGGGGAGATGAGGTCACAGGGAGACACACCCAGAGGCTTGGGGCCCTGAGCAGGAGCGGACATGGCTGGAAGACATTCAACAGGGGCTCTGACTCAGTCACTCGCTGGGAGGAAGCCGCTCTGATGGAATTTCCATTCAGTTTGGAGGAAAGGAATTTAGGTCTGAATGTATGAAACCCTTCACATGTATGACATTACTAACATGGGTCATTTCTTCCTCACATGCACAAATAGAAGCCCCACGACGTCTTGGACCGAATAATCTGCTACATTTTCATATACACACACATTTAGCAAAAGACTTGAGGGGGAAATCAAATTTCCTTTTTTCAAATCTCAAAAGTGATTTTATATGAGCCTCCTTTTCTAAGTGAAAAACGTATTTCCATTGGAATGTGCTTGGAATGAGGATCATTTCCTCTCAGCCGGAGAGATCAAGTTGGATGACCTGTGAACTTTATGGAAGCGTTTAAAACCCCCACCACTTCCTGATCTCTCTTCTCCTCACATGGACACTCACACACAACAAGTGCATTTTCACTGAGCCGGACATTGTTTTGACTACTGTCCAAGGTAATTTTTAAAATAGTATAATCTTGTGTCTTCAGCCTGAGAGCTTTAATTCATGTATCTCGATGAAAGAAATCCTGCATCTTTAGAGGTCTGATATTCATGACTCATGAGCAATATGGTGCAGATCCAAATAAAAATCTTGATCTAGTTAATTTGAATGTGGTTTCTTAAGGAGACTGTTGGACCTCAGCGGAGGTAATCACTCTACTGAGTTTCCTTCTAGCTAATTAACCTAATTGTTTCCTACAATATGTTTCTTAATTCATCGTGTGATCTGAACACCATAGACCTTAATGGAGTGGACTGCAAAGATCCCAATCTTCCATCTATCTGTGGAGCTACTGTGTCTTCATTACTTGACTGGGATCACTCCCATCACCCTGTGTGTATGTGCACTGCATACATTGTACAAGGACTTTGCTGTGCAGCAGATTGAGTCACTCAGATGAACACATTGTTAGCAGCATTTCAAAGTGCAACACTCTGTGGTCAGCTCTGTGTAATGCAACACACCAGACAAGCTCATAACGAAACTCCAGCTCAAAACTATCATGACATGCTGTTCACTGAACTCTATTTCTGAGGTATATTTTCCAAAATTACAGACTCCTCTGACCGATGCTTGCGGCACAGCCAAGCCCTCGACCATGATGGAAAACTTTAGAAATACATGATGTCCTGTCTTTTTTCGGGAAACTATGGATGATGATGAAGTTGCAAAGTTGCTCTTACTCTTATATTATGTGGTTGCTACAACACAGAGCACGGAAAGACAGGGAGTGTACAGTCGTGTTCAGAGTCGACCAGCTGATGTCGTGTTTCACTCAGTGACAGATCTGGACCAACTGAAGAATGAGTTTTTCTTCTCAGATTGTTTCATTTGAAGAATTATAGAGATAAGGCTGGAGTTAAGGATCCATAAAGAGGCTGGTATTAAAGTTAATTGAATTTTTTATTTAGTTTCACTCATTTTGGATCAATTTATTTAATCCGATATAATCGTTTATTTCAATTCAATCAATTAAATGAGATTCTCTATCGAATTAACCGGGTCTAAACAAATCAAAATTAGTTTAATTAAAAAGAGTAATTAATTAAATATATTCTACTAATTGTATTATTTAGTACACTTTAATTAAATACACCTTAAACCGTAAAGCTAAACTCCTATATATAATAAAAGACAACAATGGCCAGAAAATACTTTTCAGTC
The DNA here is from genome assembly GCF_963576545.1 of Limanda limanda. Taxonomy (NCBI): domain Eukaryota; kingdom Metazoa; phylum Chordata; class Actinopteri; order Pleuronectiformes; family Pleuronectidae; genus Limanda; species Limanda limanda. The sequence continues at coordinate 14,286,603 of NC_083639.1, forward strand.
ATCAGCATCTCTGACTCATCTGGATTATTTGTGACTTGAACATCCTCTGAAAACCTGAAACACTTGTACAGACACTCCTCTGTTATCTGCAGACAAGAGACGCTTCCCTCTTCTTTGTCTGAGCGGATTTAAAAATACAGCACACCACACAGTGTATTTACACCTCATCGTGATTGGGTTTATATATGTGTGGTATGAACAAGGGGGCAACCATGCTCCATGACCTTTGACCTGTGTTCAGCTTGAAGCCACTAGACAACCTTTAGACAGTCAGACACAGCAGCAGCACATTTTAGCCACTGTGTTAAAATATTCCCATTCCCACCTAAAAACTCTCATCACACCTGTGGAAAACCAAAATAGATCCTGTAATACAGATGTGGTGAATCAACTGCTTTCTTAAACCTCTAAGATTCTAAGTAGCACACTATGACAACATGTCAGTCAAATAGCCGAGAATCTGTTTCAGCTTCAAACTTCGACCTAAAGAGAACCTGTTGCCACTTGCCTGTGAGAGTACGGTGTGAGGAAAGATGGTCATCTCAGGAATACCCATATTTTCTCACTGCTCAACACTGTTAAGTTTAACATGGGCCTGCAACAATGAGAACTTTCATTTATTAGCATGTTTTCATTACCATGCATCAGACCATGAAAACACGTCAGCTGATTTCATCCTCCGAGCACTAAGAATCACTTTGTTTTGCAGAAAAATAGAAATTATGAACGCACTTGAAAGAACAGAGACCCAGTGTTCCTCTGATCGACTTTGCAGTGTTAGGAACTGGTCAAGCCTGATCTCTGAAAGAGCCCTGAGCCACATCCTCACACAAGAATGAATTCCCACTTTATCTCATGACTCACAACATCTCTTTATGGCGGAGGCTTTCTACCCAACACAACCGGACACACAGGACACGAGTCGATCCCTCCCAACTTTATTACACTGCAGTATCAGCTGCTGACAGGAGGCCGAGGGAGGAGACTCCAGCAGGGAGGGACCTACCTGCCCAGAGAGAGAGGAAGAAATGTGACAACAGAGCACCAGTGCTTCCCACTGAACAGACTCAGGAGAGTTTGCCTGCTAGCTGAGAGGGACACACACCCGTACCAGTGGCGGTCCAGTGACTGGAGCGAGGGGGGATCAGAATGGGGGGATCTTTTAGTCAGAAGAGCAGCAGGAGGGCCAGCTCAAGGAGTCACACCAGCAGCGTCATGTGAGTCAAATCACGCACCTGTTTGAAACAGGTTGTTGTGCAAAGTCCACCACCATTTACTTTCTTGTTTGTTGACATGGACTTGTGCTACTTGTAACTGAGCTAGTAACAAATTACACTTTCGGTGAAGTTGTATGCTGGTGAACCGATACCTGGAACTCTAATACAAAACTTGTGGCTGTTTGAATTAGTTCTTCCCAGTGGTATGAATGGCATCTGTTCAAGCGCACATTTGCACTCACATGCAAATATTCACACAGCCTCAAAATGAATCCACAGTTCACACGGAAGGACTGTACAATATCAACACATTGTACAGTCCGTACGCTCACTGAACAAATACGTGGTTGTGTGTGAGCGCTGCAGCAAAAGCCGCAGTGACAAAAAAATTTGATCTGATCTTACACAATGTTCAGGAAATATAAATTTTTAAAGGTGTCACATGTTAAGAAGGGGTTTGGTGTTTGGACACATGATCTAGTTGACAGGGCTGTCTGAGCAGATCCACAGTTGTCTCATCACAGTATGATGTCATTGTGAGAAATGTAGCTTCACTGTGTCAATATTTGCTTGAGGCGATCCACGTCCTCTTTGTTCTGGGAGGCACAGCAGCAGATTTGCCCTGTGTTGGTTTGACTACAGACACATGGGTCTGAGAAACACGGTCAGGAACTTTACTTCCAGTGTTGTGGACCGAAAACATCCCACATTGTTCACTTATGGAGCAGAGGCAGAAACATTCTGCAAACACAGCGGCTGACTTTCACAAGCTCTGGACAACTGGTTGATAGACAGCGTTTTACAAATGGACATAAGAATCATTGTGGGCATGAAGTTCCCATATATTGACATAATACTTTTGATCAGCAGCGTTTAATGTCATCAATTACAACTATTTTGTTATATTTGTTAATCCCTAATTCATATAAAAGGTTGGCTTTCAACAAATAACCACATGACAATGTGAAAGTTGGATGAATATACACGCTTTATTGCAAATTCTTGTTCAATCTATTCCTACATTTGTGTAATCTCACACTGTTGCTCCAGATCAGCATGATTGTTTCTTCTGCTGCCATAAACAACTCTTCTTCAGAAGAGGATTTTACCTAATTAATAAGAAATCACTGCCACCATGAAAACCGTAAACAAAAATGATAGTCTTAAAATGCCAAAAATGTCATAAAAAAAATTAACTGAGATTAACTGAGATTAAAATGACTTCAATTGATCAATGTTTACATCAATCTAATTCAAATCTGGTGTCAAACACTGATGGTCATACTCTGCTCTCAACAGAACAAAGTTAGAGGTTGGATTTCGTTTGTTGCTGGGGTCTTCAACCGGTACCCTAGAGAACAAACTGAGAAAAAAGGACTCAGCTCTTAATTTCCATAGTACATATATGCATCTTCTTCCTAACTTTGGTCATCTGTCTGTGAGTTGGTGGTATCAGTCTCTTCTGCTTTCACCCAGGCTTTGGGGGAGCTGCTCTGTGTTTTGGCGACTGCTGCGTCAGGCTCGAACGTATCAGCAAATCTCTCCCTGGCTTTCTCCCAGTTCTTCTGGGACTTTGACTTGGTCGTAGAGACGCTGTCGAGAGACATGGGTGCACCGGCTCCCAGACCTGACTGAGACTTCCTGATTTTTAGTTCAATCTGTGGAGAAAGAAATGAGAAAAAAGTAGAAAGAAAATCAAATATCTTTGCTATTTTGGAGTACATCTATGTTAAAGCAGATGTTACAGTCCGACATCTCCAGACAGTAAGGCGCTCTTACTGGGTTTTTCATTCCAGTTCCTCCTTTGCCCAGTCCCTCTCCTTTCTTCCAGCCCATCTTTTCCAGCATCTTCCGTCCTCTATTGACCTCACTGATCTCCCTTTCAGAGGAAAATCATAATATACAGTTAACACTCAAATCTATTATTTACATTCTTCAGCAAAATTCCAAAAACAACGGACTTACTTGTGAACAGAAGCAGGAGCATCATCTCTTTGGAAAACCCCCTCGCTGCCCACTGTCTGTCGACGAGACTCTGCTCGGTCCACATATTTGGGGTTCTTCAAGGCTTTGGTCTCCTCATTGCTCTGTTTACAGAAAACACAGAGGTGAATGGCTGCATAAAGAAGAATTGAGGGTTTAACCTGTCTGCTGCTGCCAACACTGACCTGCAGGCCATATTTGGCCTTCATCTGTTTCAGCTCCTTCTGTCTCAATGCTTCTTTATCCTCTTTGGTGGGAGCAGGGCCTTTAGGGAAAACAGTGAGATTTAAGTGAAGTATATCACTGCTGTTTCATGATTCTAAGCCAGAAATATATTCTTCTGTGACTTGGTTTCCTCTCGAGGCTGCTCACCTGTGTTCTCCTCTCTCTTGTATTTGCTGAGGTGGGCCATCACCTGCCCTGGCTCACATCCATCACAGGTGTCAGTGCCTGAGTGGATATGGAAAGAGAGAACAGTCTCTCCCATCTTCACCTCATCACCGTGCATCAGCACTTGCGGCTCACATATTGCTTTGGGCTGTTGAAGAAATATTGATAATGATGTCACGGCTAGCTTCAAGTTTTCCTAATTCATTTCAGAGGAAAAAAAAGGCTGACCTGTAAGATTCGGTTCCCATTGATGACTGTTCCGTTCTGGCTTCCCTGGTCCACCAGCGCATAGCTCTGTTGCTCCTGGTCAAAGTGCACCTCTGCATGGAACTGAAACCAAACAACAGTTAAAAACATCACACGACCACATATTACTCAAATGAACGATTCTTCCCTCTGGAAACAAAGAAGTGAAGAGCGTTACCTTGCTGACCCCCATCTCTGGTATTCGGATTGCATGATCCATGTCTTTCTCTCTGAAATAGAAAACAGCACGTCACCATCAAGGAGTCTCACTAGCCGTTAGGACACACTGAGATATCAATTACTTATTTAGTTTAAAACATTGAAAACCTGGAATGCAAACAATACAAATAATAATCTAATCTGCATTGTGAGTTTCGGGATCTGTTGCACCTCTACTACTAGTACTACTCACAAAGATTGTGCATTCTAAAAATTTGTGTTAAAGCCATGTGGATCAGTATTGCAGCCTTAGCACTAACGATTCATCCTCTGAAAATGAAAGCAGACATTTTTAGTCCTTGGTATGAAAGTATCAATTTTAACTGAGATTAAACTTATGTTGGCACTTGACACGTAAGAGAGAGAAAACTTCACAGACCTGCCGATGGTGGCCGTAGAGTCGGCGGTGATGATGAACAGAGTGCCCACCTGCAGCACCGGAGACCTGACCACTGTCACTCTTACACATGGCGGCCAAATGTTTGCGTTGACTGCAAGAAAAATACACCCACCAAAAAGTTAAGACAATAAAAACAAAACAAGTTATTACCAGCTTTAACCTCACAAAGAACTAATAGTGAACATGTGCACCCTGGACAGGTGCTAAACCCGTCTGGTCTTTCCTCTCACCTTCCTGACACTGAGTCTCCATCTCAGATTCCTGGGAGGGGGATGCACACGACGATGAGATCGAAGAAGTAGACTCCCACTTGTCTTTCTCAGACTCTGTGAGCTCGCCCTCCTCCTGTGAGCTATTCCCCTCCGAGTCATCACTTCTAGCCTGGCTCTTTTTCTTTTTCTTCTTCTTCTTCTTTTCTGATTTCTTGCTTTTCTTCTTTGATTTTCCTTTGTCATCGTGCCGTGATCCGTTTTTCAGCTTCTTCCTCTTCGAAGATTTGTCGCTGTCCTCCTGGCTTGGAGCCAAGTCTGCACTGCGAGACCTTCGCTTCAGTTTCCGGGATTCTGTGTTCCTCTTGGTTGATTTCAGCTCGACCCATTCAATATCTTCTTGTTCCAACCTCATCTCATCGAAAGTTAGTTCCTGCCATCAGACAGTCAATGGTGTGATTACCACCTTCAGTGATTGTTTACTGACAGCAGGCCAGCTGGCTTTGTACTGTAGCTCCTGTGCCTTCTGGCACAGTGCATGATCTCAGTCTTCAAACACAACTCATCATAGACCTCAACCAAATTATGTGAGGCTTAACAGGAAAATCCTCTGTCATCCCAATATTAGTTTGTGGGCAGATTTACACAAAAGATGACTAAAACCTTGAGTCATGTTTACAACACATTAGAGAAGTAATGATCACTTCAAACATGTTAACAGTTCATTAAAAACTGTGAAACATCCTACAGACTTAAACGATCCAAACTCACTGGGAAAACAAAACCTTTTAACTCTATGTTAAGTTTTGTAAGAATATATTTTACAAACTATTTACAATAAGTAAATAGTATTAAAGGTGTAGTTTGTATAAATTATACCTTTAATAAAATTGTATATGGGATTTTTTTGTTGGTGAGATGTACAAAATTATTACTATTTCAATGATGGTAGGAGAAATAAGTGTAAATATTTTTTAGGACCTTAATGGTGGTATTAAAAATGTACCTCTGTGTGCAGCGATTTTCCAGCGAGAGGAAATCTTCATTTTGGCCAAAGAGCTAGTCACCTCTTGCACCTAGGTCAGAGGAATATTCTTTCAGTGAATTAGCCTCAAATTAATACAACAAGCAAGTGTTTGAATACTGAGATTAACAAGGTCCATAGGATTTGTTTGGGCAACGGTAGAGAGCCAAATGGCAGCTGTCAGCTACAAAGAATAAAATGAGTCTATGCCATGGATCAATGAAAGATTTGTTTTTTAAATACCTTATCGTCCTGGTGTGACGTTTTCTTGAGCGCTTTCTTCAACTTCCTGCTTTTCTTCTCAGCAGTGTACATGTCTGAACAAGGCTCCACACCGGTCTGTGCAGCAGGCAGCTCGATCCTGGAATGAAACTGATATCGGCCGCTTTCTGCTTCGCAGTAGTAGTAAATGCCTGTGTTGGCATCGTAGTACAACTGACTAGCCTGAGGAAGAAAAATGGCTGGTCTGTCAAATTGCTGCTTATATGAATTCAGCTGTAGACACCAAAGTTTTACACAGAAGCAGTTGACGAACCGAGTCATAGTACAAGGCTGTGCTGTGATCGTAGTACATCCCTGTGGCCTCATCAAACACAAAGCCGGTCTGTGTCATTGCCTGTTCAGCCGTGGCCCTCAACATATCAGCTATAGATCCTGCATCGCCCTCCTGGAAGAGAAATCACATTTTTATCTCAAACTTTCAACTGACATTTTCAAACAAATCTATTTATCAGTCTTTTTTTGTTCCAAATTTGAAAGGATTCTCTTGAGGCCTTCCTAAGAGTTCACGATACAAAAGTGGGTTTTGAGAGGTCATAGTGACCTTGACCTTTGATCACCAAATTCAAATCACATCAGACATGATTCCAAGTGAATGTTGGTGCCTGATTTAATTAAATTCTCTATTTGTGCTCCTGACCTCACATTTCCAAGATCATTAGGTCACTGTTACCTTGACTTTTAATCTTTGAACAAATTCTAAATCAGCACTTGCTTGAGTTCAAAATGAAAACGAAGAAAGTTTGCTCGTTGTGACTGTTTAAATGTAACTAACTTTTTAATAAACTGACCTCTGTTGCGACTGTGACACTGCTGTTAGGTTGAGCTGACTCATCTGCAGCTTCTGTTTTGTTTGAAACCTCTGCAGCCTTGCTTTGGTCAGTTCCGTCCACTGCTGATGCTTCTGATGCTGATGCTTCTGCGTTCAGGCCTTCCTGAGGATCTGCTGACTCATTGTTCTGAGGGTAGCTTCCATAGTAGTAGTTGTAATAATCTGGAAGAGAATATCCAAACATTTGCAACAGTTTTCTTATTTTCAGATGTCATCCTATCCAACAAATGTACACATGTGAAATTTACCCACCAGTTTCTGTCCACACATTTTCTTCTGTCTGAGTTTCACTGTTGACTCTGTCTTTATCCTTCTTCTTCCGTTCATGAATCTCTGCACTCAGCTGATCCACCTGCAACAAAATAATTCAGATCAATAAATCAATGAATTCAGAATTCATATGCTTCTAACATGATTATCTGTTTGTTGTGAATCACAAAACCAAAGGCCAGCATGCTAACAGTTAATAGACTTTAATGAAATACAACATTCAAAGGGGAACAAATAAAGTCGTTGTTAGGTTATTAAGCCGCCATCTACTTGTGGTCACAACATTTTTCTGAATATGACTCTTTGAGGGTGCACGAGTCGGACTGACCTGTTTCCTCAGGTCTTCGTTGTAGCTCTCTGTGCTCTTCTGGAGCCTCTCAGACTGATTCAGCTGCTTCTGTAGCTTTGCCAGCTCGACTCTGCACTCTCTGAGCTCCTGCTTCAGGGAGTCTGCTTTCAGACGCAGCTCAGCCACTTCACTCTCCTCGTCCTTCTCTCCATCTTCCTTCTCCATTACTTGACCTGAAGTTTTGATATTAAAATGCCTAAGTTATTCACGAATGCAGCATTGAATTGGCAAAACAAGTTTATTTGTACTTTTCAATGACGAGAGCTTTGCATGAAATATAAAAGACATCATGACAAACTGTAAGGCCCTGTTCAGACCTGGTAACATCCGTCCTGACAGATCTGATCACAAGTGGAAAGCCTGGGGCTTAATGAATCAATGCCATATGTAGAACTACTTTGAAGAAAGATTTGATGCATTTGAGAGACAGAAATACATATATGGTGGTCACTGTTGCTAATGTGGCTACTGAGCGGTGAAACAATACTTTTGATTAATAGTGAAACTGTATCAGGTCAGAGGACGTGAGCAGAGAAAGCCTTCAGGAAGCGTTCAGCGGGCACACAGCAAAAAAACTGTGGGCACGTGTGTTCTAGACCTCTTCCAAATGTGGTTTGAAGGATCAGGTCTGAAGGATCAGGTCTGAAGGATCAGGTCTGAAGGATCGGGACCTGAACGCATTCCAGGTGAATTTGGGTGCGTTCGGTCTGAACTTGACTCTTTATGATCGGATCACTCAGGACTGAGGTTGATACCAGGTGTGAAGAGGGTCCACAAGCAACATCAGTAAATACAAAATAAGTAGATGGATGGTTGGAGAACGAAACACGAATCGATGAAATAAGAAATAGGAGTTAAAGTAACGTTGAAGTGTGAGTAATGATTATTTGATTTAGCAGAGAGCTTTGACTAACTAACAAGAAAGCAAAGCTTGTTCCGTGTGTGTGGAGCATAGAAGCGAAACCCTGCCTCTGAGGAGGGAATGTAAACCAGTCCCTGGAGACCTGAGGGGTCTGAGCAGTAGACCAGACATGGATCATATGAGTACAGAGACATGTGTTGATGAGGGTCCTGCAGCTGCACTTCATCCACCCTGAGCCCCTCTCACCGTTCGTCTCGTCTCCGGCTCCTCGGATGTGAGTTCGGCGTCCGCGCGTCGCCTGAACCGACCTGAAAGTTGAAAATAAACATCTTGAAACCACTCCGCCTTTCCGACACACTCCGGTACATGTTGAGAAGATTAGGAGACAGAGTTATAACCGTGGGAACGTTAACAGTCCACCCTGCTGTCCACCGCCATTAACTGAGTGCTAAGCGCGTCACAGCGGAAGTGATTCTTCTTCACGTTCGGCGGATCTGTTCCTTACTGTCAATTTGTCACAGCAAGAATAGAGGTATCGCCATCGAGCGGCAAACCTAAGTAATGTTTTTTCTTTACAATTTTTTTTGCCATTTCTTCCTTCTACCATCAACTTTAAATTAAATGTTATATAATTAAACCACTGTTTTAGTGGAGCCCAGCAAGTAATATAAAAGACAAATCCTGCTCTTTCTGCTCTTGTTTTTGACTCTTTCAGACTCTTTTATTGTTGGCATAACATTTGAGTCTTTGATAAATTGATGCATAAAGTGATAAAGTGAGGGAGGAACTTATGGACTCATTGAGCTGTGCAGGCACACAACACATGCTATTTAGAATTAAATATTTAGTTTTTAAGTGCCAGAGGTCTTCTTTTATTTTTTGTTATAATTTGTCTCTCCTGTTACTATACATTATTTTGTAGATTTCAAAATATTTACCACAAGCAGTGTATTGTGTCTTCTTATGTTCTCCACTGTATTCTTTTGTGTGCCCTGCACCAGCGAAATCTACATATCCATATGACCATATGTAATAATAATGTAACAATAACATTTAGTGCAGTGGTTATTCTCTGCATTCTCCAGCTGTTATGGTGCTTTTTGACCACTAGATGTCAACGCATCACTGATTCTGCCATCTGTTGACTGATGAGGCTGGTGAATGGGCCCACAGTCATTTCTGACAGGATGTGGTTCCAACGCTTAACGGTCTCTGCCAGCTGCCTGTAGGTTTTGTTGGTTGGTGAGTGCTCTTCTCGTGGTGTTCAGTTTGTGCTCATATTTAACAAGGTAGAGTCCCTTGTTGTCACACTAAGGCAGAAGTGAGCACTGCTCTATGCTACACTATTAACCAGTTGTTGTTGTTGGACTCTGCCAGGCCTTGCCGTCCCTCTGTTGTTCCTCAAACACACACAACTCTTCTGTGCACATTTTGGACTCACTTCCTTCCTCCTCATTAGTTTCCAACCCTGAAAAATAAAAGAAAACAAAAAGAATATGGACTGTCTGATGCCTCCAGACAGTTTGCTGACACTTGCCAAAACCAGGCCATCTCTCCATGTGTCTGGACTTATTTCAGGCTCCAGAGCAAAGGCTGTTATGTAATGCTATGGCTGCAGCATTGTTGTCTTAAACACAAACACACTTCTGCTTATAGCAAAAGCCTACTTAAAGCATTATAAAGTAGACTCTGTGTAAATATAGTGTGTGTGTATAAGCACATTTTATCTTTGCATTCTTTCCCACACCTGAACTGTGAAGCCACAGAGCAGCCCTGTATGAAAGATAATGTAACATGAATCCGAGACGACTCAAAATACTTGTGTCATTAATTACATTTTTACTGTAACAGCCTGAATTTGAGAACAACTCCAGAATAAGTTGGGACAGGCCAGGTTGTTTTTCCTTCTAGTTTTAATGACTTTCTCAAAAAACGCCTTTCAGGTTCCTCCCACCGTGTTTGAAACCTGAGCCCTTCTGAGCTGTGTTTGGATTTTGGTGGAGCATCAGACTTCTTGGCAGGAGCCGTGGTGGCAGTGGTGGTGATAGAGCCTTTGAGAATAGGTTGGTCTCTTTATCTTGAGTCACACGCAGCTGCCTCACGCTGCCTACTGATGTTTAATGATGCCGTTTATTTTTAGACGTGAAAAGCTCCAGTCCTAAAGGTTTCCTCACTGAGTACGACTGAAAAGCTGTGTGCTTTAGCACAGTGTTTAGAGCAACATGTTATGATTTCTTGTCAGGGATGGTAATAGGAATGCTTCCTTATGTAACCTTCTTATCCTTGGCTACCATGAGTTTTCAATGATGGCTCCGGTGCAGAGTCATTTGGAATAAACACAGAGTCCATGGAAACAAAGTCTTAAATGTTCTTTCCGCTTTCAGGCATCAAAATATTGAAAAAATAAAAAACCTCCACAGATGTGAAACCCATATAAGGTTTGTCATGTGTTGTAACTTATTAATCACATACTGTATGAACCAAATATTGATCATGGATTATTGACCAGTTTAAACACAGATAATCCTTTCTTCTGATAAGCCTGAGCCTTTGAACATTTCGACTGTGTCTCAGTAACTTCAAAAAGAGAAAATCCTGCCGCTTTTGTGAGATCATTGTTTACAGATAATAAAGAGAAACTAACTTCTCAGAATAAAGGCGCAGATGGATCCTTGTGCACCGAGAAAAATCTTTTAAACTACTACTTTACTAGTACCTGCACATGATTAGTTCACATATTCCACAGGGAATGGGCAGTGGACACACTCCCCCCTTTTGTGCTCTGATGTGGAAACTCTGAGGCCGACTGAGGCACGTGTGTCTCTGTTGCTGGGTGAGCATTTGGGAGGAGTTTAGCTGCTGCATGGTCGAGCCAAACCTTTTAATTTCTGGCAATGGAGGTCGATATATTTGAAAGAAATGCACATAAGAGGCTTTGTCATATTATATGTCAACAATCGCAGCACAAAAACATCAGATCATGTACTATACAGGTGGACTAGAAAAACAACACTGATTTTAAAGTAACTAAATTGCTATTACAAACACTGCTGCGAGCATGGCTGTTGATATTTTGATCTCCTCAATACTATGTCTGTATCTTAAATGTTCTCTTTTCCAAGGGTTTGTCTGTTTCATCATCCATCTGCAAATGAAAGGATAAAGTCATATTTTCTACCATAATGACATATTCACTTGTAAACTTTTACAATGCAAGAGTTTTTAGGGACTGTAATTATTCTTTACACTACAGACCATGAAGACAATGTACAGTTTATCCCTCTCGGTGAATAGGCGGATACTGATATTGTTATAAACAAGTTAAAATATAACAAACAATATATTTTCCAATTATAACATATTTTATAACAGAGAGATATAATATACAGATGAAACTATGAAACTAATGTTTTTCATGTAAGATACGTGATGAGATTCCTGGTTTGCTGTTTCTACATATTCTTTGTTACTTGTCAGTCAACATAGTGATATATCTTCGGCTGATACATCTGCTTTATTGTTTGTCGGCCTAACTTCACAGTCTTTCACTATCATTCATTTATTTAGCTGAGGCCAACGTGAGGCTCAGAAAATTTGAATAGCCGAAACAGTGGGATTCCTCCAAAGTAAGTTCCCCCCTTCTGTTTCCATGCATAGTTTGTCCTTGTACAGGCTAGGCAGAATGACAAAAAGTTCACTTCTGATAATAACAGTGTAACTTTGAAATAAGCCCAATAAATAACTGCAGCTGCTAAAACCTCCTTTTGCTTTATCTTGGGAGAAGTTACGGTGAGAGAGTGTTTCTGGGGGATTACTTTACAGCCAGTATATATAGCAGGAAAAACTGTAGAGAGCCATATTTCTGTCAGTGTACATATGGCTGTGAGTATTGCTTTAGGATTGACTTGGGGAGGGGGGGGGGGGGAGTGAACCTATATTATAAGCACAGAAGCTGCAGTCACTCTCCTCTCATGTGTGTTTCATTACGGCTTTAAAAACTCATATATCAAAGAGGTGAGTGGCAGATTTGATAAGTGCTGCTAATTGGCTCTTACTTAAATACAAACCACATTTGAAGAAGAGGTTGTAATTATGATTAATTAAAGAGTCTTTTTCCAGGAGGCGTTTAGCCTTCGTATGTCATGAGTCTTTATGTAAACATGATGAATCCTCTGCTGACACACATTTAAGGGATTTTTTTCTTGTATAGCTGCAATAGTTATGTAAAATGATTCTCACGCTGTTGAGGCGTTTCAGACACATCATGAGAGATGTCCTTCTGTCTTACTGCTCAATTGTCTTCACGATGTTCCCCTGTCAGATACAATAATGGGGATTTACCTGGTGCTAATGAGTGCATTGAAGTCCATTGTTGCCTGTGAGTTTAGTGCTATAGGCTGAGGCTATACCTCATACTAATTTCAGGTAGATCACCTGAGGCTGTCCAACGGAACAGGTTCTCGTGGTCATGCATGCCTGCCTGCCACTGGATGGGAGAGACAGATAACCGCTTAAAAGCCTGGGGGGGCAACGAGGGCTTTTGAAAATCCAGCCCCACATTCCTAACCTCTAGTTGGGCTGTAAAATGTGGAGACCCAACCATACAACTCCTCCTCCTCCTCCTTCTTCTCCTCCTCCTGTGTTTGTTTTCTGACTCCCTCCCTCTGCCTCAGAGTAGAAGAGCAGCCTGACAGGGAGATACCAATCTCCAACCACAGGGGAACTCATTCAGCTCAGTGCAGAGAAGCTGCATTCAAGATCCCTGCCTTCCCCCCTCTGCATTGCCTGTCAGTGGAGCAGCCTGATGTGGAAGGGAGAGGTTGGAGGGGGTTGAGAAGAGAAGAGAGTGAGCGCAGCATTTTGGAAACCAGCTGATCAGACCTGTGGTATTCTGCCACTGAGGCAGAGAGGAGGAGGAGAGGGACTGTCACTGGGGGAAATAAGAGAAGAGAACGCAGATGGAGTCTTTTTGAGAAAATACAAAAAGAAGAGTGGAAAAATAATGATCTCCTTCCTTTCATGGGAAACTCATGTGAAGAAGGGAGCTCCGTGGGGAAATGTGAGAGCCAACTGGCAGCAGGGTGGAAATCTGAGGAGGAAACACATAGAACAGGACAACCAGTACCGTTCTGGATTTAAAGAAAACACATCAGTGAGTCGACAGAGGGTTGAGGATCCAACCCAGAGGACAGAGGAGTGATGTCTTGGCTGTCACCTGTGTCATGGGCCAAATGGACGTGGACGGCGGTGCGAGGGGGAGAAGAGGAGGATGAGGAGGGGAGGGAGGCCAGCGAGGAGAGCGAGCAACGTGGAGAGAGAGGGGAGGAAAGAGAGGAGGATGAAAGATCTCAAGGCTTCAGGCAAGTGTTGTGCTGGGGGCCAGGGAACAACTGACACTGTAGGTTCCCCCACAGGAGGGGACATATCTACATTTGTGTGTCTATGCTCACCTGTCAGGGTGAGGAGTCTCAGAGATGAGATTGACAGAGAAAGACGTGTGTGTTGTCTTGTGTTGACACACACGTTGTGGTATGGTTGGTCTTTAGACTCTGATAGTGTTGGAAATGAATGTTTTTCTTAGCCGGTACATTTCTGTGGCTTTGACAGAAACAACACACACCCCAGTCAGGTGCTAGTCAGGTGCAATTCAATTTAATGATGTAATCCCTGGAAACACAAAGGTGACACATGCTCCAGACATTGTGTCGTGTGTGTCTATGTTCCTGATCACATTATCATCCTGGTCATTGTTGCTCTACTTCTTTTGTGCTCACTCTTTAAACACATTTTATTGATTGACTGCTGTGTGAAGTCAATTATCAGAATCCATGTTTACTCTCTTGTTAATCAGTTGTTATATAACCAGAGTAACGTCAACATGTGTCATGTTGCTTCCTGAAGTTAAAGCCATTGCACTAATGTTGAAATTGTAAAATCGGCATGGAAAAGACTGACAATATATATAAATATATGTATATATTACAAACTCAAACTCTTTCCCAGGCAATACTCACATCTTTATTTCAAATTAATGGATCACTTATTTCTAGAATGTTATAAATCATGCTGCATTGTGCTTTCAGTGGAACAGGAAATAGTAGGCCGTCCTACTTCCTCTTTCTCTTTTACTTCAACTATATTTTACTGTCTCCCCGTTGCTGACATGAAGTGAATGATACATGACACTAAACACATTAAATCGTGTGTATTATGACATTCAATATATTTCTGGTTCATATGCAAAACATATTGATAGTTGTGAGGCGTCAGTCAAGAAAGATAATTAGAAAGATAATTCTGTAGACCTGAACAATTGTATTTTATGACTTTTCTCTGTTTGTTGATTGAATACCGGACAGTTGTACCTCCTCATGTCTCTATTCTAATGGAACTATGTGACAAGGGAACATCTGGATTGCAGCCTGTGATGAGGGTTCACAAATAAACACATATTTACATTTCAGGTTCAGAAGCCATGATGACATGAATAATGGAATATGCAATATGGAATATGATGCCATGAATATGGAATACAAAATGTGTCTGCATATGATTTAATGAGTGCTCCGTTTGTCCATATACATGTACAGTGAAATGCACTTTGTGCATTGCTGTCTATGCAGGTCTGTTACAGTTCAGTGAATTCACCCTTTCGCTTTTGGGGATCAGCAGTTTTAGTGCGCCCTGTGTTCTCAGTATTGTAATGTGATTCCTCAGTTATGTAAGAATTTTTCTGTCCTCGTCTCTCATCTCATGAACGTTATGAAAGTTCACGCTCTAACTCTCTGACTCTCTCTGACTGCCACAGCTCTGACTCAGAGGGGAATTTTGGCACCCCTGAAGCTGCAACTCCTGTCCACGTGCCTGCGACCATCCTGGGAGAGCTGGAGAACAACAACACTGATGCAGAAAAAACAGGTGAGGCCACTGCTGAGTAAATCAACTGTAAAGGCAGACAGACTGCTGACGTAAGATGTCCAAGACGCTACAGTAACACCTCAGGTGGCTGCAGGTTCTCATTAAAATGGCAAATGTTGAGCAGAATAGACAGACAGCGTCACTTCCTGTCACTCTTCTGATGTTCCCCAAAAGGCTCAGACTTCACATGTGTGAATGTATTGGTCTGTAGCGTTAGACAATGAGAACATGTTCCTAAATATATACAATTAAATGAATAAATAAATATAAATTATCTTTAAATATGTCTTAAAATGTTAAAATCTCTGCATATATGACCTCCACTACCGTTTGTGAACTGTGTACATGGTGTTTCAAGTTTACCACGCCACAGTAATTGGATACATATGCAGTGTGCTGTCTCAGGAATGTACCTACAGACTACATTTCAGCTTCAATAAGAATTGACCTGCCTTTTTTTTAACTACAAGCTCAGTTACTTATAACCAGTGAAAGAAGCACTCACACCTCCTATATATTAAATAACATCAAATGCACAATGCTTGATAACAGATACCTGAGGTTACCTGATAGTTAAGCTGTCCTGTATGTTGGTATGTAAACTGGTATGCACATTGAGTAGGAATTTTGGGTGGGTTTTGGGTGTGTTGATGGCAGAAGCACGGTCACTGTCAGTTAAATACTAACAGCAGGAGTCTGCAGCAGAGTGTGGGAATGGCCTTTGCTCTGGAATTCAACAGGTTCAACAAAAGCTTTGGTTGGCCCTGCTTTGTGCTGGTCACTGATAGAGGTCACGGTGAGGGGAGTGACTGAACAAAGACCGTTATCAGGCTGAAACCATCAAGTCTTTGGAGAACAAGCTTGAAAGTGAAGCTGCTGCAGTGCTGATAGAGTTAAAATCTTCTGGTTAAACAGCTCCAGCGACATTTTACAAAATTGTATGTTGCGCATGTTCATGTTCGTTGCAACCACAAACATCCTTAACCCTGCAGCTGGAGGAGTAGGTTTGAATCCTGGCAGCCAGGAGCTGTAGTGACACTATAAACTTCTTTGGATATAAACATGGTAATCTCTGTGTCTGTGCCCATCCAAAGTCATCATCACTGCATCAGAATCAGTCTACACATGATGGCACTTTATAAATATTTAATAGACGGTGGAAGACCATGTGACCAAAAGTCCCATAACATGAAACCTGATTATGTGAACAGCGGGATGCTTGACATTTCTCATTTCAAAGAAACAAATCTACTACTGTGAATAGATATATGTTGCACTTATTGGATGCAAAACAATGCTTTAATGGTATAAGGTAAATAAGACCTTGGGATCAGTGTATTTTGCAGCTGAGTTAGTTTAATCTTGCTGTGACGTGTTCTGCCTCTTTGCAACACAGAGAGAACCAAACGACCTCTTTCACAAACATTGTGGATCGAGATGAGGACGTGTTTGCATGGGCATGCCAGATGGAAGGAGCACTTTGAAAATGACACTCAGGAAGACATGCTAATGTGTGTAGAAGTAGGTAGAAACACAGCAGGCAGAGCTAGTCTCTTAGCAACATAATATTACATGAATATGGCGGGTATGACGGGCACACTGAAATATGTTGATGTGTCAAAAGGAGCCCTGGAGGTAATCATTACACTATCACAGCCGCTGTCCCTGCTGTCCTCAGTATACAACACAGGGTGAAAAATAGAGCTATTTATGTAGTATTTTCCAATGTTCTTCTTGGTATGTGACGGCCTTCACAGAAAGACGTCGCCATGGCAACAGCAGCTAGTGGAACAGTTGGCTGGCTAGTAACCTGCTTTCAGAGAGCCAATCCGATATCACTTCCATCAGAGTTTATGTTCTGATTGGAGAGGTTGCTGCTTGCATCTGAAGTGTTTTAATGTTTTTATTTTCAGGGTTAATTCTGGTGTTTTCCTTTCTCTCATTTCTTCTTCAGACTTGGATCAGGACGAGCACCTGATAGTGACAGCTCCTGTTGACGATCACAACGGTTTTCTTAGACACAACATGGGTCAGGATGAGCCTGTGGTCCCCATGGGGGGCCCACTGGAAATAAACATGCAGACACTGGAAGCAGAAAAAACAGATGCTCTGGGCTCCATGCTTGTCCCTGATTCCTCCTCAGTGAAGGAATCTCCTCAGCAGGCCGAATGCACAGTGCCTTCCTCTGAGGCATCTCAGGACACAGAATCCATCCTACATGCAGACCCCGTCCTTGATCTAGCTCCAGCTCAAACTCCTGCCCCAATCTCAGCCCCAGCCCCAATCTCAGCCCCAACCCTAGCTCCTGCCCCAATCTCAGCCCCAGCCCTAGCTCCTGCCCCAATCTCAGCCCAAGACCCGGCTCCTGCCCCAATCGTAGCCGTAGACCCAGCCCCAGCTCCTGCCCCAATCTCAGCCCCAGCCCTAGCTCCTGCCCCAATCTCAGCCCAAGACCAGGCTCCTGCCCCAATTGTAGCCGTAGCCCCAGCCCCAGCTCCTGCCCCAATCTCAGCCCCAGCCCTAGCTCCTGCCCCAATCTCAGCCCTAGACCCGGCTCCAGCCCCAATCGTAGCCGTAGCCCCAGCCCCAGCTCCTGTCCCAATCACAGCCCCAGCTCCTGCCCCAATTTCAGCCCCAGACCCAATCACAGCCCCAATCACACCCCCAGCTCCTGCTCAAATCTTAACCCCAGCTCCTGCCCCAGTCTCAGCCCCAGCTCCTGCCCAAATCTCAGCCCCAGCTCGAGTCCTTGCTTTTGCCCCAGCACCAGACCCAGACTCAGTACAGAGCAGTGAACCTGAGGAAAAACCTTTAACTGTTTCAGAACCAGAGTGCAATGGCCTCCCCAAACAGACGGAGCCCATTCGAAAGACTAAAACCAGCAAACCTAAGCCTCCGGCCCTGAAAATGAAGGTTTCTCTGGACGAGCTTGGACAATCAAATGAGGAACAAGAACTTCCTGTTCCCAATGCCACATACAACTTTGATCCTGACCAGCTGGATGGGAGCTTTAACCCTTTTACCAGTGGTGGACCAAAAATCCAAAACTCTCCTCCCCCATGCAGTCCAGACTCTCTACCGAGACTTGAGCCACCTGGTAGCTCATTTCCTGTTTGCGAGGCCAGCTCAGCAGCAGAACCACAGATAATGGAGCCCTCATCTGAGACTAAACCTATGATTCTGGAGTTCGGTCTGGATGAGGGGCCAGTCAGTAAACCACCTCCGAGGAAATTAGGTGGAAAAAAGACAATCAGTAAATTCACAGCAAAGAAGCAGAGGCCAAAAAGACAAGAGGCCTACAGCAAACCTGCACCAGAACCCACAGAGCCAGAACCAGTACCTCAACCAGAACCAGAACTAGAACCAATTTCACAGGCAATTTCAGAACCAGTTACAGATCCTCTCCCAGCAACTTCTTTGCCAGTTTCAGACTCTTCCGCTCCATTGAACCTTGACGACGTTCCTATTCCTAAATCAGGAACATACAACTTTGATCCTGACCAGCTGGATGGGAGCTTCAACCCTTTTACCAGTGGTGGACCAAAAATCCAAAACTCTCCTCCCCCATGCAGTCCAGACTCTCTACCGAGACTTGAGCCACCTGGTAGCTCATTTCCTGTTTGCGAGGCCAGCTCAGCAGCAGAACCACAGATAATGGAGCCCTCATCTGAGACTAAACCTATGATTCTGGAGTTCGGTCTGGATGAGGGGCCAGTCAGTAAACCACCTCCGAGGAAATTAGGTGGAAAAAAGACAATCAGTAAATTCACAGCTAAGAAGCAGACGCCAAAAAGACAAGAGGCCTCCAGCAAACCTGCACCAGAACCCACAGAGCCAGAACCAGTACCTCAACCAGAACCAGAACTAGAACCAATTTCACAGGCAATTTCAGAACCAGTTACAGATCCTCTCCCAGAAACTTCTTTGCCAGTTTCAGACTCTTCCGCTGCATTGAACCTTGACGACGTTCCTATTCCTAAATCAGGAACATATAACTTTGATCCCAACCAGTGGGATGACCCGAGCTTCAATCCGTTTGGCAGTAACAGCAACACGAGCAGCTCTCCTGTGCTCCCCAAGGGCTCTTACAGCTTCGACCCAGACACATTTGATGACTCTGTGGACCCTTTTAAATCCTCCCAAAGTCTGAGCACAGAGGAATCGTCCAGTAGCACCGCTCAGCCCGAGAAGAAAGTGAAAGAAGAAGTAAAGCAGAAAGCTGGGCCCTTGCCTGGTGAGAAGAAAGTGAGGCAGATTCCCAAGAAAAGCAAAGAGAGGTTAGTCTACAGAGATATGCAATTGAATATCCATCCATATGCCTGCATTCCTTCGTTCATGCCCCAGAAGATAAAAGATATACATCACATATTATTATCTACATTTAGTCAGTGAGGGTGTCTGGATGCATACCAAACAGTGCTTTGAACACATGACAACAATTAACACTGCATACTGACCATTGATGCCATTCCCATATAGGCTATAAATAGAGTGTTAAAGTGCGCATGCACTGTTCAAACTAGCTTTTCCAGGTTTGTCGGCATCTTGTTTTTCTGCTCAGACCTTAAACTATCTGCTGAGTATCTAACATGTTGAGCTGAACACGTTTGTTTCTTCCCCCTGTTCTTTGTTCCCTTATGAAAACCCTCCTCATCCCTTCGCTCTATCCCCCTTCATCCTTCATCCTTCCTCCTCTTGCCTGTTGCACAACCCCCTCAACCTCTGCTTTCGCCCACCTCTCTCGGCCTCAGGAAATCTGAACAGGTCAAGTTTCTCTGTTTTCTGTTGTAAGTACTCTCACTATCGACGCTGCCTCTCACGCATGCCCCTTCCCATTTTACTGCCATCGTGACATATGTCATGTCAGAACTGACCTTTGAGGGATATGGTGTCTCCTTCAGTGTCCCCCCCAACTTGTGAGGCCAATCACTAACTATTTAATTTGTCCCGTCTCGTGATCCCTTTTGGAAGCTGGGCAGCACCTGTGGGGTTATAAATGTTTGCCACTCACCTCACATGATATAGGGCCATGCAACAGGGCTCAGGAGTGTTAGCAGCTTTATGGTTATAGAAACATTGAATTTAATGCTTTTTAGTTATATTTAGATATTAACTGTTGTGTTGGTTCCATGTGCTTGTTTTGTAGGAATTCCTGTAAAGTACAGAAATATGATGAAAGCCAGTCCATGGTGCTTGATGTGTGTAATCAGGTAATGTGTGTGTTTTGGCTTTATGTGTGTGTGTGTTTGTGTGTGTGTGTGTGTGTGTGTGTGTGTGTGTGTGTGTGTGTGTGTGTGTGTGTGTGTGTGTGTGTGTGTGAATGTTGTGTTAGCTGAAATGTTTTGCCCTTCTGTAGTGACACCGCATTGTTCATTATTCGGCAGCTGTCTGACCTCTCGGCCTCACCTCTCAACACACACAAGTACACACAAATAAACACACACCCACACACAGTCACGGTTGGTTGTGATGAGTGTCTGAATTAATGTGCTCTACCCTCATTAGTTCATGAAAGGTTTCATATCACAACAGAACATTTTATTATACATTTTTTTAAAGATTTTATGAAACTTGCAAACTATCTTGATTTCTGCCACCAGTAACTCTATACACCATCTCCATGTGTTCTTTCGACCAGAATGTTGTGTATTCTCTTGCAGGTGGATATGTAAGTAGGCTAATGTGTGATATAAATCACATCATATTGTGTGTTCTCTTGTCTGCAGGGGGAGGACGAGGTGGTGGTTCAGACCCCAGAGATCACTCAGCGGGTTAATCATGCCACCGATGAGGAGAAGTTGGCCTCCACTGGCTTCATGGGCCAGACAATGGAGAGCCAGGAGGAGAAGGGAGAACCTGAATGTAATAAGGCACCAGTTGATGTTATGGATGGTAGGATACAGATTCAGATTTTCTCTGTTGTGAAGTATTAGAGTATTGTTTTAGGGGTCAGCTATAGCTTGGGCAAATGGAGAGCCCAGGCTAGAGATGACATTTATTAGAATTTTAAGACAGCCTCAGTGGAACAGCTCGCAGACCAATGTGTTCACAAAGAAATGTATGTTTATGTTAAAATGACAGGTCTGGTCTCTGTTATTCCACCTGAACATATAAGTTCCCCTGTAATATGGTAATAGTGCCACTTTATATCAGAGTATTGATGTTGGGAGAAGAAGGCATCCGCAGAAAGGTGTCAGTTTAACCAAGAAACACAAAGAAGGAAGTGAGAGTGAATTTAGAGACTACAAAAATTTGTCAAATTGTGATAAAGAAAAACGGAGCCTGCCAGCTCTGCAAAAAACCCTCTGCTGGATATGAGGAAGTTATAAATGTGACACCAGGGAACCACTGCTTCCCACAATTGTGCATTAAAACTGTGTCTGTGTCTGTGTGTGTGGTGCAAATATTACACTTTTCAAAATCTTTTTATCACAAAATCAAGACGATGTAATAAAATAGCCTAATGCTGAAGATACTTTCTTAACATAGACTAAAGATGAGCCACTGTATGGATTTTCTTCTTTCTTTTTGTAGTTTCGATATGAGTAACTTTGTACAATTAACACGTGTCCCTGAATTATGTTTTTTTTCTCTTCAAAGGCCCTAAGACAAAGATTTCAGATAAGCAGGAGGAGGAGGACCCCTGCAGCCTGAAGGAAGATATAGTAAGTACTGTAGAAACCACAGGCATGTGTTAGTATAAATAATTAAACACAAGCAGCTTGTTAAGTACCTAATAGTAGTAAATAATAGGATTGTTTAGTCATAATTGGAGTCTTAGTTTTTATTTTGAT
Organism: Limanda limanda; assembly: GCF_963576545.1. Taxonomy (NCBI): domain Eukaryota; kingdom Metazoa; phylum Chordata; class Actinopteri; order Pleuronectiformes; family Pleuronectidae; genus Limanda; species Limanda limanda. The sequence goes on from NC_083639.1 coordinate 14,308,595, forward strand.
GTGCTGCAGTCACAAGATATTTTAGCTACAAGAACCAAATCGTTTTTACTCACACAATATTTATCCAAGATAACCTCTTGCAATGGTGAGACAACACAGATGTTGATTTGTTAAGTCCACATAAATGTGAGCAGTTGATTTCAGAACATTCTTTTCAAAGGCATCATGTGACTAAAATATACTAATGTCTGAAATGATTTGTATATTAATAATTGATTAAAAATAGGGCACAAATTGTTTGTGTGCAATTATTTTATACAATCAACATTTTATGTTATTAATCTACGTGTTTGTCTGTTAATTACTTGTCAGGTCTCTCTTGTAAAAGAGATTATTAACCATAATGGGAATAACCTGGTTAGATTAAGGCTGAGAATAATGACAATAAAGCAACCATACATATAAAGATCATGGATCAGATCTCGACAAACTGAGCACATTGGGTTTTCTGCCTTTTTTACAGAGTGAGTTATGCATGAACCAAACTATAAAGATTAGCAGCACCGATGCCACAGGCCCAGGAGCCTTGAGCCAGGACAACTTACCACTGAGTGAGATGGACAAGGCTGCAGTTCTCACCCTGATCAGAGAAGAGGTATACATCACTGACCTGAAGTAAATCTGATGATGATCACTAATCCACATCCAAACATATCTAATCAGTTTATTTATTTTTTCTCTTTGTCCTCTAACCAGATCATCACTAAAGAGATTGAGGTGAACGAGTGGAGGAGAAAGTGCGAGGAGAGCAGGGCTGAGGTTTTTGAGATGAGGTACGAAGTTTCACTGGTAGCTACTCTGGCACCTCACTTCCTGTTTACAAAACATTACAGCACAAATGTAAAATGCTCCCGGTCAGCAAAGCTGACAGAGGACTGCTCTCTTGTTGACAGGAAAATAGTTGCAGAATATGAGAGGACAGTTGCACAGATGATTGGTAAGTTCCTGCCCCCTGGTGGTGATACTTTTCTATGTTTTTCCCATACTCAAATACAGCGAAATACTTACAACACAACCAAATACTCTTAATACAACTAAATATGCAAAATACAACCAAATACTCACAACACAACCAAATACTCACAACACAACCAAATACTCACAACACAACCAAATACTCACAACACAACCGAATACTCACAACACAATCATATACTCATAATACAACCAAAAACTGGCAACACAACCGAATACTCACGATACAACCGTTTGATGTGCCCACACATTTTTAGGCTGCGTTCAACAGCACTGCTTCAGTTCAGTCTTGCAGTTGTTTGCATAAAACAAACTTTCCCCTGACATGTCTGTAGAGGACGAGCAGCAGCAGAAGACGCTGTCCTGCAGTAAGTCAGTGAGGCAGCTGACCTTAGAGAGAGATCAGGCTCTTGCTGACCTCAACTCAGTGGAACGCTCCTTTGCTGACCTCTTCAGGAGGTATGAATCCTTGAAGGGAGTCCTGGAAGGCTTCAAGAAGGTCAGTACAGCTTTATATTTCATTATGCAGTTCCTTCCACCTTCATGTAATAATCAGCTCACTATATACTCTCTACATGCATCTCTACAGAATGAGGAGGTGCTGAAGAAGTGTGCACAGGACTACCTGATGAGGATCAAGCAGGAGGAGCAACGATACCAAACCCTCAAGGTTCATGCTGAGGAGAAACTGGACAAGTAAGTGTCATTAGACGGGTTTAAATAAATCCACATGGGTTCAAGGCCGATTCTGACAATCATCTCCTCCTTCTTCCCTCTCCTCCACTCCCTTACTTTCGCAGGGCGAATGAAGAGATAGCCCAGGTGCGAGGCAAGGCCAGCGCTGAGGGCGTGGCTCTGAACGCCAGCCTGAGGATGGAGCAGATGAAGGTGGACTCACTTGAAAGAGCTGTGCTTCAAAAGGTAGCTTGATTGAAAAAACGATTAAAATGGACAGTGTTGTTGAAATGAAGAATTTATGAAATTCTATATCTGTCATATTTTTGCATCATCCGTCAATTGTGAAGCACTCTGAGCTGCACAAAGTTGTGTGATAGGTGCTATAAGAAAAAAGATTGATTGATTGATAGATAGATTGATTACATCTGCATGTAATATAATCGACCACAACTCCCACAGAATCAGTTGTTTCCTGTCTGTTAGATTAGATTTTGTCAAGTTTGCTCCCATCAGCTTTTTAACTTTTGCATCATGGGGAACTACACATATTTTTCTTCCTCTGTCAATGTAAAGAAACATTTTCCTGTTTTTTTAAAACTGGATATCATTTAACCTCAAAGTTTTATTACTCACAATGTAGAAACACAAGTTAATTGTGCTGTTTCATTATAGTCATTATCTGTCTATACATGTGCAGGCAATGAGCACCACTCGTAAAAATTTGCCAACATGGAAATGGACACTAGAGTGCAGTGTTTCATTTACTAAAAGCACAATGGATTGGAAGTTAGATGGGGAGAAAAGCTTGGTGTTGGATGTTTTATACTTTGTTTATGGATGTAAGCCAAACAACTGTGTTACCAAATACCACTGTGTAGGCTCAGTTAATTAGTGTTTGAAATGAAGCACACTGGATAAAGCCTGTTTATTTATTGGCTGCTCTGCAAGGAAAATGGAAACCATTTCTCTGCCAACAGACTCAGACTTTCATTGTACCTTTACAGGGACGTGTTTCTGTCCTGGAAGATCTGTAAGATAATTTTTCTAAAACTTATGTTTGTCTCTCACAGAATCAAGAGATCGAGGAGCTCACCAAGATCTGCGATGAACTGATCGCCAAAATGGGAACAGACTGATAGGCCTACGTGTGATGTAAATTCTGTACAGGACATCTCAGCGTTCTCTTTGTCAGCTCATGTGTTTAAATAATTGGAGATTATTGAAATACAGGTTGAAATATGGTTGCACTTTCTTGTGATATTTTCAGAATGAAATATAAAGCAGATTTATGTCATTGTGTAATTTAAGAAGCACAAAGTTATCTTGAGGGGTATTTTAATAATATTGAAGGAGAAGTAAGGTGATCAAATTCCTGCTATGATTTGTTGATCTTTTATTTTGGATTTAATTAATTATTTTGAGGTTAAATGATTAGTCGTGATGTTTTTCATCTTCTCCTTTATTTTCCAACATCATTTTTTATCAAACTTCTCTCACACAAGGCTGTAGAAAATAATGTGGAAACTAAGAGAAAGAAAATGTGCACAGACACTTTTGACCACAGAAGGTCTACAATGTTAAATCTGATACAGGAAAACAAATGAGTGTATTCAATTTAAAATTTGATGGTATTTCATTTGTGATACAGATAGTTTTGCTCTGCTGTTTACTTTTTATCATCAGTAAATGAGCTGGAAGTAATATTGCAGATATTTTTCATCATTATTGTTTCACAGATTTTGAAGTCAAACCACAACGATTTTACATCTTGATCACTTGACCCTTTACATCTCGGGGATTGGGATCGGGAAATTTCAGGAGCACTTATGAAGCTCAAGCCTTTCACTCAGCTATATAATATGTTCATTTGATGGGAGTTTGATGATGGGTGAAGATGAACGTTTCAAGTAGTACAATTTTGCTTATTATACTTAATAATGAACCATGTGCCAAGATTAATTTTCTCTCGCTCTGCCTTTGAGTGTGGAAAAGCACAGTCTGACGCTGCCATGTAGATATATTTGGATCGTATTGATATTTTATGTGTGTGCTCACATGTTGCTAGTGTGCCTTTATTTTGTTTATTATGAAAAAGAGAGTTTGTCACACCTCATTGTTTCCATAGTCTGTTGCCAAAATGTATATTTCTAGGACTAAAGTACAACAGTGAGTCAGCATGGGTTTACAGTTATAATGTTTTACCTGCAGTTAAAAAAACAATGATTTATTTGTGCACAAGATGGACCACATTACTTTTATGGTAAAGGTCTGTGATTTGGGAGCAGTTTATGATCACATGTCCAGTGGACATCCTCTGGTCAGATATCACTCAGACATGTATCATATATAAAAGACAGGTTTTTGTATAAAAACCTTATTTCATGTCAGCACAATCAGTTGTAAAATGTTTGTGTAAACTGAGATGGGTTTCAGTGTGACCTTGTCCGGTTGTGTTGGTGTTACAGTGAAGGTGCTTTTCAATGCAAACCCATTGTTACATTATAATATGCGTGAATTTGATACTTTATGAAAAGAATATTCCGAATTCCATTGCTAATATTTGTAAACTTGAAGAATTAATAAGAATATACTCAGATTATTTTGTGCATTCCTGAATAAATGGTTTAAAAGATTTAATATGATGCCACTGTCCTCCTCTGCCTGAATCATTTCAGCTGTGCACGACAAACCAGAGATGAACATAAACAGAAGTAAATCCAGACAGAAGTTTTTCAGTCCTATACAGAGGAGCCAGTTTTCATGCTCTTTCCACTGTTACTTTTTACAGACATGTAATTTGTGGTGTTTGGTTTGTCAGTCAGGAGCCTGCAGTTTCCTCCAGCAGTCAAATTTGTCATAACAATGTGTCCATAAATACATCAACAAAACAGTATATCGTCGCCCCTGTGGCATGGTCGATTCATTTGTAAGGAACCATTATAGTATATATTTAGGATGTGATAACATTGTTATACTGTAGATTGAGAAATGGCACTAAGGATGTTGAGTTACTAACTATGACCAGCACTGCAGTTGTATGTTTTAACACTCCCCTGTTCTGTTTTAATCTGACCACGAAGACCACCTGCTTCCTGCTCCCCTGGGCCAGAGAAGGACTATTTAAGTAGTATATAAGTAACTCTTTGTTTAATATTCTTTATACTCTCTAATATTTTTAGCTGTTTATGCATAGAGCAGACTGCCCACTGATATAACTTTCTGATGTAACTTAGTGATCTTCACTTAGACCAAATGTGGTAACTAGCCATAGTAAGATATTTCTTAGTACAAAGAGTACAATGTTTAGGTGATTTGTTGTTTGGAAATAATAAAGAATTAAGTCATACTGGCTTAAATGTGGGATTAAAGGTTATTGTATGAAAAAGCAATGAAAAAGTACAGATGAAAAAGGGTGAATATGGTTAATGTGCTCATCAACATGTGTCCTGGTTTACAACAGTTGCAAAAAGCTAATAAAAACCTCAAATGTAATAATGTTACACAATCTGAGGAGGATTTAATGTCTGACTCCGAAAAACCATAACTTGGATATTTGCTCAGTTATTAGGGCATAAACATATGATAGCTGGAGAGACAGAAGTGCAAAGTTTGGGCTTAGATCTTACTTCACCTATAGCTGTAAATAAAAGAAACATATGTTTGTGAATATGTTTTAAATTGTACACAGTATTTTTCTGAAGCTGTGTGTATTTAATTATTCAGTCTGCAATATCCCTGGATCAGCACCTTCTCACCACATGGTGGAGTCCTCAGAAACCACAGGGAAATAGCACACCTCTGGTCCTGAACAGATCAGTTACTTCACTGTCAACATCACTGTCAATGAGGAGGCTTAGACATGTAGGGTTTACTGACGGGGCGAGAGGGATCACTCATTGATACAATCTAAATTTCTTACATTTAACTAATATTTCCTGCTTGTTGTCCTCTGGATTTGAATGAAGACCTGGTTATTCTAAATGTTTTCTTTTGATCACTTATTACTTGGTCTGCCATTCATTTTATGATGGAAAGAAAGGGAGTGGACTTGACTTTGGTGTTGATCGTTGGAAATGGTCGCCCTTACTTTGTCAAGAGAGAAGTTCACCTTAACTATCCTTCAAGCCACTAACATTTAAGTCCTATATACTGTATATATATATATTACACTCGTCATTTTAACAACTATCAAAACATAGCTTGACCAAACTTTACACATACACTCCTAGAGCCCAAGTATCCCAAAATGTCTCTTGTGCTGCTTTAGGCAGAGACAGGAGTCGACTCAGAGGACTGCCCTCCACTGTTTAATGGCCCCAGAGGACAATATAAAACCCGGTATTTTCCCTCTGGTATTTCTTTGCACCTGCAAAAAAAAACTGTGTCTTTAAAAATCTCCACGTAAACTCTCCAGTTTCCAAAGACAGTCGATGAATAACACAGCAATCAAGAACATCACAGTGATCAAATTCAGAAAATCATTTAATTATAAATACATTTTGAAAATACATATTAAAAACATGAAAGTGCATTTTTTTTTCTCTGTTACACCGAGAAGACATTTTGAGAGGTGGGGTCTGTGTTGGATGGTATAATTATAAAAATGGATGTTCAGTTTGGCCAAGTGAACAGTTAATAATTCAAATATGATTTAATGATTGCCTATAATCAGTGACAATACGTTACTGATCTCTCTGGAGTTATGTATAATCCTCTAATGAAGGATGCAGCCTCAGTGTTTGACTTGATGAGGCTATAAAACGGAGGGGGTTGGGGGGTGGGGGGGGGGGGTCACAATCCACTGATCCGGGTCCAGGGTCTTTCCAGCTCGAGCAGTGTTTTTGTAACCCATGGTGACCGGGCAGGAGGGGGCGGGTCCAGGATGCTGAGGCTGCGGCTGATAGGCTGCTGGCCGCGGTGATGAGTGGGACGGGACCGCGCCAGCAGCAGTGAGAGGAGAAAAGAGAAGAAGCAGAGGAGGAGAAGAGAGGAAGAAGTTCAGCTGCACAACTCATCCTCTGCTGCAGCTCAGAAATCTGAAAGTGTGTGTGAGTGGAGGACTGAGCCGCCTGTTCTCCGTCTGTGAAGGTAAGTCTCCCTCTTCGTGTCAGAATAGACCACTTCTGATTGGATGATCTGATCCGCACGTGCAGGAATCTGTGAAACTTTTTCTTGAAACATGAGACTCTCTGTAAACTGCATACTTCTCTTTTTTGTCCCCTCTGCATGACTTGGAACTTAAACAGGAGGGATATTTTTTATATCATTTATCACTGTAATAAGTAGTTTGCTGTCATTTTATCTCCTGTTGTTGTTTAACAAACAAGAGTAACACCCATTTAAAGTGATCATGATCTAAACATGAGCTACTAAGGTTTCGTATTGTTGCTATGCACTATTTACCCAAATGCAGACGAGAGGGACAGTATTCTTATGTTATATGTGTCTGGATTTCCAGAAGAAGGAGGATTCCTCTGAGCTCTGTCCTTTTCTCACTCATTGAGGATATTTGGAACTGGGCCCTTCTGGTTTAACAGTAACTTGAAGACTGATTTGTAGTTTGCACTCATGCACATTAGGGAATACAGAAAGCACTGGCTTTGACTGAGAAACCCATAGATTCATCATTTGGGGATTTTGTATTATCGAGTTGACTGGACAGCCCTTTGCTGGATTTCACTGACTTATTGTTCTTGAATGTTTCTGTAGGAAGTAAGTGTATCTTCACTGGTTTTGTAAGAAGTATAGACCAGTCACAACACATATTCCGGAGAAGTGTTTTTTTCCATGAATAGGTTTGTTGAGGTGAGACATGATGTTTGTTCAGTGTGTGTTCATAAGTGGACTCTGGAATAGTTGGAATAGACAGTGAAATTCAAAAGGCCAAATCAAAGCAGCTCCTGCTGAACTTGTTCCTCTCAGGGGGAAATAACCAGATGTTTTCCCTGGAGGATCACAAGAGACGTCTAACGGTTTATTGAGTGTGTACACCAGGGGTGTTTTGTCAAGCCCCTTCGTTCAGCAGTTTGTTGGCTGTTACTATGACGTCAACTTGGAAAGCACCCCCCCCCCCCGTCCTCATCCTCCTTCTCCCTCCTCACACTACGGACCTGGAGGTCTCCTTACTTTCACCGTGATCCTCCCCTCATTTAACTCCAGGAACATTCCTCCCTGAGGGGTTTTGGTCTGTCCGTTGACACTTTCATGGTCTGCAATGAAATATCGATGTGGAGTTCACTTTCCTTCTCAGTTGTGCAGCCTTCAGGCAGAGATCAGTAGATAAGTGAGAGGGGCAGCACACACCCTGTGGAGGCCCACATTTGCTCTTCATTAGGCTGTCAGAAAGACAGAGGCAGGAATCCTTGTCTCTGCAACATAACGTCCATTCTCACCCAAATCACACTTCTTCTCTCCCTTATTGGCAGTCAAATGCAGTTTCACATTTTTTACTGAACCTCAAACTTATATTTGTGGTGTATGGAGGCCAGTGGAGTCTCTGGTAACCTTAGGATAGCCAAACCAAACTCTAGCTGCATGTGCAGGATTTTATAAAATAAAAAGTCTTAACTTTTTGACGAAGCTCTATGCATGCCAAATCCATGAACTGTTCAGTGGGAAATCAACTGAAATGTCAATAAAACAACTTTTGGTCTACCCCCAGATCCGGATCTGCAGTAAAGATTTAAAGGGTTCTATCCTGAAACCTTTCACATCTTTCCACCAAGAACATTGATAATTCTTCCTGTGGTTTTGTGTAATTGTGCTCATAGACAAACAAACAAACAAACAGAAAGGGGTGACAACATATCCTACTTGGTAGATGTATCATCAAGAATGCTGTTGAGTTCAGCATCCCAGTATACAGCTTGAAACAGCTCTGACAGTCATTTATCTCATCCTCTTCTTTTTAGATTCTCCTCCATCCTCCTGCATCATGCTGCACCTGGGTGCCTTGTTCTCTTTGCTGTACATGTGTGCGCTGTGCAATGCCCAGTCAGACTCTGGAACACCTGTGATCCAGCTCCGTCTCGCTGGGGAGAAGCGGAAACACTACGAGGGTCGGGTGGAGGTTTTCTACAAAGGAGAGTGGGGGACAGTGTGCGATGACGACTTCTCCATCTACACTGCCCACGTGGTGTGCAGAGAGCTGGGCTTCATTGACGCAGCGTCCTGGTCGCCCTCAGCCAAGTTTGGAAAAGGGGAAGGTAAGAAAAAGCTGAATATGTTGGTTTCCCAAAATTTGATGTAAAACCCATATTTTTTATCGAATCAAAAACCTTGAATTTCATCTCAAACCCACGTTCTTCAGCTGTTTAAGACCTTGAGATGAGGGTTAATGGTTGATTATTTCAGCAAACTGCCAATCAGCCAACCACACACAGTCAAACGCAGTATATCTCTACATACTGTTTCATATGTTCCATGGAAACATCTTTGAATGAGATACACGTTTCCTCCTGTCTGACTGCTAATAACCTGAGGCACTGGCACTGGTTTCCACATTAGAGGAGACGTGAGAGACGCCAATCAGTTCATGAAGTAGCAGCAGGGTTGGTTTGGGGGGGGGTCAAGACTGGAAACACTGGGTGTGTAAGCCAGACAAATACACACACATAATCAGAAAAACACTCATGAGACATAATCTCATCACTGTTAAAAAAACAAACCCTGATGACATTTCCAACTCTGTCAAAGCTGTAGCTGCTGGTGGTGTACATGTTTGAGTAAGTTGGTGTTAATTAAAACAGTGTCCCTCGTTAAAGGCACATTTTACCCCTGGGTCTCGGCCACATCCAGCCAGCCACTTCAACAGTGAAGTAATTAACTTGGCTGTTTACTTCCCAAAGCACCAGAGTCATTATTCAAGAATTACGTTTACGACCTAATAGGCTCCATGCATGTAATGTTGCATGCATATACCATTTTATGAGTAGCAGCAAAACAGTTTGATGCATATGTATGGCCTGTCTGTGCAGAGAGGAAAATGTTTGCACTCAATGCAATGTAGGAATGTAGAGATGGAGGCTTTTGGCGATGTGGTCAGGGTGTGACCCTCCAGCGTTCCTAAAGATTAAAGATGAATTTTCACTTAAAACGTGGACAGGAAATTTATGTGCCATTTTGAGGAAGGTTCCTCTTTATTCTGACAAATAGATTCAAATTAGTTTATTGGGGAATAATTTAGAGAGGAGGATTTGAGGCTGTGTGCATGTGTTTTTTTGTTGTTTGTAGAGACACATGGCTGTAAAAGGGATCAAGAGATTTTTCCCATCATCATGGGGACTGTTGAAAGAGACCATCACATGTTTTCAATTGAAAACATCACTACATAACAAGTACAAGGACATCTCCCCTTTGGATGCAGTGCTTTTCCTGCCTGGTTGTTAATCCCATTCCCAGCAGCCTTTGCACAGATTTAAATTGCAAACTCTGTTGATAACATCATTAATTCACATTTATTCAGATTCACTTAGGAACACTGTGCTATAGTTTTGAGTATAGGTTACGTGGTTGACTCAAAATGCCAATATAAGCTCAATTTGAAAATAAATGGCTCCCTACATGCTGTGCTCCCTGCAGTTTTCACTAGCTTGCAAATTATGTTTTTAACACAACAATCCAAAACAATTACAACTGGCTATTCTGAATGTTTGTTTAGCCAGGGGTGCACTGAGACCAGGCTGGCTCTCACGTGGACTCTCTGCAGTAAATCACCACCAGGAAACTTGGCTTCTATCCTATTAAAAAATGTTCCAGAGGTAATAATCAGCTGCCAGGAGGAGGCTACGTGACCGTATAACATCCAGTCACTCTCTTGGTATGATCAGGATGTTCCTCTGCAGCGTGTTGAGACTGTCAGAGGAGCGATCCGTAGGTGGTTCCCATGGCCACAGTTGCTGGGGTTTCCGTGCTTCAGCAGGCTGATTCGGAACGGGCAGCTGGACGGCAGATGATCCGCTTCAGCCATGACAACATTCTTTGGCCAGGTTTTGGCTGAAAAAATGCGTCAGGTTATGTGGAGACGTCTCCACGTGAGTAGGTCTACTGTCTCTGTGACGAGGCTTCAGTGGAAACACGGCTTAAGACGGTCAAGGTGCAATATTGAAAGCACTCTTTCATTTGACTTTTCTAATGAAGAAATCCTCTGTCAGGGAAAGGGATTGTGTCAACATGTTGTGGAGAGTGCAGCATCAGCCCTACCATAACAAGGATGTCACTCACATTGTAATATAAAATACACAACCTTAAACACAGAATGTCACATTTTATTCTCACCTTGTGTTTTTGTCTGCGTTTGTGTGATTGCCTGTTCGTTAGTAGGATTACGTAAAAACAACTCAACCGATTTCCTATAAGATTTGTGTAGGACATGACTCATGGAAGAATCCAGTAAATTCAGATCAGGGGGTGGATCTAGGAATGCATTTCATTGCTCATTTAATTTGACCTACAGGAAAAAGTCCAAAGATTATAAGATTACATGAGACCAAACCCCTCACAGTTAATATAAGAGTAAACATCCTCAAAACTTGTTGAGTCTTCTACCAGAAACCCTTCATCTTCATCAGAGTACGTGTCAGTTCACATATAACTCTGCTCCTCTTCGCCCTAGGCCGTATCTGGCTCGACAACGTGCACTGCACTGGTGGAGAGAAGAGTCTGGCTCAGTGTGAGTCCAACGGCTTTGGAGTGTCTGACTGCAAACATTCGGAGGATGTCGGGGTGGTGTGCAATCAAAAGCGCATTCCAGGCTACAAGTTCATCCGGAACCAGGCCCATGGTGACGAGGTGGGTTCGCATTGAGAAACACACTTACGTCTAAACAATCAAACCTGCACGTGTAGGTCCATGTCACACTTATCTAACACCATGGTGGGATCCCTTACATCCAGCTACCACCTACATTCACACATGGTTCAAGTACACACATGCAACCTGAACAGATGTTCGCAATAAAAGAAGAAGAGGACAGGCTCGGGATGAAAGAAAATCCGTATCATAGTGCACCATTCCGAAGGGCTTCAAGTCCAATGTACTCTTCAAATCCTGCCAACTTTCCAGACTGAATATGTCTGTTGTCTTGTCTAACTACAAGTTAATTTCAAACCAGTGGTTACTTTTATCAGACTGCACCATTAAAACTTCACTGTCTTGGCCTGCTCAGACTAGTAATGTCCAATTACAACTAAGTAGCTTCAACGGTAACAGTTACTCACAAACTGTAACACAAATATAAAAATACAGTTTAGGTGACCAAACAATATATAAAACTTACTGTAGGTGTTTATATGTATACTGCATAGAAATAAACGTGTCAGTGTTAGTAGCATTGATACAATTTAGAATGAGTGTGGAAATATTCCATATATATATACTATCTGTTATTTGCTCCTTTACTCCAATGGTGACTGGGAGAATGTTTACTAATTTGAGGTATATATTTTTTTTTTTATCAAATTTAATTTAAATATTCTTGTTTTTATCGTTATTAAAGAGTATTGTACGCAAGAGCCAGGTCTGACGTATCGACAATATTCTTATACTGCTAGTGCTCTGGTAATACAGTTTATTAGAAAGGTAACTTTATTTTGTTAGTTAAGCAGCTAAAAAGTTACAACTGACAGTTATGTAGGCATAAATATTTACTAACATTAGTGTCTCCATATGATCTAGTATATTTGCAATTTATTTCAATGTGGTTAACACTTCTTGTAAAGTTCTTATTAACCAAAATTAATAAGAACTTTTGAACAGCTGCTGGAACTGGCTCCAGTATTTTATGATCTTTATGGTGAAATGGATACAACCAGTAACGAAAATGTCCTTATGGATATTTAATCAGTCTGTCTGGAGAAGACGTGCAGGTAGTCACATCTGCAGTGACATCAGGCCGGTGACATAGTCAGCGAATAGCGTTGAGCTGTCCGCACCACCATTTCCACTGATGACTTTGCCAGGCTGGTATTCGTCTATCACCGGCCCTCGGCAGACCCCGGCCCACTCTGCAGCCATGACTCAGAGAGGGGGAAGACCATCCTGTCTCGGAACGCCTCTGTGCCGGATGGAAAGTCAGCGTGGGTCTGTGACTGGGAGACAGAGGGAGAAAGGACGATAGCTGCATTCCTTCAGCTTGTCTGAGAACAAGTCATTGGAAACACACTGCCACAGAGGGCTTCTCTATTAAAACCAGACTGACACTGATGAAGCAACATTTCTTTGGCAGCTAACAAAACAGTCGATGTTGATTTTTTTACTGCTTTGGTTTTACAGTTTTATTTTTATGTATACTAGATGTAGGGTGGTAGATTCTGCTGAATGACCCATCTCTCTACAACAGCCAGAACTGTGACTGTGTTTTCACTGGATTCATTTTAGCAACAAGCCAGAGGAGTTCACCTGAAATACTTGTGTAACTTTCTAGCTGAGTCATGGCAATGAAAGCACCACTGAGACCTTTTCAGGATTTTTATTTTCCAGGTCATGTCCATAAGCAGCACCCTCTTGTTCCTTGTATTTAGGGTCTCTGGGGAGTTACTTAACTCCAGTCCCCCACCCTTTAAATATTTCCATGGTCTGGTTGAAGCCATTCACCTTTAACCATGCATGGGCTGACGTCAGCGGGCGGCTCTGTTCCTACAATCTGTTTATTCACAGCATGAATCGAGATGCTGTGCTGAACCTGAAAAGTTAACACCCTAACCATGAGTGTACTATAGTCTAAGTAACGGTAAAAAGTGAAAGAGTGAAGCAGTCAGTGTCCTCATGAATGTGAATTATTTTAAACCTTCAGAAAACTGATGCATGAAGAAGTTTCCAGCACATCTTCCCAAATTGAACTTGTATTGTCAGTGATTTGTTGATTCATTTTGATATGATATACGTGAATTTTGTCGATAACATTGGAATTGCAATTTGAATTATATGTAAAGTAGGTATTCTTTAAGTATTTCTGGGTCAAAAAATAGCTTCAGACTGTAATGATCTTGTTTTTGTGAGGGATACATCATGAGACAATTTCACAGTGTATGGGAAGGAGTGAAGATAAGACCATAACAACTCACTCTTGCAAGTTGAGCTTTGACCACAAATGATAGTCTGTTGAAAACATCAGTCTGTCATTAATGAAAATGGCAGCTTCCGCTGGCACAACTTGCACGTCTCAAATTGTAGCCGAGTCAATCAAAGATGTGTTGTATTGGCACAAGTAAAACAGTCGTAGGGCGTTAGCAGAAAATCTAAGTCATATTGCTGAAAGTGTTTATCTCACACAGTCCAAATCCGAGCGGTCATTTAACCTCTGTAATGTCCATGCATATCTCAGTCTGCTACTGATCTGACCAGATTCCTCCTGCTCTCACCATGACAACCTGTCTGTGCTGGTTACGGAACGCTTTTTAACACCACAGAACTTACATTCCTCCGTGACTGAATCATTACCATGGATAATCTTGATTATTTCAAAAAGCTTCAATGCTTTAGCAACACTGCCTGGAATCTATGTATTCATATATGAAGGGGAGTTTGTCTTTGGGAAAATTTAGCACAGTTGCTTTATTTATTATGTGTTTGTGCATAGCAGAGGCCTGAGTCTCTGAGTAAATAGGGAGACTTGCATTTGACATCAGAACCAGACACTGGGATGACAGGAAGCTTGTTTATCCGTCAGCAGGGACTGTTTAATGAACTCAGCTGTGTTGTGCTGCTGTTTATAACAGAACAGCTTGCTGTATGTGTCACGATGTTGAGAGGATCGAGGCTGGATACGTCTCCTTTATTAGAAGATGTCTGAAAGTTCAAGTATCTCGATGTTAGATGTTTATGTGAGAGTATACTGTGTCATTTGAGCATAATTATAGCTTCATGGTTAAGTTTGATTAGAGCTGTTCCACCGTGTTTGTTACTGTGTGGCATTGCTGTGTACTTGTGTAATCGTTGCATTTCACATTGTCCCCTGAAGAAGAGAGATTTACAGTGGGAACTCACATAATCACTAGCCAATGCAGATAAATTTAGCATTGTTCAATTAAAGAGATCTCCCGCTGCTGCTGTCAGAACCTCGTACATCATCACAAGCACGTGACAATACTTGATGAGTTCATCTTCAGTCTTCCTCCTGAAGGGTAGAGAAAACATCTGCACCAAAAGCAGCTGCAGTTGCGCGCCAGACCATTAAGCGTGTTTACTTCCACCAAACACTTGGATCTTAAATCAACACAAAGACGTCAGACGCCACTTGGAACAACAGAATGCAGCGGTTAAAAGGCTTTTGATTCTTTGCACGCCAAAGGCTGCACATCTCTGTGAGGCGCGACGGTGTCCCCTTACAAGAATTTCAGTGCCTCACATTCTGTGCTATACAGCAAAAAAAAAAGAAACTGGAGACAAAGCGGGTTAGCCTCCTGCAGGATGTATGCGAGAGGCTCGCGAGGAGGAGTCTGATCGAAGGGAGAAAAGGTTGGTGCGTGTCAGGAGACAGGAGCCAGTTGCTCTCTCTTGTGGATAGAAAAGTAGATGGATCCGCCACATGTTCAACAGCTGGATCCCTCTGGCCTCAGCCCTCCTCTCGACTGCACAGAGCCAAAAGTCCTGACCTTTATTGTCAGTAGGTGTGAATTATAGTATAAGCACTGCACATACTGTCTTCGTCAAAACTAAATAGAGATATGACACAAAAAGAGATTTTTTTAGTTAAGCTAATGGTGCCCTGGCCCTTATCTGAATCTGATTGGCCCCTAAAGTGCCCCTGTGTTGTCAGTAGTCACTCACTAACTATGCTAACAATAAATATTACAATTTGTTCTCTAAGCTTTTTTGAAGTACACAACTTGCTTAAACAAGGAACAAATTCCAAATCATGAATTGTTCATGGATGTCGGACATATAAATGGCCCCTCTATGGCCCATAATTTAGGAAAACCCTAGATCCGCCACTGCTCAGAGAGAAAATCTACTATATCGTTGCTTTGTTACTCTTTAACTGTTTTAATTGTTGTGACATAAGTTCAATTTCCATTTAACTTTTTGGAAAATATACTTTGGGAAGTTCGTCCCTAGAGTTCACGTCTGTCTGTGACGTTACCACAAGCTAGCTTAGCATTGCATAAAAACTGGTACAACTTGCCTGGCTTTGTCCAACTGTAATATCTGTATTCCAGCATCTCTAAGGCTTACATTAACTCATTATATCTTATGAATTTGATCCCTTAAGTGTAAAAACAGCAACTTGTGGTTTTATGGAGGTTTATGTTATGGATTATCGGCAGTGAGCTATTCATCTGGCAAACTCACAGTGACAAGAGCCCAAGGAGGAACTGTCTTCCAACAAGAAAACCTTGGGCAGGTAAGCCCCTGTGAAACTCCTCACTGTTGCTTTTACATTTTTCTGTTATAGATTCTTAGCAAACAAGATGAAGCCTTTTGAATAAAGAGCTTTAGAGGTGCTGGTCAGGGATTGTTTAACCCTTGAATGGAGCCAGGCTGATTCTCTAGTTGTAATCTGAACTAACCATCCATTGGCTCTGGCTTCTTATTTAAAGGAAATACAGAGAGTTGTATTGATTGTCACATCAAAAATTCAGCAAGAAAAAAAATGTTAGAATATTTCAGATCCTGGAAATCATCACCGTATATGTGATGCTTTAAACTGCTCTTATTTGATTAATTATCTAATCAAGGTCATGCTGTTAATTTGCAAACATATTTCAGTCATGATGTAATGATCATTAAATTATTCTGAGTATGTGTCTAGTCTTCCTGTTGTAATGATTCTTTTTAATTTCTATGATGGGAGCAGTGCATTCTAATAGATTTTCCAGATGTAAATCATCTCACACACACACACACACACACACACAGCACTTCGTCAGTCAGGCAGACTGGGGGCCGGTGAGGCAGAAGTTAGGCTGTGAAAGTCATTTCAAAGAGCCTCACTGTGGTCTTGCTTTTCATCTAAACTGTGGCGTGATTACCATTCATCCCTGCCCAGCTTTGCAGGGTGGGGCGTCGAGTGGATGGGGGTCTGTGGTCACGTGTAGACAAACGTGCAGCCGGGCGGTAAAGCTGAGTAAAACGGAAAAGAAATGCTCAGTAGTGGAAGCATTAGTCAGACACTGGCTAGACCACAGTCTAATGTTCACACATGTACATTGTGAGGGGGGGGGGGGGGGTTCCTGGTCAGAAAAACAAGTCTGCTTTCCTGTTGGAAATGTTTCAGTATAGTGGTCAAAGCTGGCTAAATAAAGAATGTTTTTCTTTTTCCTCAGACACCACTCACAAACAAGAACAAGAATGACTGTATTTGAACAGGATACAAGTATTTGGATCATATCCACAGAATGAATGAATCAGTGCAGTTGCACAGTGGTGAGAGTGACTGTGAGATGAGGAAACTTTGTAGAAATATCTAGGTGAGTGTTAACCTCAGGATGACCTGCAGGATGGAAAAGCCTGCATTCATTACAAATGAGTTTCTGTCCCTGCACTGATCCTGATGATAAACACGCAAATTCCCTATACTTACGTAAATTGTTCCCTATTTTAGATGAATGGTCTGTATTTATATTGAGCTTTTCTAGTTTTCATGACTAGTTACAGTACAGTTTTTGCCATGCACCCATTCATTTCATATGCAGCACTTTCTCAAGCACACATCTAGATCGCTTTATGAGACGCTAAGCTAACCATCTTCTGACTGTAACTTCCTAACAGATGCAAGAGTGATATCAATGTCCTCATCTAGCTCTCTGCAAGAAAGCCAAGAAGCATATTTCCCCCCGAAAAGATGTTCTTTCCATTGATTTCATGGTACATTTTTGGGAGTCCTCTTATTGGAAAGTCTAGATCTCCAAAGTGATATAATTAAAACTTGCAGCTTTTACTTGTAAAACAGCTTATCGCCTTCTTTGCTCTCTAGTAATAATTTCCCAGCATTGCCTTGAGAAAAAAAGAGTTTGGGACTGGGCAAACAGGATTTTGCTGAGTTTATGTCTGGCGGTTTGGGTTAAGAGGGGAAACGCCTGCTGGACAGATCACAGCTGTGGGTGTCTGTCTCTTCGGCCTCACACGTTCACATGGCCAGTTTCCGCTGTCTGAGCCAAATGCAACAACCGGTCAGACCCTTCTCAGTTCCCCCAGTTTCATACTCACCTCTTACCCTCCCTGTCCTGTCTGGTGTGTTAACCTTCACACCTGCCCTTACCTGGAAGATAACAGAACTTTATTGTCACTGCACCAGTACAATACAATGAAACTCTGTTGGAAGTCGACTAGTTGATGCCCATTTGGGTAGAATAAAAGAATAGACTTGAAATAAAAACTAAAGACACTAGAGATATGAATAAGTAAAAAATTAGAAAATACTATATACACAGTACGTACATACTTGTACTGTAGTTTTTCTATATGATTTCATGTTCTGTGTCAGTTATACTTTAGTTTATCAATTTATGAGTATGATTTTCATTTGTCTTCTTTGTATCTTTTTTTTAAATTATTTTCATGTTTGTCAAACTAAAAGTAATAAACTGCAATTTGCTTTTATATTGAAAAAAAGTTAATCCATAAAAGTTTCAGTTTATTTCGTTCATTTCAGTGTAATCATAATAATAATTAAGTCTTTTCAGCCCCTTTCATATAACATAATATAATATATATGCTCATTCCTTTTTTAATTTTCAATCTTAATATTACTCAATACGTTCATACTGTTTCATTACTTTTTCTTTACAAAATTGTCTTCAATTTATCAACAATTTGAGCAACATTTTTAATCATTGTCCAGAGAATTCCACAGTTTCATTCATCAAACAGAAATACACGTCTGTTTTACTGTAGTTTCCGCATATGGTCTTCTTAAACTTCCCTCTATGATCCTCATCATTTGATATTAATGTAAACATCTTCTGAGGGTTTTCAGCTACTGGCTTTACATATAGCCAATAATACTGTCAGGGAAAATAGATCTTTTAGTTTCAAAACATGTGACTTGATAAACAGTCTGTAAGTATTAGGTTTTAAACTGAGAATACCAGATCCCCTGATCATGATCACATCTCCTCACCTTCATTTACTGCAGGGCACTAATGGAAAACACTATGTCATGCTATTCGACCAGCAGGAATCTCCTCATGAATAAGTGGTTTCACCCGCTCTAACCGCTGCGGTCAGTGGGAGTACTTGGGTCACAGTAGAAACAGTTTGACTCAGTCATAGCTCCTCCTGCCGTCGAAAGTGTTCAGAGACCCTGAAGTCTTGAACATTCTTTCAGGATGATGCCATCACAGGAAACCAGCCTCTGGGCAAGCCTTTAGTATTTGCCTGGAGACGTGCCTGAATGTTTTTTTTCTTGCAGAGTTAAAGTACCTCCTGTTACAAAATTACAGAGATCAGTGTTGGCACACCACAAAGTAGCTCAGAGTTTGGGCTCTTTTTGGCGCCCACAGTGTAACCTCACACGCAGTCAGGAACCAACTGCAGCTCTGGGCTCAATGAGGGAAATCAACAATGGCTCTCTTATTAGGTAGCTGGTTCCTTGTAAAGCCCTGGAGGTCAAAGGTTACCATTCCTTCCTGATTTAGGGGTCTTCAGGACACATGATGCTAACTATGTTTGATGACTCTCCGCCTGACCAAATGGCTTTATAGCCCTTTAGTAGCCTGTGGACCACCCGCATACACACTCCCCAACCTGAACCCTATCGGCCACTCAGCTCAACAAGGCTTCTTTCTTCAACCTCTCTTCATTTGACATGAGACTTAATTGGATTCTGATTTTATTCATTAACCTCCCCTGAAAGATGAGAACTTAGGGAAAGATGAGAATTCACTGATCTGTTTCTAATTCTTGGTTATCTGTTGCATCAGTAAAAATAATGGCAATATACATTTCAACTCACATCTGAATATCCAGCAACAAGTATGAAACAGTGATGAATTACCACTTATTTCTTTTAACTTTTTAGGACGCAGGTAACCAAAACACTACTAGCTGGGTTTGACAGGTTTCTGTTATAAAGTAAACGGTCAACAAACTCCCTACTGACTCTTAAATGTCTTCTCCAAATCCTTCTGCAAAGATGGAGAAAAGGACGGAGAAAGAAATTCCAGACATTCATCTGCCCTGCTCGGGCCTCTCACCAACACGTAACAAGTTGAAACACAGATCTTATCATTCGATTTTTCAGCTTGACTTTGTGTATTTTGTAACACATGTGCAAAATGTTCCCGTTCCTAATAGTTTGGAGTGGAATTTATTTTCTTTTTTTATCTGTAACACTCCTGTATTTGACCAGAAAGCCATCTACCTTTATTATTCATATGGGCTGTATAGTACTCACAATATATTAAGTAGAAGATGTACATGTCCAGAGTAGTCATGGTGGTCTTTTAGAAAAATGTAACTGATGGATTTGAGTGAGTTAGTTAACTCAAACATCAAGTTATATTTCAATGTGTTGAATGTAATGTTGCACTGAAGCTTCTTGGAAACACGTTAGGGGGAATCACAGAAAACTCTTCGACTGGAACATGATATGCATGGGAGCACAGATATTTCTGCAGCTGGGAATATAAAGAATTTCCTTTGGCTCCACTTGTTCTATTTGACATGTTTAGCATGAAAACAAATTCATCACTGGTGACATTACTGATGTAATGAAGGATGGTTCAAAATAAAATAATATGTTTTTTCTTGTTACAATCAATAGTCTGATATGATCCACCAGCAATCTACCTACAATGATTTCAGAACACCATGAATCACTAAAACTCTGACCCAGTGTCAAAGGCACCGATAAATTACTTATGTAACATATTTTTCATCTGTAACTATTCATTTGCTTTTTTATATTGTCTTTAAATGCAATTATACCCTATTAATGTAAATGTTTGCAATTATTTTATGCCTCTGAAAGGCCCCTTTGAATTGCTTTGTGTCTCAAAGCACTCTAACATTCACATGTTTGCTTTCACTGAAAATGGTAACATGCTGATGCTAAGCAGGTGTATTGTTTACTATGTCTATCATAAAGTCTCCCTGACGATCATGAAAGCCTACTTAAGATTAAGTTTCACTACATCTATTGAGTGACGCACACAGTCGAATGCTCTATGTTTAGCACATTTGTCTCCATCCAGATGGACTAAAATCTACTTTCAGAGGCCAATTATGTTCATATTATCTATAAAATCGGAGGCAGTGAGGCAGTGATGGAACATTTCCTCTGCTCCGTGTTGCAGGGTTTGACGGTGCAAGTGGAGGACGTGAGGATCCGGGCCACGTATTCCCAAAGGAAGAAGGTTCCCATCACCGAGGGCTTTTTGGAGGTGAAAGACGGCGGCAAGTGGAGACAGATCTGTAATGAAGAGTGGACGGAGATGAACAGCAGGGTCATGTGTGGCATGTATGGCTTCCCCGGGGAGAAACGCTTCAATAGCCGGCCCTACAAGTGAGTAATGGTGCATGGGCGAGCAGCAGGGTTTAAGTAAGGCCGTTGGATATAATGAGTCTTCACATGAGTGAAACACACACATAAAAATTTGTTTTATTTGCAGTTTAGGTAATGGGAATATAGTAGTGTTATACAATGAATCCTTTTTAAATTCACAGTTGCGTAAAAAGCATGTTAACGTCTGAGGTTCGCCGCACATTCCTTTTTGATACAAACAACTCTATATGTTAAAAATACAGCATTTCCTGTAGGTGCTTTTTAGGTCTAAGTCTTTTTAGGAGTGTTGCAACACACCGGACTGATGTTAGCAACTGTTGCATAACCAGGCTGTTTACAGTGGTCATCAGTCATCCCTTCATCCACTTTCCACACGGAGATGAAACAGACTTGGGCCTGGACATTCTTGACAGGAAGCCAAACACAGCCTCAGGAAGTCTTAGAGGAAGAAGGCTGGGCTTTGCTGGGACTCGACTTAACGCAGTACGCTGGGAAACAGTGGCTCTTTTTTGGCTACGTCTAATAAGTCTGAGGATCTGTGCAGCTCATCAGGATCGCTGGAAGCTACATCAATCACAGATTTTAATTTTAGAAATCTGAATAAGAGTCAGAAATACTTACATGATGCCTGAGGGTAAATTGGATCACATTGCAGTTGCTCCATTCTAAGAATAGAAGAAATATGTGACAGCATAGAGACTGATAAGTAAAATAGTAATTATAGGATAAAAAGTATTCTATAACGCAATTGGTAGGTTATGCTTTATTTTAGTTTTGACTGGCCTCATAGCATACTACAAATTTGTTTTATTTTTAAAGCTTTTGCCAAGTTTAAAGAGCTCGCCAACCATCCTACACCAAACGATATCACAACACTTTATTAATATTATATAATAGGCAATAGCTCCATTTATCAATCATTTAGGCCAAAGCTGGAAATACATGCAATGTGATTTGGAGAGAAAATATGGCTTTCAGGTTAGATCTGCTTCGAAACACTTTTGGGACTCATCTACCTGCTTTCTTGTTCTGCTCTTTTATTTGCTGTGACTCAACTAGATATACACACACACACACACACACATGCACTTACAGGAATTTAAAGAATGTGTAAATTAAGTTGGATCAGGGACCGTATCAGTCGCGGTATAAAGGTGCTCAGATTCAGTGTCACAGGAGCTTTCTTTCTGGAACACTTCCAACAACTTGTTCATTTTTTTCTTTAGAAAACCAGTAAAGCTCAGATGTTATTCTTCCTGACGCTGTTGAGATGTGTGCACACTGTCTGGTATAACTCTGGCAGACATACACCAGTGAAATATGTACACCCACGTAGAGTCTAGCCTTCTGCCACAACAGACAGCGACTGGTGGTCAAGGCATATGAACGAAACCTTTTGGCTGTTATTTGGTTGATATTTGTTTTGGTTCACTTGCTGCCTTAGTGTTGGCTAGTTCAGTATTGTCATTTTGCTTTACGCAACTATGGCCTTAAAATGTCAGATGAAGTCTATGGTGTTCAGATGTTTTGGTTTCTTTTCTCCACTGTGAATTTCCTGCTGACACCAGGGCAGCCATTGTAGCTGCATTAGGAGAAATTGTCTCACGTTTTGTGCCATCTAATCAGCTCCTCTGCTTAGCAGCCAATGAAACTACTTTGAACACATATAGGCCCATAACGATTGGCCGCTGACGGGTCTGAGCACCTACATCATCTAACTGTTACTCTGTAAGTGAGGACCTGTCAGAGAGCCATCATTCTTAAGTGTCACAGTCAATATGTAGCTCAGCACAAAGCCAGCCACTTCTTACAGCACTTAGTGTCTCGTCACTTTTATCTGCTTACATTTGAACCAAAGTTCAAAACAAAACAGATACTTACACCATATGAGAAAATAATCATATGAGCACATCTGGTTACTGTGTGAAGGAGAACAATGTGGTTCTTTCTTGGCTCCCTCAGGCTGATATATAAATCCTCGAATCAAATATTTCTGAGAAGTAAACGTGGCGACCTGCCCTTTAGAATACATTAATAGATGGTTTGATCTAAAGGGAATTTCACACTGGCCGTACATTTTTGTTTTCATATCCAAATCAGTTTTTTTATGCACCGAAAACTAGTCCAACCACTGTCAAATCAAAACCAGTCAGACATCAGAAAGACATAAATTTACACAATGAGTCAATGTGATTGTCATGTCTCTATTTTGGCCAAATGAAGGCAAAGAAGGTGACTTGGATTAAAATTGATTTTATAGCTCTGGCGACATGACCTCATCTGTTTTGATGCAAATCATATGCTTCCTATCAGAAATGAACACTGGATATGTGGTTTCAAAGTGTGTGATGCTGCTGTGGCCTCACACGGTTCACAATTTTACAGATTTTTACTGATTCGGTCTTTCCTTTGTCTGGAACATCAAAAAACTGTTCTATTCAACAAACGTGCAAAACGAAACTAATACCTCTCTATCAAATAAGGCATTTCTTCATATTTCACGGATCTTAATCGGTCCTTGTATTCAAAGGGACTTGAAGCTTCACTGTGTTAACAGCATCTGGATAAGGCTGTAGAAGTGAAAGGCTGTAAATGTCACTCATGCTGCTTTCATTACACGGCCAGCCTCTTCCAAGTCTCAGGCCTCTTCAAGATCCACTGGTATTGCTTTCTTCAGTGACTTGAAGACTTTCTGGGGTCGTGAGAATGGAAAGGTATTCACACAATAATACCTCCATTGTGCTTCAGTATAAGATGGGCTTTGTTCAACCCTGCACGCAAATAAATCTTATTAAACAGCTGCTTAATATTTTAGTGAAGAGAAAGAACAATAAAACATTTTATGTGCTTTTGTACATGTCAGAGGAAATTTGTTAAGGTTTAAGGGAGCAAACAGAAGCTGAGACATGTGTAGAGTTGACACGAAGTAATTTAATGTAAAGATCAAGGGTTCAGGTATAAAATGATATTGCTTGGGTGCTGACGAATATCAAAGGTGATCTATCAAACCAGGGGTTGAAGGAGCTCCAAAGTGGAAAACTTGACGAGGAGATAACATAAAATAACAGAGACTAAATACTGACTGTGATGGATTGTGTTTCTGAAGTGAGATTCACGTCTGCAGGTTTTGGCATGAACTCATACCTATGAGAGGTTGAAAAACAAATGTCATTCTTCATGTGTTAATCTTAAAATCTATGACATCCTTTCTAAAATGGATGGCATACACACGTAACCATAAATAATGTACAGTATAAACCATGTGTTGCAGTAACTGACTCTATGTTATCTCGCTGTCATGTTACGCCTCCTCAGATTATTGGCCAAGCGTCGTAAGAAGAACTACTGGGGTTTTGCTGTCAACTGCACAGGCAACGAGGCCAACTTGTCCGACTGTAAACTGGGCCGGGAGATCGAGCTCAAGGGCAACAGCTCCTGTGGACAGGGCATGCCTGTCGTGATCAGCTGTATCCCGGGCCGTGCCTTCGCTTCCAGCATCAGCATCGGCTTCAGCAAGGCCTACAGGGTGGAGGTAGGCCAGAGAACCACTGTCAACTGAGAAATATTAACAAACTCTCTGACACCTAACAAGTCAGTTCATGATCCCATATGGCTGCAATTAAACTCTGCAAATGTGATCTAACTGGACGTATTGCAGATACTTGCATTTGTTCCTAATTAGACTCTTTACAAACATCCGATTAAAAATCTGTTGGATCTGCAATTTCATTGCGGCGCTAGATGATTACATCACATAACAGGAAGTACAAAATCCTGTACATGTAAATACAGAGTTCAATAATAACAATATACACGTGTCACGGTGTCCAACTATTCATTACAACAATTCATTCTTATAAATCAAGTGTCAGCGGTGTCCAACATCTGGAAACATTTGAATGGATGCACATCTGTCAAACATACAGTGAAATAATCAGTACTCCCTTACTGTGTTTATTGTTTATTGCTGAGTTATTACCATGGCATCTGTATGCTGCAAAACAAGGAACAATGGTGAATTGGTGATATAGACATAGAGTATATAATATATCCTCTAATGTTACTAAAGTGAATAAATCACTTTAATTCTAACTTTGATTTTAAAGGTCTTTATTACCTGTTACTTGCGTTGACATGTGTGCGTCACTCAGAAAGACTGCCTTCTCTGAACAAGAACTTCTAGTAAAATCGCAGTAAAATTTTAAATAAGGAATCTTTAACAAAATTATAATCTTCATGATTTTCACTAATATTTGTTTTTGGTGGACGGTTTCCATAGCAACCCCTGGTGCGTCTAAGAGGCGGAGCCATGATAGGCGAGGGCCGAGTGGAGGTGTTGAAGAACGGCGAGTGGGGAACAGTATGCGACGACAACTGGAACATTCGAGCTGCCACCGTGGTCTGTCGAGAGCTTGGGTTCGGTAGTGCCAAAGAGGCCCTGACCGGCGGCCGACAAGGACAAGGTACCATCTACAGATTAATCACCCTATAAAAGTTCACGTACCATAGAAGTATCACACTACAGTACTATAATAGTACTACTGCATTGGGTGGCACACTGAATGAATGAGTTGGAATGAAATAATAATAATTAAACTTTGTTTAAATGGTGTAACAAATCATTATTTAAATGCATTTTTTTTAAATTTGTAATAGAATAATTATATTTTTAAAAGGTTTTACATATCACTTATATTTAAAGAGTAACTTAACATCCATTTTTAGCTTGAACGCACTTCCTTCCCAAATTCAGTGCATTCATCTTAAAAAAGTGGTTTTAATGTGAAGGTACTTGTTATGTAATCAAAGAAAATATTCGGGCTATAAATTGGTTGGACCAAAACTCCAATGCAGAAATGTCAAAGATGAAGTTTGAGGTCATTTGGAAACACTTTCCCTTTTACTTACAGTAGTTTTCAGAACAAAGATGTTTTCAGGTTTATATTTAAAAAAAAAAACATAAAATCAAAGGCATTGTTGTTGTTTGTCTTTAAACAGAGCTCCAAAGAACATTAAGTGTCAACAAAGTTATCTCAGACTACAGTTCATTTAATCGCAGCAGTGGTGACACAATCCCGACTCCAGACACTAAGACATGTTCACACCCGTACGGGTAGAGTGAAGCACAATATTCGCTTTCATTACATTCCACATTTACAGCACTATCACACAACAACAATCTAAAAACTAGGTCAAGTAAAACCGCAGTTCCAGCTGGGACAATGAAAGGTGTGGGCTGAAACCAGAGATCTCCACCTCCCCCTTACGACCTCTGCCAAGGAGGCAATGATTCCATCAGCATTTGTTTGTTAGTAATCAGGATTACAGTAAAACTACTGAACCAATGGGCTAGGGCATGACCCAAGAAAGAATCCATTACATTTTGGAGAAGATCTGAATGGATTCAGGACATTTTTTGTCTCTGTCTTTAGCATGGCGAGATAGGGCGTTAGCCTTGGCGGGTATGAGGTATGAATGCTCCGAGCACTTTTCTAGTTTGCCCTCTGTGTCCCCACCTGTCTCAGTTTAATCAGTCTAGACCTCGAGTCAGCACATAAATATATATATATATGGAGCAGCACATTAATGTTCACACCTTGATTTACCAACCTGATTGTGCGAAATGCAATCTACCTCAGAATTATAAGAAGCATATGTTAGTCGGAAGATATTGGCCGTCTCCTTTGCTTTGATCTCACATCAAAAAACACAGGAGCGCCCTTAGTGCTCCAGCAAAGAAAACCAGCCTTATGGGTTTCAGAGGAGGAATTCGTGGTTGGAGAGTCCACAAGGTTATTTGAGGGATTTCTTTTCATGAGCTGACCACTGGATCCTGGAAATAGACGGGAAAAAAAGACTGGAAATAGATGATTGTGTTTGTTTTCAGAAGTCGGTGGAGTGGACGAAACTAAAATGTCAATAAAAATTAAATGAAATGGTAAAAGAAAGAGATCCAAGATTTTTATGGGAGTAGAATTTTATATACGTGTAATTACTTTTTCCTATTTATTATACAAAATTACCCAAATGTGCATTTTATGAATGTAATTTTATAACTTTTTTCTCACTCTTTTTTTGATGGACCTATATAAATTGTCTTTCATGCAATTGAAAAATACCATGTTTAATCATTTAATCTATTAAATCTGTCGTCATAGAAATTGACTGCCTGTTTTCCACAGCACTGTGTTCTTCCTGTCATGAAGTTATTTTTCTCTGATGGCTGCCAGTCCGTCTCAGTCTGCACTTTCAGAGCTCACATCACTAGAGACATTCCTGCTCAGGCACATGGGAAGAAAACTTGCTTTGACGGAGCATGTTATCGTGGAAACTCTGCTACACTCAGAGGACTTTTTTTTTTTTTAACAGGCCTCAAGTGTCTAATTTTCATTTGACATAGCTGACAGCTTGTTTCCTTTGCTGTTTGATTCTAGGAAACAACATCTGTCTTTACACGCAGTTATTTTAACTAAACAGTCAGGCAGGCGAGGTTGCTGGAGCTTCACTCGGGAAGAGTGAACTGCTTGTGTTTATATGAAGTTACTGTGAAATACAAATATCAAAAGTTGCTCTCTCCAGTAATGAAAATAGATGACACTTCTTCTAAAGTCGTTTTCTGTTTAGTTATGGTCTTGGTGAATAAGCCAACCTGTTTTTTCATGGTAAGTGTAGTCACAAGTTCAGCAGACTGAAAATATTCATCGTCTCTGTTGGGTTTGTTTCCTTGTAGGGATCGGGCCGGTACACATGAATGAGGTGGAATGCTCTGGGTTTGAAAAGTCACTGACTGAGTGCCACTTTAACCGTGAGTCTTTGGGCTGCAGCCACGAGGAAGACGCAGCCGTCAAGTGTAACGTCCCTGCCATGGGTTTCAAGAACAGAGTGAGTAACTCAATCTATCATGTATATCAAAAACAGCTTTTGATTGTGTTGCACTGCAAGACACATCTGTCTATCTCTGTCCTCAGCTTCGGATAAACGGGGGCCGTAACCCCTATGAGGGTCGGGTGGAGGTCCTGGCAGAGAAGAATGGCTCGCTGGTGTGGGGCACAGTGTGCAGTGACAGCTGGGGCACCATGGAGGCCATGGTGGTCTGCAGGCAGCTGGGCTTGGGCTTTGCCAGCCACGCTTTCCAGGTAAGATCTCTGGAGCAAATGTTTGTTATAATATGATAGATATATGTTGTTTTCATTTAGAAAATTGACCCTTAAAGGGACTCTCACCTTTGTTGCATTTGAGAATTACAGCACATTCAAATCATCCCGCCTTCCTCCAATGCCCCACCCCCTCGTTCCCATCCGCAGTGTTTTATTTAAGAAACTTATTTACACAAGCAGACTTACAACCATCCCGGTGTTTTTATTTTTTTGAAGAAACTTTATTTACAAGCAGACTTACAACCTACTGCCTCCGCGCACGCACGTGAGTTTTTGTTTACCAAAGCAATGATTTCGGATTCAGAAGCACCGGTAAGTTGTATACATTGCCTTGATGACGCGGGCCCGAATGCGCCACAAGAAGCAGACGGAAAACCTGCATGTCCATGCAGCAAACAGACAGGTCTGTCGGCCAATAAGGTCCTTCGGTCCGAAGAATTTTATTGGTTGAAGTTTTCACTAAATATTATGAGAGTGAAATAATTGTTTGTTTTTACTCCTGGTGGGTCTGTCTTGCATTTTAGAGTGTCATTACCTTATTAATACCAATTTAACCTTATCCAAAAAAAGTGTAAAAATGCAACAAAGGTGAGAGTCCCTTTAAAGTCCTTTCTTGTGAATATCAAGTTTTTAAACAGGTTAAAATGTCTCGCTTGTCTGATAAAATGGATTGAAACAGCCAGGGTTTGTCATGTCCCAAACCCAAGTAACCAATCCTGTCATCTTGTGGTTAAGGGTCAGTAGATGGAAAACGCTCCTCAACTGCAGGTGAGCTGTGAAGGTGGGAAGACAGGATGAGGGACATGGCAGCGTTATCTTATTAATAGATTTTTTTGCATAATAGATCAATGTCACGAAATGAGGAAGACAGGTGTAGAGTCACACTTAAGGCAGGAGGAGAATTATTTTAATGACAAACATTTTGAATGTCCTTTGATGAACAAAGAAGAGTTTTGTGTGTGCGTGTGTGTGTGTTGTGTGTGTGTGTGTGTGTGTGTGTGTTGGTGTTTGATTGGCCACTGGGACTAACATGCCATTGAGAAACTCCAGCTGATTTACAACAGCAGGACAGGATCCAAGATAAATAGTGGAGTTTTTCTATTTTTTAAGTTAGCTTGTAGTGATAAACATTGTAAACTGATGATGATCATTATTCATACTTAACAAAACAATCCATTTAATAGCAGCAATAGCATGTCAGCATTGAGAATTTCCACTGTGGGTCCTGAACTTGTTTGGCGTAGTGTTTCGTTGACTGTCACACACAATGTTGAGTTGTTGTAAAGTATTAGTAAACTGACCTTATCGCTTTTTTCCGCTTGTAGCTAAAGAAATTAGTCTGTGTAATTAGTTTTAAAAGCACTATAAAACTTCAGAAGACATTATGAATATTACTTAATGTTTAATATGAGTGAGAGTATATGAGTCTGACAGCACTACACATTTCACTCGGACCAGCTCTAGATTTATTGAACCCAGAGGGCAAAACAAAGATGCACTTGCTTAGTAACATTGAAAACACGCTGTCAGCACGGAAAGCAGGTCAGGCATGTTAAACACATGACAGCTGCTCAGCAGGAGCGATGGGAAAAGCCTTGGCTTCTTGTTTGAAGTTTTGTGGACCCTCCAACAGTAAAGTCTGTGGCATGACTTTGCTGCGTCACACTCCTGCCATGTTTAGGTTTCCCTCTTAGTTTTTAAAGGAGACCCCAGGGCTCCCTTTTTATCATAAGGCTAGTAAAGGTAAAGACCCCCGTCAGATCTTTATATATTTTTTCCCATTTTAAACCAGTGTGGCATTTAGGGATTCAGATTTTATAAGCCTGGAAAAAAGTATGTGTGAATCCTGGGGACGTGCGCTAATAACAGCAGAGGGTTTTATAATGTAACGTGGACCGACTCTGGAGGAGTGTGTTTATCTCACTAAGCGGTGTTTGGGACTATTACGTGGGATGCACTTCTAATGGTAAACATGTCATCATGTGTTTGTGCTCAGTGCCGGAGCATGCATCCCCCAGTCAAGTGTTACCAGCACTGATCCAGGATCGTTGTGTTGTGATTAAAAGTAGTTATTTCACTTGATTAAAGAGTAATTCTGTGTCAAGTCAGGCAAAAGGTGTCATAATTACAAGTCTCTCTGTCACTACATACACTAAGCTGCCATTACATAAGAGTCCTCATGTTAACGGCAGGTTGAGGAGTGATAAATGTCTCCTCTTTGTTATCACAGCGGAGCAGGGAACCCGTCTCCTAGGAAACTCTTTCCTGTCTGACTTTTAAATGCTTCTGCAGGCAAATCCCACCACCAGATGGAACAAATGACACAGAGCTCAAACTATACTGCTGCACGTCTGTCTGTCTCCTCAACCACCCGCGAGCACCCCCACATCCATATCCCTCAGTTTCTCTCTCATGACTCCTCTTCCTCTGTAGATTATGGAAAGAATGATTTTCTCTCATGGTTTCCCTGTGGTTTGCAAAACGCTGTAAAGAGGCTGAGTCAGGAGTGTGAGGATGACAGAGCGCCCCATGCTGTGTGTGTGTGTGTGTGTGATATACCCTCTGATTAGATCCGCCTTGTGGGACAAATGGGATGACGACGTGTCCGCAAATGAAATACTAAAGGAAAATTAAGATCATCATGTTTTGGTTCTAAACCGTCCCACACAGATCTTTGTTTCCAAAACTCTTTAAGCAGCACGATTTTTATTCTGCTTATTTCCAGCTGAGCTGAGCATGAAATAATGTAACTAGGATTTAACTGAGATAAAAAGTCGTTTGACGTGATGGAAAATTTCCTTTTTCCCCCAGAAGTTAGATGATATCACTATCACATCTGTACACTTAATTTAAAGCTACAGCCAGCAGCCAGCTTAGCATAAAGACTAGAAACAGGGGGAAACAGCTAGCATCACTCTGTCTGAAGGTAACAAAATACCTCTGATGTAATTGGTTACTACAGGAGAGGCACAAAGCCAAGTAACACCTCAGCTTTTGTTGAATTCAAGCAATTGCAACAAATAAATAATTTTAACATTATAATAATGGAGCTTAAGATGTGTTTAGGAGGTGGATTTTGTTAATTTTGGACAGAGACCGTTTCTACTGTTTGTGTTGAGCTAAAATAACCAGCGGCTGGCTTCAGCTTTATACCATAGCTTATTCTTTTAAGTCACAATAATTAGTAAGTCTTCTGAATTTCTTCTCCTTCAGCTTCTCAACTTCTCTCATCTCTGTGCTTCTTATTACTCAGGAAACATGGTACTGGCAAGGAGACTCCTCAGCTGATGCCGTGATGATGAGCGGAGTGAGATGTTCAGGTACCGAGTTGACTCTGGACCAGTGTCTGCACCATGGGAAACACGTCCTCTGTCCCAAAGGAGGCGGACGCTTCGCTGCTGGGGTCTCATGTACTCAGTGTAAGAAACAGTAGAACACCAATATTTAACACATTTAGAATATTGCACCGTTTAAGAGAGGTGCACTTTATGGGGGAATATCTGAAATGTGTGGAGTAACGTGTATTGTCACAGTCGGATATAAATGTTTTTTGTATCTCTCTCCCTCCAGCGGCTCCAGACCTGGTCCTCAATGCTCAGGTTGTAGAGCAGACCACCTACCTGGAGGACAGGCCCATGTACGCACTGCAGTGTGCCCAGGAGGAGAACTGTCTTTCCACCAGCGCAGACAAAGCCGACTCCACCTCCTACCGCCGCCTTCTCCGCTTCTCCTCCCAGATCCACAACAACGGCCTGTCTGACTTCAGGCCGCGGGCAGCACACCATTCCTGGATTTGGCATGAATGTCACAGGTTAGAGCCGCACACTTAAAAGTTCACTGCTGCACTTCACACGTAATTTCACACAAAATAATGCAAATGCAGTTTCATTATGTGAAAAACATTGATATAAAAATCTTCACTGCAGATAAACCAGGTAGGATGAACACAAGGTTTTCTACTTTCACTCTGCACCATATACTGTTTATAAAAAGCTCTGCACACAACGTCCAGCACAGAAACAATAAAAAAGTGACAGTATATTGTAGAACTGTGAGGAGGACTCAACAAAGACAATGAATAATCCTGCAGTAGCTCCGGAGCGTTAACACAGGACAAGACGAGACCCCCATGTGCTCCTGCTGATTAGAGTGGAACATGTGTAAGCATATGTAACTGTCAGGTTAGTAGTTATGTACAGAGGATGTTTAAAAATGTATCTTTCCTTTGCCTTTGTCCTTCCTAGACATTACCATAGTATGGAAGTTTTCACCCACTATGACCTGATGAGTTTGAATGGCACTAAAGTGGCGGAGGGACACAAAGCCAGCTTCTGTCTGGAGGACACGTATTGTGACGAAGGTAAATACAGACACCTTCCTTTCCTTTGTTCTACATTACATAGCTGTTGCTTTGTGTTGACGGACTTTTGGTTGATTGGGATTTTCTTCCCGAATATTAAAGTAGTAGTAAAAGCCCAAATTCGAATATTGAATAGGAATGATTTTACAAATAATGAACACTGTTGAATGAAGCATTTGATTAAAACTTCCTGAACAGGTCTAAATACAAACATTTACACTCACAGGTATCCAGAAAAGGTACGAATGTGCAAACTTTGGAGCACAAGGAATAACAGTTGGATGCTGGGATACATACAGACATGACATCGACTGTCAGTGGGTTGACATCACAGACGTGAAGCCCGGCGACTACATCTTCCAGGTTCGTCTGTTAGCATCTGCTGCTGGAAAGATCCTCTCATCCTCAGCCAGCATGGTCTCATAGACCAAACAAACACTTACCATGTCTCTGCATCTGCTTTTGTTTGGCATTCAGGCAATGAAACTCAAACAAGTTCACTTTTTTGTTTTGGGACATTGACTTAGCGAGATCCTCCTGACACCCTCTTAGTCTTAACTTGTATTGTTTGGTCATCAATAACACTTAATAATAATAAGGCAATAAGGTCCTCGCACCATCAGTGCTTGGGCTCTAATTCCTTTTTAAAAGTGTATAAATCTGTAATGGCGAAACATCTTGCTGTCATGTTTAACATGACCTGTTTTCTCCTCTGCCAGGTTGTGATAAACCCCAACTATGAGGTCGCAGAATCAGATTACAGCAACAACATAATGAAGTGCCGCTCTCGGTACGACGGACAAAGGATATGGATGTACAACTGTCGTATAGGTGAGAACTTTGATCTTAAAAGAATCACTATCTCCTCTGTGTTAAAATGATATTAACTCCAACCGTTAAACATCAGGACTGACTGCTCATCAATAAGGCCCGGGACCACATTGCAGTATAACAGTACACAATTATACTGCGCTAACTGGAAGTTGTACACAACATTCATATTGCACTTATCGTTTTTCTATTATTTAAAATATTTTGATAGTGTTCCTCACTTTTTATAACACACAACATACCTTACTTAACAGAACCTACTTGACTTCACAGGATTTGAAACTAGATATTACATGTGATGAGGTTTCTATATAAAATTGGCTTAAAGTCACATGATTCCTCTGGTGTAAATGAATAGATCCTCATATTAAGGATTAAGATAATTGACATACAACAGTGTTTCAGTTTCTCTTTGCACGTAATACCTTATTTATAGCGTTGTCTTCACAAGATGTTGGAATATTTCCTTAGTGATTCAGCTCTAAGTTGACATGACAGCCTAACACCATCTCTGCAGATCAGCTGCACAATACTGCTGCAAATGTGTTGTACTACATCCCAAAGGTTAATCTATTAGATTCAGTGACTCTTCTAGTGAATAGGAAGGCAACTGAAATTACTGTTCATGAAAATAGTTTGAGACGATATTTACTTTGGTTCATGATCCTGCTGGAAGTAGCCATGAGGAGATGCTGTGATCATAAGCAATAATTTAATTAATTCAAACCATGATTGATGGATATTCCCCACTAGCTGCCTTGACTGCAGACCCAAGGCAGGTTGAGTTTATGGATTCATGCTGTGCAAAGCATGAATTCAGACCCTACACTCTGCAGTCTCAGCAGAAATCCCCATTCATCAGACCAGGCTACACTTTTCCATTCTTCAGCTGTTTAGTTTTATGCACTTGGCTGACACGAGTGGAACCTGATGTGGTCTGATTCTATTCACCACAGTTGTAAAGGGTGGTTCTCTTTCTGCCAGCTCGTCTGAGCTCTCTCCATTGAACTTTCTAATCACTGAGATGCTGCTGGTCACACAACTGATGTTAGAACATTCACTGAAGCATCTCACCTGTAACTGCAGGACTATATGCCACTGCTGCCACATGATTGGCTGATTGGAAACAGCATTAATAAGCAGATGTACAGGTGTTCCCAATAAAGTGCTTGGTGAATATGTTTATTTTACAACACTGAAACCTCTTTTATTCAACAGATTTAGTTGAAAACAATGTAGAGTTTTAATGTTTTTGAGAATTTGTGCCACATTTAACGCTACAATCAAGTCTACTTTTGCCAAAAATGTCCTTATACAATACTGTAGATTAGTTAAAATCTCAAAGTTACTGTCATCGTAACAGACACAGAACAAGTCCTGGCAAACTGAAATCAGGTCAAAAGACAATTTCAGGGAAACAGCCCATTAAACTCAACTAATACAAACTTATAAATTGTCTCTTTATGCACTTCTTACAGAGGACTGATGTCAAGTCGTTCGCTAAATGACAAAAAATATGAACAGAGGGCTGAACATTTAAGCTTCCAATACACACGCTTAAGTTTTCTGTAATATGATGTAAGAAACAACTTGAACTCTTCCCTTCTGAGGCAACAAGAAATATATTTGTTTAGCTTTTCCGAATAAATTAAATATCAACAAGTCATATATTGCAACTTTTTTACCAAAAATAAAACTACACTTTTAAATGAACTAAAACATCAGGAAATACCTATGAAGTCCAGTAAAACATTGCTTGTTACATGTGTTCTTCTTTATACCTGTGTCTCTCTTGATGGTAATGGCTCTACATTACATTAAATCTGTTTACGCTCCATATAAAAATCTATCTATAACTTCAGCGTATAATGTAATAGATTTCTGTAACCAATCCTGAGAAAGAATCTGTGGGGAAATTTGATATTAAGTTACAATATAATAATTGCTACTAACACTGGATTATTCAACCAATCCTGGATGAACTGGGCAGGGGGAGAACAAAAATAAAACTCCCTGTCAAGAAATTAAGCAACTGTTAAACTTACTTTAGTTTAAAGGCAACATGCAATCAACTCAAAACAGATGTACCAGCTACTTCTAATCAGTCTGTTTGCATCTGAATGTTTCATATTTCACTCGCTCTTCAACACTTTTATCATTGTCGTATTATAAGTGACCCAGTGAACAACAGGAACCACAACAGTAATGTCTGAAGATTGGGGGGTCAGGTTTAACTGCAGAACAACAACTTTGAGGCTGGTGGGGATTCAGGACCCCTCGATCAGGGTGGATGTTGATGATGTTGGACGGTAGTCATGCTCATGATGTCAGCTGTAGAACATCTCTGCAGAAAAAAAAAGAAGAGTTTTGGTGTCAAATCATAACATTTTGAAATGTTTTCACTCAAATCCTTTGTGCTTATATTTGCTCGAGTTGTGCTCAAACTGTCTGAGAGCAGAGGGAAAAAATCCGCGGTTTGAAAAACACAAGTGTTTTGTAGTATTTATCTGAATGTATAAATCAGTAAGTCCTGCTTTTAAACCTTAAAGACTACACTTTTTAATTAAAAAAACGTTTAGACCAGGAGATTCAGCTTTTGATTTGAATTGTGTTACATAATACTGCTCCTCATCATCCTCTCCCTGTCTGCCCTCACAGGTGGCACACTGAGTTCAGAAACAGAGGAAACATTCCCTGGACTGCTCACCAACCAGCTGTCGCACAGGTAGACCTGAGGTCGACAACGCGGACGGACAGACGGACATTAGGGAAGCAAATATGAATATTTGACAACCACTAGAGGGGGCTGTGCAGCTTTGCTTCCTTGCAGAAGTCCTGGATTGAAGTTGAGCTCAGAGCTCAGCTGGTACAAAAGACAATGAGTAAATGGAAACAAAACACCTGCTTGCTTACTAAATGTATTTACACGATGTACAAAAATGTTCTTATCTCTTAGTGTCTTATGGTTGTTGTTAGTGAAATATCAGTTTTGACCTGGTGCTTAATGAGAGAGATGTCAGGGAGGATCGAAGCCAAATAATTTATTAAATGAATTATGCCAAACAGTTCAAGGCCAAAGTTTCAAACATTAGGGAACGACTCGAATGAAAGTACCCATTAGATGAGAGAGAGCGTCACCTGGATGTTGAGTTTACTTAGGATGGATAGAAAAACAGTTTGCTGCTAAATCTGGTGCTATAAGTGGTCGAAATCTTGCACTGTATGTTTGTTTTCTAAAAGAAAGTTGAACTAGAAGACAAATCTATCAATCACAGTGAAGATGCTTCACTAGAAGACAAAAACAAATACAGTACATGACTATGAGAATAACTGCAGAGCAACAAGGCGCAGAAGATGGCAACACAAAAATAATGCCTGTTTCCAGCATAGCTGTAAATTAACTTTCTAAAAATAATTCTCACTAGTAACCACAACTGCAAAGCAGGCGAGTGGAAGTTGGATCATCAGAGCGGAGTATCGTAGATTTATTGATGCCAACTGTCTTGGATTTGGTTCCTGCAGTATTTCTGACAATCTGTGAGGTTTTCACACATACATTTAAGTCACCATTAAGCTGAGAGGGAAAGTGCTTTTTGCTACCATGACTTTGTGTTTCACATACTTGAGTTCACTTTTAAGAAATGTTTTATTTATTGCTTTCATTATCTTGGCTGTTACAGTAGACACGTTTTCATCTTCAAGTGCACATCCCCTCAGCTTATGCTTCACGTTTGTTAAATTATTACCATCAGGGACAATGATAACATTGCGGGTGAACTGTGATACCTGCACATGTGTGAAAATAACTCTTCATGGTTTTGTGAATAAAATTTCTGATGTACGAATTCAATGACCCCTCTTTTTTATAAGAGTACCTGTTAGTTGTTGCCAAACTGTTTTGTATTTTGTATGCATGGGTGAATGTGGAAAAATTCATTAAAAATGATAAACGCAGAGATCGACTTGTGTGATGAACCTTTTTTTAATGTTTAAAGGTTTTAATGTTGTGTGATATGTGTATATTCTGCAGTTAATTGTGTGTTATTCAAAGCTTTCTGATCAGTAGCAATTAAAACTCCAAAGTGGTTAGAGTTGGACTGAGAACTACAGTGTTAAGATAAATGTGACAAAAATCCTATTAAGTAATAATAGCATGGAATCTCCCAAACCATAAAATAGGTCCAATTCATTTATTCCAACAAGAAAACCGTAGCCATAGTGGAGCACAGGCCGACTCTCATGTGACAATAAAGGAATTCCTTTTCAGTAAATCCTCAGCTGCAATTCCACAGGCTACATCTATACGATCTCAGCTCTTTATCGATAAAATCTCAATCAATGTAAACAGGAAACAGAATATTTACTCTGCAGTTAGTTGCTTGAATATTGAAAATATACAAATGAAAAACAACAATGGTGAAAAGTAAGAGCAAGGATTTATTTTGCCTTTACCGCTGATAGTCAAGTCGTGACTGATGAGAACCAATAAGGAAGTGAATGGGGTGTACACAGGCGCTAGAAAACGTAGCAATAGTGTTGCATTTTTTTAACAAAAATAAATTAGCATGGATGAAGCCACAGTGTTACCTGTGTGAAACTATGACGCCAAAATTCTTTGCCTTGCATTAGTCAGCTCACCTGTAGATGTCACCAGTGTGAGCACTTCCCTTCAGTATCGCGGCACTCTGCCTCGTGCCTGCAGCCCCAGGGCTCCGGTCACCATCCGCCTGGCGACAGCATAGTCTGTCCTGGGGCGTTCCTTCACAGGCTGGATAGACTCTGGAGGGTGTCACAGAAACAACCATCTCATCCATCAAACAGTGCTACAACAAAAACGAATCCCCGAGAACAATTATTAAGAGAGGGTTAAAACATTATTGCTAAATATAAGACATGGCTTAAAGGAGTGACCAACCTGCTCGTTGCATGGCTTTGCCTTTGGATTTTTTACTCCCTTCAGCCAGTGCTCGTACCTTCAGCAGTGGATGGGAGATGGAGAGCGCATGGAGAGCTGTGTGACACAGTAAAGAGCGCTGCACATTAGTACAGCATTTCAGTCACATATATAAGCTCTTAACCTAAAACTCACACGAAAGAGATCATACCCGCTGATTCACTGGCAAAACCCCCCAGGGCATGTGTGTTGTACTAATGCAGCTACCGCAACAAGGGGCAGGACTTGGTGGCTCTTTATGTAATGTGGGATCTTGTGAGCCTTTCAGGGACCGTCTCTCCAGGGCAGCTCGTGGCTGGTAAAGAGGTTTGTCTGGCCTCTTAGGTGCTCGGCTTCGTGATGTTCTTGAAGGTTTAGATTTGGCAACACCATCCACCTCCTCCCTACTTTTTAGAGGCTCTTCACACAAGCTGTTGTTGCTCTCCAAGTCCCTGTCCTCCTCCATCTCTCCCCTACAATAAAAGGAGAACAAAAACCCACATTTTTCTTAAACCCTACCTTGAATTTGATATGGATTACTCATTTTAGTTCAACTTTAACAGTGTTATATTCAAGTGTCAATAAAAGCTGTTTAAGTTAGTCATTTGTAATGCAAGAGGTTAGAATACACCCTCTAGACATCTCTAATTATTCAATCTCTCATGTTGGACTGAGAGTTGTAGGAAAATTACAGTGTTTCATTAAAGGGGACATATTATGCAAATTCCACTTTTGTAGTGCTTCTACACGTTAATTTGGGTATCTGGCATGTCTACCGTCCTTCAAAACTCTGAAAAAAAACAACTCCCGCGATTTGTTGTGGTTCCTCTCTGACAGAAACGCTAAACTAGAGTGCGTCCTATGGGATTATGGGCTTTATCTACGTCACTCGTGTGCCCCCCCCACCCCCCCAGGTGGAGATCTGGCGGAGGCGGAGACCAGGGTGAAGTACGAGCCAGAGCACCCTGGGGGGGGGGGGGTGTTAGCTGGGGAGCTAGCCGAGGCGGGACGCTAACCAGCCAGGGAGCTGGGTGAGAGGCGGAGGAAACAGAGCCTGCGGTCGGAGTGAGTTACCTGCCACAGCCCCCTCAGCTCGGGCTCGCTGGGTGATGTCTGTTGGACGTGTTGCTGTTTATTCCAGGTAGGAGGTCGGAGCTGCTTCACTGTGTTGATGCTGGGGCTGCTGGGGCTCTGTTTGACTGTGTGTCACTAGCTGGATGTAGCTGGATGTGACTTTGTCCAGGTTGGACGTGTCAGTGTTTGTTTACGGGTAGCAGCACCGGGCTAACGCTAGCTTCTGTGTGTGTGTTTTGCCCCGGTAGAAGCGGAGGAGGAGGAGGGGGGGAGAGAGCTGCGCCTTATAACTTTTGTGGCTCGTACAGATTTGCTCCACGCAGCCCGAGCACCGGTCACCAGCAGCTCGTTGCTGCTGTCGCTTTAAAATAGACTCATACCCGGGGTTTTAAGTGCAATTCGCCGCAAAAGTTGCAGCAGTGTTAGCCTCCTAAGCTA
Source organism: Limanda limanda (assembly GCF_963576545.1). Taxonomy (NCBI): domain Eukaryota; kingdom Metazoa; phylum Chordata; class Actinopteri; order Pleuronectiformes; family Pleuronectidae; genus Limanda; species Limanda limanda. Next base: position 14,348,485 of record NC_083639.1, read on the forward strand.
GCCCCAACATCCCTTTGTCTGTGTGTGTGTGTGTGTGTGTGTGTGTGTGTGTGTGTGTGTGTGTGTGTGTGCGTTCGCTCAGAATATATGCCCTGTATGAATAAATATACACATACAATTATATATTGTATACACACATATCTAATGCATGTGTTTAAATAAATGTACATCTTTATCAGAAGGTGTAGTAGTTTGAAAATTGTAGCTTCAATGAAGAAACCCAACAAACGAATACAGAAATATATGTGTAGGACAGTGACTTAAAATTATTTTAACAACCTTAAATATGCTATGTGTGTCTGTGTGTGTGTCTGTGTGTGTGTGTGTGTGTGTGTGTGCGTGCATGCTCAGACTATATGCCCTGTATGAATAAATATACACATACAATTATATACTGTATACACACATATCTGTATACATGTATTTAAATAAATGTACATCATTATCAGAAGGTGTAGTAGTTTGAAAATTGTAGCTTCAATGAAGAAACCCAACAAACGAATACAGAAATATATTTGTAGGACAGTGACGATTTGACAGCAGAAAAAATGTCTTTTTTCATGCCGATTTTTAACGAAAGAAAAGTTGTTGTTTTTCTGCCGCTTTTCAACGGCAGAAAAAATGTCTTTATTGTAGACAATAAAAAATGTTTTTTTTCATGCCAATTTTTAACGGCAGAAAAAATGATTTTTTTAGTTTGCTTTTTAAAGGCAGAAAAAATGTCTTTTTCATGCCGATTTTAAACGAAAGAGAAGTTGTTGTTTTTCTGCCGCTTTTTAACGGCAGAAGAAAAGAAAACTTTTCTCCTGCTTTTTAACGGCAGAAAAAATGACTTTTTTAATTTGCTTTTTAACGGCAGAAAAAATTTCTTTTTTCATGCCGATTTTTAACGGCAGAAAAAATGTATTTTTTCATGCCGCTTTTTAACGGCAGAAAAAATGACTTTTTTCATGCCACTTTTTAACGGCAGAAAAAATGTCTTTTTTCATGCCGCTTTTTAACGGCAGTAAAAATGTCTTTTTTCATGCCGCTTTTTAACGGCAGAAAAAATTACTTTTTTCACGCCGCTTTTTAGCGGCAGAAAAGTTGTCTTTTTAATGCTGCTTTTTAACGGCAGAAAAAAAGACAACTTTTCTGCCGCTAAAAAGCGGCGTGAAAAAAGTAATTTTTTCTGCCGTTAAAAAATTTCCTTTTTCATGCCGATTTTTAACGAAAGAAAAGTTGTTGTTTTTCTGCCGCTTTTTAACGGCAGAAAAAATGTATTTTTTCATGCCGCTTTTTAACGGCAGAAAAAATGTATTTTTTCATGCCGCTTTTTAACGGCAGAAAAAATGACTTTTATTTTGCTTTTTAGCGGCAGAAAAACTGTCTTTTTTCATGCCGATTTTTAACGAGAGAAAAGTTGTTGTTTTTCTGCCGCTTTTTAACGGCAGAAAGAATGTCTTTTTTATTTTGCTTTTTAACTGCAGAAAAAATGTATTTTTTCATGTTTTACAAAACCAACTTCAGTTTGTATGGCATCATTTCCCATGATGCTCAGCGACAATATCATCTAACCAGCATCCCCATATGTTAATGATTGTACGACTTTTACGACTGATGAGGAAGCTGTACAATAAAATGACTGGTTTTTCAAAATAATAACATCCTGTGGGATTTCTGATGAACTAGATGAGACACATGACTTCAAATACAACAGCTGGACGGTTCAGCTGTGTGCTCTCTTACCTCTCATGGCTGTTGTTCTGCTGGTATGTCTCCAGCTCCTCCATGACATGATGCACAAATTAATTCTCTTCCTTTGGGAGATAGATGCCATCGTAACAGGGGAACGCCAGGGTGGATATAGAAGGATGGCTCCAGGGTGGAGAAGCTAACTTTTAACTGACCTAACGAGCAGCGACGCCAAAAAACATCAAATCCAGCCAAATGTAGTAACGTTAGCTAAAAGTTAGCCACAATAGTAACGCATGTGTTAAGTGGAGCAGAAAGCTACCAGACTATGTTTTTATGTCTTAAACCACGCGTTGAAAACATGCTATCGTGTTAGCACGAATGTGGTAAACGTCAGATAACCGGAGGTTAATTAACGCTGATATTGAATTGAAGGGTCTTACCCTGGAGTGGGTTTATGTGTTATGTTTTTGTGTAACTTACGAGCAGGCTAACTGACCGTTTAGCTTCCGGAAGCAGATGTTTTGCTGTTCTGGACAGACATCCAATTTGACTCCTTCAGAGTAAAGGTCCTACAAATCTACCCCGACAAGATAGTTAAGATGCAATGTTTCTAATTTTATGGTGATACTAATTCAAGCCAAGTTAAAATAAAAAACACTTTTGGAACATTATTCCCAAACATGCCACTACAGCTCATGTAGGCACCAGAACGGAAGACATACTCACATCTTTTTCTCTGTAGAAATTGCATAGAAATACTTTACCAAAGGTTAAATTATTTAAAAATTGTTGCTTTATTGATGTTTCAATACTTGAATATAGTTACGCATATCACTACAGCAATTACTGTGAGTACAACTTGAATCAGAAAAAATAAGGCAGTTTCCTGTGTAAGAATTGAGTAATTTGGATTACGATAATTTTAGGAAAAAACCTACTTCAGTATCGATAGTCAAATCGAAGAATTTGCTTAACATGTGATACATTATAATGTATTCCTAACCAGAATCTGCAAAGTAGTTTTTGAGTAAATGTGTTGGTTACTTACCATCACTGCATGTGCTTTAGTTTTTCAAACAGTTCAGGAAAAGATTGTTTATTTAGACAAAACAGAAGATAATTTGTAACAAAAGTAGACTGGTTGTATCAAACACAAATTACAGCAATAATCTGTGGAATTCAAAGTGTTTAAGGTTCCTGTGGTGTTTGGTGACAATGAAAAATGGGATGACATTGACCACGTAGAAAACAACTTTAAGGAGAAACATGGCACAGGACTGTTGGGTATGATTTGGGAGATTTAGTCCAGTTGGGGTATATGACATGGCAAAGAGAGAGATTTCGCAAAATGTATTAGTTCACATTTTAGTTTTATGATTGACCTACCAACAGCAAACATCCTCCATGTTTGATTTCATAAACTCAAAACCAATGTGTGTGTTTCACAAGACAAGAGTTTCCCGCCAAAAAGTCCCATTCATGCACGAATGAGACATTTTCTCCAACAAAGACAACAGGTTAACACTGTGGAATACAACACATAACGGTACTTAGTTTTATAGACAGTTTCAACAACTCCGCCCCTACACAATTCTATGAAAACACAATATTTGACTTGCAAAACAATACACAAGTCAAATCCCTTGTGATTACCATGGTAAGAAGTGGCATTTATCACAATGGCCGATTAATGGAGACTGATCTCGATCAACTAGGACATCATCAATTATAAATTTAAGTATTTTGACAGATGACTTTTTTTTTTCTTCAGGCTCTGTGCCTCAGTAGACTAAATTTAAGATGATAATAATAAATACAAATACTAAAGTGTCATGTCTCAGCTTTAAATTGAGATGGGTTATGTTCATAGAGAGATAAATGTGTGGAAGATATGGCCCTTTTAGTACACAGTGCAAAAAGTTAAGGGGTTTTGAACAGATACACATGAGGTTAAACAAAACTAAATGGAACATTTTATGGAAAATACCTTGCTTGTGGCAGTTTAAACTTTTTTCAGCATGAATAAACATTCGAACTATACACAATTGCCCAAGAAACATTTAGGAGCCAAGTGTTAAGTTCAATTCATTTTGAAACTTTGCCTCTGTGTTAAATGAGCTTTATCTCCCACACAGTTATTTATATATCATTAAGAGCAGGCATTTCAATGGACTGTTTGAATTTATATTTCAAACAAAATGTGCAGAAGCAAAGGGCCTGAAGAGGTGGGGAAAGTGTCACTGCTCAAACACTTAGTCTGGACTGTAAACTATTTTATTTATACTGTATATAAAAAAGACATTAACAAATAAGGATAGGCAGACAGTAGAGTACGTATAAATAACAGAAATAAGAATCAGATACAAATTATAGACATCCATTTAGGTGAAGCAGATATCTGAATATGTGCTTCCAAATAGATGAAGAGTATCTGGTCAGACATTAGTTTACACAAAGAGTAAAGGAAAAAAGGGGGAAACTTCTTGAAAGTAAACAAAAGCCTATGGAGTTTGGTTTGTTAAGGCATCCTCGTAAGTAAATTGCAGTTCTTATCACATGGTGGAATTATAAGTGGTCAGCAATTAGTTTGACTATGGATAAAGGAAAATACTGTCCAGAAATTCAGACAAGAGTGTCACAGTGGAGCTCCCAAGATTTTCCCAGCAAAGCTGACACCATTAAAGATGTTTTTATGACTGACAACATACTGCAAGATTCTTTATCTTCCAGAGCCAACACTTCTGTCTTCATAGATGGTGATTTCAACCTGGAAGACAGCAAGTTAAGGAGAATATGCAATGCTAAACATGTTCTTATACAATCAACAGCAATTTGTTTTTGTTAGAATACACAAGGTTGCACAAGCTACTGTAACCAATTTTAGGAGTGTAAAAGTGAATTACAGTATAATATAAGTTGGACTAACAATAAGACCAGGACCAGAATCAGAAGAGACCAAATTCGAGAGGAGCCACTGTACTGAGCAACAACAATGAGGCAGACACAAGAGTAACAATTGAGTAGCCACTCTTATATTTTACAGTGAACAAAGTAATTTGTCTGGTTCGTACAAAATGCAAAATATCATACCAAACAGTAAGAAAAATAAAAAAAATAGTGTGCACACTTAAAACAAAATTGTCTGTTGGGGCCCTTAAAATAAAAGGAGTTGTTGCAAGTTCACCTGATTCCAAGGTTCCTTGTAGTGTAATGTGAGTGTATTATTTGTGTGAATGAGTGTGTACGTGAATATCTCCTCGGTGCTAATCTTCAATCAGGGTAGTTGGCTCGCCATCTTTTACAGCAGGAAGTTGTCCTGAACCTCAGACTCTCCAGTCCTCTAAAAAACCTGACCTGTAGACAGGGTCACACAATACATTCAACACTATCCATTCTCAGATGCATCATTAGGGATATCAGATGTCAAAAAATGCACACAATTACATCTTATTCTGACAAATCTTCATCTCTATTCAATTCTCAAATCTCTGTCTTTGTTGTACAACATTCAATCTTTAGTGTATCATTCATGAGAACTAAATATTAAAGTGCTCACACATTTACCTGTTCATGTGAACAGTTTAAATAATACTTATGGCAAGTAACCATTAACATACAAAACCATTAATTATAAACATCTGAACCATGTGCAAATAACATAACAGTACACATTTTGAGTTAGACTCAGAGGTATTAAAGAATTGTGCTTAGTTCACTCTTACACTATAGGCCTATTCATGTCTGAGATCTGCACCAAAAATTACCCTCTAATTGCTTTAAACTCAGTTGGAATAACATAAATGTCTTCAATAAATTGCACAATACAAAATAAACTATTGTTTTATATTCATCACATTCACAACATATCAAATTACTCTTTTTCCCCTAATATCACCACTGCTTTCTTTAAGCACACGGAAAACAAAAGGAAAATAGCACCAGAGCAGCTAAAGAGCAAATTTCTCACCGTTGCTCTGTGTGTCAAGGTGGAGCATGCCGATGCCGAACCTCGTAGCAGCTCTCCGGAGGACAGGCAAGCAGTTAGCCTGCTAAGCACAGAGCTAGCATTAGCATGGACGACGTCAAGCTATCTTTTCATCGGATAATTAACTCGTCTTACCGACGTAACTCTCCTTCGTTCAGCCACTTGGCTCCGGACCTCCACTGGGTAAGTGCTCCGACTCTTTTTCCTTTTTCACAGGTTTCACTCTGGGTTTCTTTTCTCTGGTTTTCCTCTTCTCCTCAACACACAGCTGCCCTCGCTTCCCTGGCCGAGATCCGAAAAGACCGGAAGAGCAACGCGACTGCACTTCCTCTCCGAGCCGACAGGCTGAGCGCGGCCTGCGTAGCTTCTGATTGGCTGCTGAGAACTAGGTACCCCACGTGGGACCATGCGAGTTGAGCGGTGCATTCAAAACAAATAAGATAATCAGAGCAAACAGTCTCTCTTCTTTTACGGTACTAAATTAACAGTGTTTCTTACACCTGGTTACACTACGTTTACATTCACAGATAGAATCACTAATGTTACAAGCTGTGTTGAGACTAATTTGTTATGCGTGGTGCATCAAATTCTGCATACTTGAAACTTTCCAAGAATACTCTCACCATAGAGATTTATGAGCCTGGTTTATGGAGATGAATGCACATTATTTTGAACCTTAATTTCCCTTTCCTGGACATTTAAACTAACACTGATCCTAATTTTACCTGTGTTATGGCATCTGTGGCTATGTAGGCTTAGGTACAGAATTCCTGTGCCAATATCTCTCCGGTTCGCAGACAGTTAGTACCTACCGGGCCAAATCACAACTCAGATTTCTGTACTGAAATATTTGTTCTGCTTACACGCAACATAAACATCACCACACGTGTGTAGTTTAGATTACATTTACCTCTAGTGGCAACACACACGCTCCATGGCTCTGGCAGAACATAACGTTGGCTTACAGTTAACTAGTAAGTACCTCAACCTCGAGACAACACAAAATGCAAAAAGCTTAACATAAAAAGTGTGGCCTCATTTCCCGCAAAAGGATTGAGACACTTGGCACATGCAGGAATTGTTTGAAAATAATTCAGAGTAAAGGGAGGAACATGACAAATTTCTTGAAACACTTGGTGTAACAGAATTCAGAGCTGGAGCATTAGCCAAGCAAAGGATACAACTCTGAGGCCTCTCTCTATGGGGTCAGTGAGCAGCAAGCCCCTGGGAGCATAGATCTTCTCATTCTGGTCCTTAATGTACCTGGTGATCTTCTTTAACACCTGTACAAAGATAGTCAGAGACACACTTAGGGAGAAGCAAACAACTGTAAACTATTGGTGGTAGTTATTTGATCTCCCCGGCCCGCCAGGGACCAAAACACTTGAATCAGTTTTACCTTTTCGTAGTGGGTCTCCATACAGAGGAAGACGGTGTATGCAGTCAGACAAGCCAGACAGCCCTCCAAGTAGGACTTCCCCCCGAGCTTCTCTGCCTCTGTATACAGGTTGTTTAAAGTCTGGATGGTCTTCTCAAACTGCTGCTTATCAAGCTGAAACCACACACACACACCACTTAAAGGCCTGACACATGGACACTAAGTCAACAACGATGACATACATGTCAATACTGTGAATACATACTCTTGACTCCAGGTCAGAGGGGAACTTGGTCTGGAATTTGCAGATGGTTCCTGAGCTGTAGTCCCTCTGCACGAACACCTTGGAGGAGACACCTGGCTGCTGGAGGTCCTGTAAACTGTGGGTCTGGACAACAGAACACACAATAATGTGACTTGTTTTTAAAGATGATCCGTCTGAAAGAGAAGAGTACCCACACATGTGAGGCTAGCTAACATACTCTCAAGGAATTCAGGATACTTTAGCCACATAAGCGTATGTTATCAGTAAGCCACAAACGAGTTATTCTCTATATCGACCTAATACTATGACACTCAACCATTTATGCAACATAACACTGGAGGAAATTGAATATGCTAGATTAAGACCGTGTTTAATGAGGTAATGTTAGCTAGCGTTCGCTAATGTCACGTTAGCTTAGGGTTTGATGAGCCAACGCAGCAGAAAAATAGGATGTTAGGACTGTATCTGGACTTGAAGCGACCAATCACGGCAAGCTATTTAGACATTCAAAGACATGACAATCTATAAAAATGAATAAAACCCAGAAAAACACTGTTACCTCAGCCATTGCGGACACTTCCTGTGAGCTCCACAAGCCCACTGAGATTTCCGTTCCACGGATTTCAGAATAAAACTCTTCACATGCCCATCACATTAATTGCGAGGCTCTTTAGGCATTAATTTACCCTACAAGTCTGGAGTCACGGTACATACATTTACATTTATTCCTGTTCCATGAATTTAAAAATCTTGAATCCCTCAGATATGACCAACAAGAACAGTTACTGAGGTAGACCTACCAGGGAAAAGTTTTCCAGGTGAAAATATCTGAGGTTGACTGATATTTTTGAAGATGCAAACTTGTGCTTCAAATTACATAGTAAATATGAAATTTTAAGTGTCAACTTTGACATTAAGGTCGATACCTTAATTTATAGAAAACCCAGTAATTCCAACAATGAATACAGTGGCACAACATGGGACATTAAATATGCTGGACTCAAAATCAGATGAATTATTAATTAATAAGTATTTGACCTAGCACAAGGACTATTTTACCCAATAAGCACTAGATAATAACAACATGAGCTCAACATTTAACACTACAATTTCAGAAGTTTATGGAACAGAGATTTGACAAGTCACAGTTGTAGGAGTTGAGATTTATTTTTTATTGAATCATGGTCTTATTTGACTCTTTTGTGCGCTGCATTTGTTTAGTCGAACAGACCGAAGCCCATGTCATCAGCAGAAGGGTCAGCAAGGAAGGCCTTGACCTGTGAAGATAAAGGGTATAATATTAGTTTCAGCCACACTAATATTCAAGGCCAATTTAAAGTCTCCTAGGAGAAGAAAACTAACTTCCCGGATAGACCTGCATGAATGAAACTTCACAGGCTGCATCTCAACTAGAGAAACCAATGCCACAATTTGCTTTGTTTAAATGTGAAGGCATCATACCTTGTCTGCCAGGGAGAATGAGTAGTCAGTCTCCACAGCAACAGCCAGGACTTTCTTGTAGCCATTAATGATGGAGTGGGGGATAGAGGCCATGGTGGGGTATCCAATCTCCAAACACACGCTAGCAATGTTCCTCACACCCTAAGAAAAACAAATTCATATGTTATAGTTACAGCTTTGAAGTAATTATAATATATAATATATAATAAACCTTCAGAGATCTAAATTAGTTATTGTATATCCGATTTCATAAAATCAAAAACATCTCACCTCCAGGAATTTGGCGTGCAGAGATTCCTCTGTGATGTCAAGCACCTCAGGGCTGTAAAAACTGCCATTGTCATACACCTGCTGGATGTCGAGTCCGAAGGAGAAGGGCGAGATGTTCAGCATGTTGAGGAGCGTGGCCTCGCTGGCACCAACCTTGTCGCCAGTCTTGATTAGATTGACGTCACTCTGAGAAAAATAAATAGGGAATGTTAAAATGGGCATACCTTCATGCACTTACAGCTTGGAGTAATGCATTTCAGTCAATAAAATCTGGGGCCCTCACTTTCAGAGTCAAGCAAAAAAAAAAAATAGTTTCAAACTTACCAAGATTTCAATGGTTCCCCTAGAGATCTTGGTGGTGATGCCCAGAGCCTGGAAGAAAGAAGTCTTCTCAGGACCCAGTCCGGTGTTCTGGGCAGGCACTGTCACACAACACGGGGCGATGGCTCCAGCACGGGCAGATGCAGGCACCTATGGTATTGACAACAATTTAGAACAATACTTGACTAAGGCAGGTTTGACCATCAAGTTTGTGATTCAATGTCTGAAATCCTACGTCCCTGTAAGTCAAAGGGAACTGACAGACAGGGATAGCGAGGAAACAGATTATTGTTTGCAGGGGGAACGACACAAGCTGCATTGTAACTTATCCTGCACATAGACAAACAATAACATCCATGTTTTTCCTGTAGGGTCCCTGATTAGACAACCTTAAAGCATTATCACCATCTATCAATTACTTTAAACAATTGTTTATTGCAGTTTCCACTGAACTTTGGGTGACGTGCAAGTTTGTGCTTTAATCTCCAATTACATGATAGTTGGACATGCTTTTGTTTAAACCAATGGACTAAAGTTTTAATTGCCGTTTGAACACAGTCTACTCTACTAAATGGGAGAAAAGGTCAACTTGGACAGTTCAACCAGGATTTCTTTAGGACCAACCTTGTTGAACAGCAGCAGGTCCCGGACCTCAGCCAAATCCTCCATGGTGAAGACAAAGCCCACATTTCCTTTAATGTGGGGCAGGAGCCTGAAAAAAGGATGGGATCAGCTGTTAATCACGGAGGCAGATAATCGTTTAAATGAAGAGAAAAACTCATCAAGTGTATGAAACCATGCGTCCCTGGTTGCCGGTGTGATTGAGACAGACAGGGATAGCTTGGGACAAGCGGATGGTCTGCATCTGCTTGGACCCCACATTGTCTGCCCCCACGATGAAGCATTTTGGATAGTCATCCAGAAGTTGCTACAAATCGAGGGCACAGCACGTCAGCAGTGAAATCTAAACAAGAAATTTGCATAAACAGTATCAGATCGTACTTACGATGAATTTAAGGAAGTAGTTGGACTTCCACGTGGCCCTGTCTTCCCTGGGCATCTTTGCAGTGCTTCCAAGGATCGCTAACAGCTGGTTTAAAGACAAGGAAGTATCTGTAGAAAGGGAAATGAGAATTAGTCAGAATCTCAAGGGTAAGGGTAACATGAGACGATACACTGTGTATTACAGATCCTGACACGCGGTCGGCAGCTCACGTTAGCAGGCTTACAGCTAGCTAACAATACTACCACAGGCCGCACTCGGTTAAGTCGCACATCCGCACTCTAACTAGACACAAAACACACTTCTATATGTGCCATACATGTTAGTGTAATGAGTATAATAATCAAAGATGATGTAATTAAAGTAAAGATAAATATTTTCCGCCAAACAAGACTACGAGGTAGGCCTTACCGAGCTTGCGTGGAAGTAAGAGAAAGATGATGGACGCCGGGCCCATATATATACAAAATGAGTGACCAATCACACTGGAGCTGTGGGCGGCAGCTTCACAACTATTGAATGGTTTCAGTGTCAATCAAAAGCGAGGCAAGGCTGCACCGGATGTGAGGAAATAGGAGGACAGTCAGGATAATAAGCGAATCAGATGGCAAGGTGGTAGTTTGGACTGAAGCAATTCTACATATTATTTTCCTTACTCCTTATTTTTTACTTTTAATCTAGCTCAGATTTTACCAACTATTATTATAAGTACAAGTACATCAAAGTAAAAATGTGGAATATGGCCAAAATGGCCACTAAATGCAAAATAGCAGGCTTCCTGTTGTGTTTTTCCAATTGCACCTCAGACTTTTTTGTTTGTCTGGTCATGATACACCTGTGTATCGATTTTTGTGAAGACCGGTCAATGTGAACACGTTCCAGGGGTCTCGGGGGGCACCGTTGAGCCATTTTGCGACGCCCATTGAAAATTCCTTCAGAATACGTACATTTACCACTTTCTAACTTTCTGAAAATTTTGGTAAGAAGTTGAGCATGGTAAAGCCCTCAAAAAGCCAATTCATTTGCCTGAATAATAATAATAATAATAATCCTTACAATTTCAATAGGGTCTCACCTGACACCTTTGATGTCAGTGCATGGGCCCTAATGAGGAAATGTCCCAATTCTGAGCAAGAAAGAGACGTGACCTTTGCAAGCCATGAAGTTTCCTTTGATCTAGGAAGACTGGCACTGCAGGAGTGGAGTTGTTTGTTTGCGGCTCAGCATCAAAGGATTCATGGTCCATATATGTCCGCGTTACAAAACATCGTGTTTTAATGGCATGTAATCAAACTTTGACGCCACGCCACGGTCGCACCGTGTGACTAAAAAAAAAATCTGTCAGTCAGTTTTTATCTCCGTCTTGTTGTGATGACACTCATCTCAATTTGAAGTTGATCCGATGAAAACCCTGGTACAACTACATCAAAGTAAAAATGTGGAATATGGCCAAAATGGCCACTAAATGCAAAATAGCAGGCTTCCTGTTGTGTTTTTCCAATTGCACCTAAAGACCTTTTTGTTTGTCTGGTCATGATACAACTGTATATCAATTTTTGTGAAGACCGGTCAATGTGAACACATTCCAAGGGTCTCGGGGGGCACCGTTGAGCAATTTTGCGACGCCCATTGAAAATTCCTTCAGAATACGTAAATGTTCACCACTTTCTAACTCTTGCAAATTTTGGTAAGAAGTTGAGCATGGTAAAGCCCTCAAAAAGCCAATTAATTTGCCTGAATAACAATAATAATAACCACAATTGTCATCTCCACCCCAAATAGGAAAAAAGTCCACCCAACTTTGCCATATTTATCTTCTGAAACCTCGTTTTCTCATACTTCCACAGGAGCAGTGGCCAAACAGATGAACTTGATGTAACCAACTGCATGACACAAGACCGTTTGAAAAATTCAGAGGCTCTGATTAAGCTTGAGTCCTGACTTGGCCACCTGTCAGGAGATAGAATAGTTGAACTATGCACTTCAATTAGGTCATATGACAATCTTTTCTCAGATGTCCCTTCAGGGACACAGCTGTTAGAGCATGATATTGAGGTGGGAGATTCTGCACCTATCCGCAAACGCTTTAACACATCTTCCCTTGAAAAACTTGAGCAGTTGGAGTCATAGGTCAAGTACATGTTGGAGCACGGCATTGCATTACCCTCATATTCTAGTTGGGCCTCACCATGTTTGTTGGTTGCTAAGCTAGGTGGAACATTCAGACCCTGTCCAGACTTCCGACAAGTGAATGCTGTCACCAAGCCAGACAGTTATCCCCTTCCTCGGATGAAGGATTGCGTGGACCAGGTTGGGTCAGCACAGTTCGTCAGTAAATCCGAACTCCTTAAAAGGTTATCGGCAAATTCCTCTGTGGCACGGGTCAAGAAATTGCATCCTTTATAACACCTACTGGATGTAGATGCTACGTTCGAACGCTTAATGAACCAGTTGGTTTCTTGGCTGCAGGGGTGTGCTGTGTATTTAGACCATGTAGTGGTGTAAAGTGACTCATGGCAAGAACATTTGCAGCACATTCAGGCCTTGTTTGAGTGCATGACCTGGCCGAACCTCACCATAAACTTGGCCAAGTGTGAGTTTGCCAAATATTCGCTAACATACCTGGGTAAAATGGTTGGGCAAGGTGCTGTACTGGATGAAACGTACCCTCTTTAATCAGCTCTATTTTAGCCTCACGCAGTTTAGTAGTTACCTTTTAACCGTTCAAACTTCCATTCTTGCTCCCTGGCAAGAACCCGCTCTTCATGGGCACGTGCTAGACTCTCCTGTTGGTGATGTAGCAACATAGTTCTTTCTTCTGTTCAAATGTTATGTCACTTAAGTCAGAAAGAAAAAAACTTGAACTGCCCTTTAACCTGGTACCCGGTAACACTAGCAAATCACACTTGGACACTGGACAAAATCCTAACTGTCTGCTAAACCTGCCAGTTTATGCAGATTGTTAAATTTGTTATTTGGGTTGGGTTTATTTTGTTCTTTATGTTCAAATATGTGTTGTGTTATTTAAGTTAGTAATTTGTTGTCTTTTTAAAGGTAGCGACTCCCCTGCATAGGTGCCTGTAGTTTTAAGGAGCGGACTGTTTTAATAAACACACCGAATACCTTGCTTCCGGTCCAAGGCAGAGACAAAAACACCTGCTGTACATACATGTAATACCTCTCCCCAACCTCACCAATACCAGCTACCATCTCTGGACCCTAGTCTTCATGCATTTCATGATGGCTGTTTTAAAAACAAAACCAATGACCAGGTAAAGTCCCAGCTATGCTGTTACCAGACGGACAAGGACGTGTACCCAAGACAAAGTCAAATCATGTTTATGCACAAAAATAACAAACAAAAAAATATACCGGCTGCTATGACGACTTAATTTCCCTTCGGGGATGAATAAAGTAATCTATCTATCCATCATCAACACCATCCACCGAACTGAAGAGTCTGAGGCTCTGAACAAACAAGCTTTTGTTTGTTTTGAGTTATTTTAGCAGAAAATTTGTTAAATCATAAATAAAACGAGTAACAGAGACCCGGAATATTTCAAAGGTGCAAAGGACCAGATTTTACCTTATTCAAGGGACAGTACATCGACAATTGGCTACTTCCTCCCGCCGAAAACAAAAAACATATTATAAATATAAACTTAAAATTTCTAGGGCTGCAAAGCAGCACTTGGCGGGCCCGAGCTTTGAAGCGTTGCATGCGTTTTGCCTGAAAAAAAATTAATGACTGAGGAAATTTTGACACACAGCTGTTCAGGCTTTGACTCTGATGATGAGACAGAAGTTTGGTGGTGATAGGACAATGCACAGTGGAGTTATGACAACATCGTCTCCTTTGGCGAAGGATGAACCTTCGCCGTTGACACGGTTTGAGGAAATGTCCCAGTTCTGAGAGAGAAAGAGACGTGACCTTTGCAAGACATAAAGTTTCCTTTGATCTAGGAAGACTGACACTGCAGGAGTTGAGTTGTTTGTTTACGGCTCAGCATCAAAGGATTCATGGTCCATGTATGTCCGCATTACAGAACATCGTGTTTTAATGGCGTGTAATCAAACTTTGACGCCTAGGTCACACCGTGTGACGAAAAAAAAAATCCCTCAGTCAGTTTTTATCTCCATCTTGTTGTGATGACACTCATCTCAATTTGAAGTTGATCCGATGAAAGCCCTGGTACAAGTACATCAAAGTAAAAATGTGGAATATGGCCAAAATGGCCACTAAATGCAAAATAGCAGGCTTCCTGTTGTGTTTTTCCAATTGCACCTCAGACTTTTTTGTTTGTCTGATCATGATACACCTGTGTATCGATTTTTGTGAAGACCGGTCAATGTGAACACGTTCCAGGGGTCTCGGGGGGCACTGTTGAGCCATTTTGTGATGCCCATTGAAAAGTCCTCAAGAATATGTAAATTTTCACCACTTTCTAACTTTCTGCAAATTTTGTTAAGAACTTGAGCATGTTAAAGCCCTCCAAAAGCCAATTAATTTGCCTGAATAGTAATCCTTACAACTGTCTGTGATCTTTCCTTTGAAGAACAAAGACGCAGTTTGGGATTTATTCCTTTAGTGTGAGTAAGTTTATCTAATATACTGCCAACATAGATATGAATGCTGCCATCTTGCACAATCGTAGTCAGTAGTGATCGGGGCTATGTTGCCATGGTGGAGAGATCTTTATAAGTTTTGGACCAGTCAAAAAAGGCACATCGATACCTAAATTCAAAATGTTTTTAAACTTTACGTAGACTCATTCAGTTCATATATGACTCAGCTTTTCTGACTCAGTCACCTCTACACATCAGTTAGACTTAAGTTTCATCAGTGAGTCACATTCAGGGGATTATTAGGGCCCGAGCACCGAAACGGTGGGAGGCCCTATTGAAATTGTAAGGATTATTCTGAGCGTAGTGAATGGGCTTTTTGAGGGCTTTCCCATGCTCAAAAACTTTCTAAAGTTTGCAGTAAATTAGAAATGTGTGAAAATTTACGTATTCTGGAGTATTTGGAAATAGGCATGGCAAAATAGCTCAACAGCGCCACCTACGGATAAGCCCCTCATTTAGCATTCACCGATCCTCACAAAAAAAAAGACGGTTGTGTATCATGACCAGACGCACAAGAAAATCTATCAGTGCATTATGAAAAACGCAACATGAAGTCCGCCATTTTGGCCATATTCCACGTTTTTACTTTAATGTACTTGTCGTAGAGCTTTTATCGGATCAACTTAAAATTTAGACGAATGTCATCAAAACAAGATGGAGTACTAAAGTTATCAAAAGATCAACTTTTCGTCAGAGCGTGTGACCGTGGCCTGGCGTCAAAATTTTATTAAACGCCATCAAAACACGGGCATCTGTATCTCGGACATATTTGGTCTAATCAAGTCCAAACTAGACACATAAGACAAGAGTCGCGAGCTGAAGACATCAACACAGAAATCGTGACTTAAAATCACAGCGCCCCCTGGTGGCAACAGGAAATGTCTTGTTTTGGGTACGTCTTACACTTGGAAGTATTCCTCCTCATCCACTTTGCACAACCATGTCAAACTGTGTCAAATGGGTCTCAAGACATTGATAATGAAGATGTAAGATTACTGTGACTTTTCGTCAAACGCTATATTAATGGCGAGGCATCAAAGTTGATCAACTCGCCATGACACACGAAATCGCTCTAACTTCCGTGTTCATGGGTCCATCTCCCTCAAAATACATGTGTTTATCAACAGCCCCCCCCTGAGGACTGACAGATAGGTTTGAGGAATGGGCGTGGCAAAATAACTGACTAGCGCCCCCTAAAGGGCAGCCCCGGCACTACGATTTGCCTACTTCTACAAAAATCTGTTCAGAGTCATAACAATGCTTGGATTGAGGTGTTTGAGGAGCTTTATTTTACTCATCCAGAGCAGTAAACACAGAATATGCCCTCATTTGTGTTTCTATATGCAGTTTGAGAATAATATATATATTAAATAATAGTATTAGTAGAATTCTGAAATATGAAATAATTTGGCTCATCCGGTCAGTAGATTTGTATGCAGCAAAAAGCAAAAATGGAATAACTATTCACTCACTAATGCTAATGTCCAGATTAACTTATGTGATTTTTGTATTGGTATAAACAAAGAACAGTCAATACTTTACTGCCGTTTTTTAGACTTTTATATGCTTGAATGAATACTTTTACTCGGCTGATAAAAGTGCAGGCCGATTGTACCATGTGAGCATCAGGCTGAACAGTGTGAAATGTGAAATACTGCCTTTACCTGAGCAGAGCTGCCAGTGCGATGTATGATGATGTATGAGCACTTTAACAGCGTTTTCCCTGTGACTCTTTCAATGGAAATGAAAGTTGGCCTGTGGAGCAGTTACAGGATGTGTCTGTGTTCAGTTAAATGTCTGAGGGATTTAACAAATTAAACCTGAAAAGTCGAGTAGGATAAACCACATAATCATTCACACTTAAGGGTGGATTTCCCATTAAATATGACAACACTACGCCATAAAAGTTAAACCTGTAAAATCTGACCCTTGTAGACACAACATAATGAATAAGTGGATTTAAAAAGTCTTTGTATGTGGTTGTATATTACATTACATGTCATTTAGCTGACGCTTTTATCCAAAGCGAATTCCTATTAGTGCATTCAACATCTATGAGGGACCGTTCGGGGTTCAGTACTTGCCCACGGACACTTCAGTATTTGCTTGGATTCGAGCTGCCAACCTTCTGGTTGGAGCCACAGCCATCTACCCCTCGTCCACAGCAGCCCCCATATTATGTGTGTTATCTGCTGCTATCTTCCTCCAGATCAACATATGGGAGAGTGTCATGTGGTAGTGGGGAGCAGAAGAAGTGGGAGCGATAAGAAGAAAAAACCAGCCGATCAGCAACAAAGCGATCCTGAAACCCAAAACGAAAGAATAAAGGATGTCGAGCTGCTGAAAGAAGAGACCACAGTCTTATATTTTGAATTAAATAATTAAAAACTGTTACATTTTAATATCTTTGTATGTTAGAGAATAAAAGATTTTGTTCAGAAATATTTATTATATTAAATCAATATTACCAAACCCTTTTTGAATAATAATTGGACAAATTTTCAAAGAGGAGGCAATCTTAATTAAAAAAATTAAATGAGCATTTTAATTAGATAAATGTCTTCTTATTATTCAGAGAACTTCTCAGATAGATGTACAATACATTTGTTTTCAATACATTTATGAATGAGGGGAACAATTTTGTGTGCATTTACTCAAACATACAAAAAAGACCTCCCTGAATAAATATGTGTATTAATACTGTGCGCATGGGCCCTATTAAATGCTTCTCTAGGGAGACGGTGAGACCTCTCAGGCTGCAGACGTTGCCCCTCGCCGGGTTAGTGGAGCTGGCTCTGGGGGTCCGCTGTCCTATCTGCAGCTCGTAGGAACGGGCCAGCGTCTGCAGGGCTTTCAGGAGAAGAAAGGCGCGGTACTGGTTCTCTCCTGGTAGATGCAGAGGAGAAAACTGTCAATGGGAGGAGATGCATGCCTGAAAGTTGGGATAACACTGCTAAAGACAATAAGACGCTACATCACCTGCTCCTGGTTCTGTCTTTGGTAAAGCACTGAGTTCTTTGAGCCTCCCCAACCTCTCTTTGGCCCTGCTACCCACCTCCTTTCCCCCTATCACCTCCATTATCTGCATCCCAATCTGCTCCAACCTCTGCCTGAGCTCCTCCAACAGAGAGGGAGACAGAGCCAACTGTCCATGATGCACCTGAAGCATGGAGCCCCATTGAGAGAAGGAGAAGACAGTGGTGGACGAGGAGTTGATCAGCCCAGCCAGCAGGGTCTTGCTGGAGGACAAGCCCAGCGACAGGTAGGGCACGTACTGTAGCGAGCCCAGCTGGAGCTGAGGAGACTCAGGGCGGTTCTGAGGCAGGACCTCACACAGGAAGCGCCTCAGCTCACACAGGAAGGAGAAGGTCTGTGACCAATCCTGTCATCTTGTGGTTAAGGGTCAGTAGATGGAAAAGGCTCCTCAACTGCAGGTGAGCTGTGAAAGTGGGAAGACAGGATGAGGGACATGGCAGCATTATCTTATCAATAGATTTTTTGCATAATAGATCAACGTCACGAAATGATGAAGGCAGGTGTAGAGTCACATTTAAGGCAGGAGGAGAATTATTTTAATGACAAACATTTTGAATGTCCTTTGATGAAGAGAAAATAGTTTTAGGGGGTGAAATAAGCTGCAGGAGTTGGACTTTGAAACAATATACTGTGTGTTTGTGTGTGTGTGTGTGTGTGTGTGTGTGTGTGTGTGTGTGTGTGTGCGTGCGTGCGTGCGTGCGTGTGTGTGTGTGTTGGATTGGCCACTGGGACTAAGATGCCATTGAGAAACTCCAGCTGAATTACAACAGCAGGACAGGATCCAAGATAAATAGGGGAGTTTTTCTATTTTTTAAGTTAGCTTGTTGTCATAAACATTGTAAACTGATGATGATCATAATTCATACTTAACAAAACAATCCATTTAATAGCAGCAATAGCATGTCAGCATCAAGGGTTTCCATTGTGGGTCCTGAACTTGTTTGGCGTAGTGTTTCGTTGACTGTCACACACAATGTTGAGTTGTTGTAAAGTATTAGTCAACTGACCTTATCGCTTTTTCCCGTTTGTAGCTAAAGAAATAAGTCTGTGTTATTAGTTTTAAAAGCACTATAAAACTTGTTGTTTAATATGAGGGAGAGTAAATGAGTCTGACAGCACCACACATTTCATTGTGTGTGTGTTTCCATGTCAGTGGGTGCCATTTACACTCACTCGGACCAGCTCTAGATTTATTGAACCCAGAGGGCAAAACAAAGATGCATTTGCTTAGTAACATTGAAAACACACTGTCAGCATGGAAAGCAGGTCAGGCATGTTAAACACATGACAGCTCCTCAGCAGGAGCGATGGGAAAAGCCTTGGTTTCTTGTTTGTGGACCCTCCAACAGTAAAGTCTGTGGCATGACTTTGCTGCGTCACAGTCCTGCCATGTTTAGGTTTCCCTGGGGGGGCTCCCTTTTTATCATAAGGCTGGTAAAGGTAAAGACCCCCTTCAGATCTTTATATATTTTTTCCCATTTTAAACCAGTGTGGCATTTAGGGTTTCAGATTTTATAAGCCTGGAAAGTATGTGTGAAACCTGGGGACGTGCGCTAATAACAGCAGAGGGTTTTATAATGTAACGTGGACTGACTCTGGAGGAGTGTGTTTATATCACTAAGCGGTGTTTGGGACTATTACGTGGGATGCACTTCTAATGGTAAACATGTCATCATGTGTTTGTGCTCAGTGCCGGAGCATGCACCCCCAAGTCAAGTGTTACCAGCACTGACCCAGGATCGTTGTGTTGTGATTAAATTAGTTGCAATCTTGAAAATGCTTGCAATCTTGAGTGACATCTACGTGAAGACTGCCTGGGAATATCAGGTGCTGTAAGGCTTACAGCCACACCAACTTGAATAAAATCACTTCAAGATTAACCCGCCTCATGTGTTCGTGGAACAGTGGGTTGCCACGCAGGGTCGGGCCTGACTAGTATGTGGACACGAGTCAGCTGTTAAAAGTACTCCCTCCGACAAAACCAAGTGGCCGTCTTATTGGAACGTAGTGGAACGGCCACTACAAAAGTCAAAACTTGAGAGCGCAGCGGACTGCGCAGCCATCGTGACGAGGAAGGATCGGACTATTACCTGGGCGCACGGACAAGTGCCAGTGATCGTGAAAGGACCTGCCGCAGAAGTTACGCAGGAAATTGGATTGTTGAACACAGACAGCAACTTGCGCATGTCAGTTGGGCTGTGGGACTATAAGAACAGGCTGCTGTCAAAGTGAGACGTTACATCAGCAATACGTCATGGCGGATGAGAATGATGATATTGACGCACTTGCGGACTACGGCCACAAGAGGGCAGCAGAGCCCACGGTGAAGTCAATGGAGGAAAGGAGTCATCATTACATCAATGCCAGAAGAGGAAAATTAAGAATGTTAACAAACAAGTCAAACGAAATGGATCTATTAATGGAAAACAACTGCAACTTGGAGAAAGTTAAGTCAAGGCTGAAAGTTCTTAAAGCTACTTATGAGGACTTCAAAGAATGCAACAGTACGGTTCTGCTCTACCTTCATCAGGATGAGATAAATAAAGACCAAGAAGAGTGGTTCTATCCTAAGAAAGATAGGGTGCAGGAATTCATTCAGAAGACTGGAACGTGGACTACATGGATGAGTTGGATAACCCTACAAACATGAGAGTTATTGTCTCCAAGCTGCCCTACAAAATGAAAGAACAATGGCGGGCACTTGCATTCGAGATCCAGGAAAAGAGTCAGAGGAGAGTGAGATTTAAAGATCTAGTCGCCTTTGTGGACAGGCAAGCAAGGATCATCACAGACCCTCTCTTCGGAGATTTGCAAGGCCCCGCTGCTGAAAAGAAGGAAAAGAAAGTTTCAATGATTGAGAGAAATTTCCAGAAAGAAAGAATAAAAGGAAGCAGCTTTGCTACAGATGTGGCCACAGCCGAAGAGAAAGATGATGAAAGGTCAAACACAAGGAAGTTCAGTACATCAAACACTGTAGCTTTCACTAAACCATGCTTGTTCTGCAAAAGGAATCACACACTAGAGGAGTGTTGGTGTATTGCAGAAAAACCTCATAAGGACAGGCTGGATTTCATATGGAAGGCTGGACTTTGCTTCGGATGCCTAGTTAAAGGGCATTTAAGTAAAGACTGTAAAAGGAAAATGTCATGTCAAACATGTTCTGGAAAGCATCCCAGCATGTTACACATTTACAGAGATGACGCCCACAGCCAGTCAGGTGTAGAAAGGCAAGAGGATGCTTCTTCAGATCAAGCTGTGGTTTCCAGTGCATTGGTGAGCCTAACCCAGAAGCAAAAACCTTGTGTTGGGGCCGGAGACAAGTGTGTTCTTGCCATACTTCCAGTCTACATCAAGGCAAAGAAAGGTAACCAAGTTGTTGAAACTTATGCGTTTATTGACCCTGGGAGCTCAGCAACCTTTTGCACAGAGTCGTTAGCAAGGCAGCTCAATCTTCAGGGAAAAGGAACTGAGTTGATCTTAACCACAATGGGCTCAACAAAGGAAGTGAAAAGTTGCCTTCTTAGAGATCTGGAGGTCTGTGGACTTGAGGAAACTAGTTTCATCAGCATGCCAAAGGTCTATACTCAAAAGAGCCTTCCAGTAAAAAAGGAACATATTCCTATGCAGGAGGACATACAAGCATGGCCGTATCTCCATAACGTGAGGCTGCCACACATCGATGCTGAAATAGGGCTCCTCATCGGAAATAATGTGCATGAAGCGTTCGAGCCATGGAAGGTTATCCACAGTCAAAGCAATGGGCCATATGCTGTGAAGACAATTCTTGGTTGGACTGTTAATGGTCCGCTGAGAGAACACAGGGACAGTGCTTTGGATGGTGATGAACAGCAGCAGGTCACGATTAACCGAATCGCAGTGGAGACAGTGGAAAAACTGCTCATACAGCAATACCACGCTGACTTTCCAGAGCATTGCAACAGCGACGAGGTGGAAATGTCACAAGAGGACAAGCGGTTTATTACCTCTGTGTCTAACTCAGTTAACCATGCAAACGGACATTATTACATTAATCTGCCAACAAAGAAACCTCTGATTATTCTGCCAAACAACCGAAGTTCTGCAGTGCAGCGAGCGTTGAACCTCAAGAAGAAGCTCATCAAGAATCACAAATTTCACCAGGAATACAAAGACTATATGAATGACTTGTTAAAAAAGGGTTATGCAGTTGAGGTGCCAGAAACACTGCTGAACCTACAGAACGGGAAGGTTTGGTATATCTCACACCATGGGGTCTACCACCCGCAAAAGAAAAAGCTCCGTGTGGTCTTTGACTGCGCTGCAAGTTATCAGGGCACTTCACTGAACAAAGAGCTGCTTCAAGGATCAGATCTCACAAACACTCTCCTTGGAGTGTTAACAAGATTCCGACAGGAGCATGTTGCACTAATGGCGGATGTTGAAGCTATGTACCACCAAGTAAGAGTTCCAGAAGAGGACACAGACCTCCTGCGTTTCTTGTGGTGGCCACAAGGAAACCTGACACAGGAAGTTAAAGAGTACAAAATGGTTGTACACCTCTTCAGTGCCACTTCATCCGCTAGCTGTGCCAACTATGCTTTAAGGAAAACAGCAGAAGAAAACAGACCTGAAGCATCACCTGAGGCTGTAGACACAGTTCTCAGGAACTTTTATGTGGATGATTGTTTAAAGTCAGTCAGCAGTGATTCTGATGCTATTTCCCTAAGTAGTGACCTCATGTCCCTGTGTGCTTCTGGAGGCTTCCATCTGACAAAATGGACAAGCAATAGCAGAGCTTTCTTGGCGGCTTTTCCTGAAAATGAGAAGGCAAAACAAGTTAAGGACTTGGACCTGTCTATGTGCGCATGGGCCCTATTAAATGCTTCTCGAGGGAGACGGTGAGACCTCTCAGGCTGCAGACGTTGCCCCTCGCCGGGTTAGTGGAGCTGGCTCTGGGGGTCCGCTGTCCTATCTGCAGCTCGTAGGAACGGGCCAGCGTCTGCAGGGCTTTCAGGAGAAGAAAGGCGCGGTACTGGTTCTCTCCTGGTAGATGCAGAGGAGAAAACTGTCAATGGGAGGAGATGCATGCCTGAAAGTTGGGATAACACTGCTAAAGACAATAAGACGCTACATCACCTGCTCCTGGTTCTGTCTTTGGTAAAGCACTGAGTTCTTTGAGCCTCCCCAACCTCTCTTTGGCCCTGCTACCCACCTCCTTTCCCCCTATCACCTCCATTATCTGCATCCCAATCTGCTCCAACCTCTGCCTGAGCTCCTCCAACAGAGAGGGAGACAGAGCCAACTGTCCATGATGCACCTGAAGCATGGAGCCCCATTGAGAGAAGGAGAAGACAGTGGTGGACGAGGAGTTGATCAGCCCAGCCAGCAGGGTCTTTCTGGAGGACAAGCCCAGCGACAGGTAGGGCACGTACTGTAGCGAGCCCAGCTGGAGCTGAGGAAACTCAGGGCGGTTCTGAGGCAGGACCTCACACAGGAAGCGCCTCAGCTCACACAGGAAGGAGAAGGTCTGTGACCAATCCTGTCATCTTGTGGTTAAGGGTCAGTAGATGGAAAAGGCTCCTCAACTGCAGGTGAGCTGTGAAAGTGGGAAGACAGGATGAGGGACATGGCAGCATTATCTTATCAATAGATTTTTTGCATAATAGATCAACGTCACGAAATGATGAAGGCAGGTGTAGAGTCACATTTAAGGCAGGAGGAGAATTATTGTAATGACAAACATTTTGAATGTCCTTTGATGAAGAGAAAATAGTTTTAGGGGGTGAAATAAGCTGCAGGAGTTGGACTTTGAAACAATATACTGTGTGTTTGTGTGTGTGTGTGTGTGTGTGTGTGTGTGTGTGTGTGTGTGTGTGTGTGTGTGTGTGTGTGTGTGTGTGTGTGTGTGTGTGTGTGTGTGTGTGTGTGCGTGTGTGTGTGCGTGTGTGCGTGCGTGCGTGCGTGCGTGCGCGCGCGTGCGTGTTGGATTGGCCACTGGGACTAAGATGCCATTGAGAAACTCCAGCTGAATTACAACAGCAGGACAGGATCCAAGATAAATAGGGGAGTTTTTCTATTTTTTAAGTTAGCTTGTTGTCATAAACATTGTAAACTGATGATGATCATAATTCATACTTAACAAAACAATCCATTTAATAGCAGCAATAGCATGTCAGCATCAAGGGTTTCCATTGTGGGTCCTGAACTTGTTTGGCGTAGTGTTTCGTTGACTGTCACACACAATGTTGAGTTGTTGTAAAGTATTAGTCAACTGACCTTATCGCTTTTTCCCGTTTGTAGCTAAAGAAATAAGTCTGTGTTATTAGTTTTAAAAGCACTATAAAACTTGTTGTTTAATATGAGGGAGAGTAAATGAGTCTGACAGCACCACACATTTCATTGTGTGTGTGTTTCCATGTCAGTGGGTGCCATTTACACTCACTCGGACCAGCTCTAGATTTATTGAACCCAGAGGGCAAAACAAAGATGCATTTGCTTAGTAACATTGAAAACACACTGTCAGCATGGAAAGCAGGTCAGGCATGTTAAACACATGACAGCTCCTCAGCAGGAGCGATGGGAAAAGCCTTGGCTTCTTGTTTGTGGACCCTCCAACAGTAAAGTCTGTGGCATGACTTTGCTGCGTCACAGTCCTGCCATGTTTAGGTTTCCCTGGGGGGGCTCCCTTTTTATCATAAGGCTGGTAAAGGTAAAGACCCCCTTCAGATCTTTATATATTTTTTCCCATTTTAAACCAGTGTGGCATTTAGGGTTTCAGATTTTATAAGCCTGGAAAGTATGTGTGAAACCTGGGGACGTGCGCTAATAACAGCAGAGGGTTTTATAATGTAACGTGGACTGACTCTGGAGGAGTGTGTTTATATCACTAAGCGGTGTTTGGGACTATTACGTGGGATGCACTTCTAATGGTAAACATGTCATCATGTGTTTGTGCTCAGTGCCAGAGCATGCACCCCCAAGTCAAGTGTTACCAGCACTGATCCAGGATCGTTGTGTTGTGATTAAATTAGTTATTTCACTTGATTAAAGAGTAATTCTGTGTCAAGTCAGGCAAAAGGTATCATAATTACAAGTCTCTCTGTCACTACATACACTAAGCTGCCATTACATAAGAGTCCTCATGTTAACGGCAGGTTGAGGAGTGATAAATGTCTCCTCTTTGTTATCACAGCGGGGCAGGGAAACTGTCTCCTAGGAAACTCTTTCCTGTCTGACTTTTAAATGCTTCTGCAGGCAAATCCCACCACCAGATGAAACAAGTGACACAGAGCTCAAACTATACTGCTGCACGTCTGTCTGTCTCCTCAACCACACGCGAGCACCCCCACATCCATATCCCTCAGTTTCTTGCTGATTAGAGTGGAACATGTGTAAGCATATGTAACTGTCAGGTTAGTAGTTATGTTCAAAGGATGTTTAAAAATGTATCTTTCCTTTACCTTTGTCCTTCCTAGACATTACCATAGTATGGAAGTTTTCACCCACTATGACCTGATGAGTTTGAATGGCACTAAAGTGGCGGAGGGACACAAAGCCAGCTTCTGTCTGGAGGACACGTATTGTGACGAAAGTAAATACAGACACCTTCCTTTCCTTTGTTCTACATTACATAGCTGTTGCTTTGTGTTGACGGGCTTTTGGTTGATTGGGATTTTCTTCCCGAATATTAAAGTAGTAGTAAAAGCCCAAATTCTAATATTGAATCGGAATGATTTTACAAATAATGTACACTGTTGAATGAAGCATTTGATTAAAACTTCCTGAACAGGTCTAAATACAAACATTTACACTCACAGGTATCCAGAAAAGGTACGAATGTGCAAACTTTGGAGCACAAGGAATAACAGTTGGATGCTGGGATACATACAGACATGACATCGGCTGTCAGTGGGTTGACATCACAGACGTGAAGCCCGGCGACTACATCTTCCAGGTTCGTCTGTTAGCATCTGCTGCTGGAAAGATCCTCTCATCCTCAGCCAGCATGGTCCCATAGACCAAACAAACACTTTCCATGTCTCTGCATCTGCTTTTGTTTGGCATTCAGGCAATCAAAGTCCTATTCAGACTTAAAACAAGTCAGCAGGGGTGTTTGAAGGACATATGGTTAGGGTTCTCTTGACCCTGCAGCTGCTGCAGAGGCTTATTTACAAATTTACAAACTGACCTCCTGCAATAGAAAGCCATCTTTCTGAAGCAGCTGCAACAAGTTCACTTTTTTGTTTTGGGACATTCACTTAGCGAGATCATCCTGACACCCTCTCAGTCTTAACTTGTATTGTTTGGTCATCAATAACACTTAATAATAATAATAATAATAATGCAATAGGGTCCTTGCACCGTCAGTGCTTGGGCTCAATTCCTTTTTAAAAGTGTAGAAATCTGTAATGGCGAAACATCTTGCTGTCATGTTTAACATGACCTGTTTTCTCCTCTGCCAGGTTGTGATAAACCCCAACTATGAGGTCGCAGAATCAGATTACAGCAACAACATAATGAAGTGCCGCTCTCGGTACGATGGACAAAGGATATGGATATACAACTGTCGTATAGGTGAGAACTTTGATCTCAAAAGAATCACTATCTCCTCTGTGTTAAAATGATATTAACTTCAACCGTTACACATCAGGACTGACTGCTCATCAATAAGGCCCGGGACCACATTGCACTATAATAGTACACAATTATACTGCACTAACTTTAAATTGTACATATCCAACGTTCATATTGCACTTATCGTTTTTCTACTATTTAAAATATTTTTATAGTGTTCCTTACTTTTTCTAACACAACATGCCTTTCTTGACAAACGATGTAATCATCAGACTAGAAAAGCGCTATATAAATACAAATCCATTTACCATATTACATGTGATGATGTTTCTAAATAAGATTGGCTTAAAGTCACATGATTCCTCTGGTGTAAATGAATAGATCCTCATATTAAGGATTAAGATAATTGACATACAACAGTGTTTCAGTTTCTCTTTGCACATAATAGCTCATTTATAGTTTTCACAAGATAGTGATTCAGCTCTAAGTTGACATGACAGCCTCACACCATCTCTGCAGATCAGCTGCACAATACTGCTGCAAATCCGTTGCACTACATCCCAAAGGGTGATCTATTAGATTCAGTGACTCTTCTAGTGAATAGGAAGGCAACTGAAATTACTGTTCATGAAAATAGTTTGAGACGATATTTACTTTGGTTCATGATCCTGCTTGACCTGTAGCCATGAGGAGATGCTGTGATCATAAGCAATAATTTAATTCATTCAAATCATGATTGATGGATATTCCCCACTAGCTGCCTTGACTGCAGACCCAAGGCAGGTTGAGTTTATGGATTCATGCTGTGCAAAGCATGAATTCAGACCCTACACTCTGCAGTCTCAGCAGAAATCCCCATTCATCAGACCAGGCTACACTTTTCCATTCTTCAGCTGTTTAGTTTTATGCTCTTGGCTGACACGAGTGGAACCTGATGTGGTCTGATTCTGCTCACCACAGTTGTAAAGGGTGGTTCTCTTTCTGCCAGCTCGTCTGAGCTCTCTCCATTGAACTTTCTAATCACTGAGATGCTGCTGGTCACACAATCGATGTTAGAACATTCACTGAAGCATCTCACCTGTAACTGCAGGACTATATGCCACTGCTGCCACATGATTGGCTGATTGGAAACAGCATTAATAAGCAGATGTACAGGTGTTCCCAATAAAGTGCTTGGTGAATATGTTTATTTTACAACACTGAAACCTCTTTTATTCAACAGATTTAGTTGAAAACAATGTAGAGTTTTAATGTTTTTGAGAATTTGTGCCACATTTAACGCTACAATCAAGTCTACTTTTGCCAAAAATGTCCTTATACAATACTGTAGATTAGTTAAAATCTCAAAGTTACTGTCATCGTAACAGACACAGAACAAGTCCTGGCAAACTGAAATCAGGTCAAAAGACAATTTCAGGGAAACAGCCCATTAAACTCAACTACTCAATACAAACTTATAAATTGTCTCTTTATGCACTTCTTACAGAGGACTGATGTCAAGTCGTTCGCTAAATGACAAAAAATATGAACAGAGGGCTGAACATTTAAGCTTCCAATACACACGCTTAAGTTTTCTGTAATATGATGTAAGAAACAACTTGAACTCTTCCCTTCTGAGGCAACAAGAAATATATTTTTTTAGCTTTTCCGAATAAATTAAATATCAACAAGTCATATATTGCAACTTTTTTACCAAAAATAAAACTACACTTTTTCATGAACTAAAACATCAGAAAATACCTATGAAGTCCAGTAAAACATTGCTTGTTACATGTGTTCTTCTTTATACCTGTGTCTCTTTTGGACGTAATGGATCTACATTACATTAAATCTGTTTACACTCCATATAAAAATCTATCTATAACTTCAGCGTATAATGTAATAGATTTCTGTAACCAATCCTGAGAAAGAATCTGTGGGGAAATTTGATATTAAGTTACAATATAATAATTGCTACTAACACTGGATTATTCAACCAATCCTGGATGAACTGGGCAGGGGGAGAACAAAAATAAAACTCCCTGTCAAGAAATTAAGCAACTGTTAAACTTACTTTAGTTTAAAGGCAACATGCAATCAACTCAAAACAGATGTACCAGCTACTTCTAATCAGTCTGTTTGCAGCTGAATGTTTCATATTTCACTCGCTCTTCAACACTTTTATCATTGTCGTATTATTAGTGACCCAGTGAACAACAGGAACCACAACAGTAATGTCTGAAGATTGGGGGGTCAGGTTTAACTGCAGAACAACAACTTTGAGGCTGGTGGGGATTCAGGACCCCTCGATCAGGGTGGATGTTGATGATGTTGGACGGTAGTCATGCTCATGATGTCAGCTGTAGAACATCTCTGCAGAAAAAAAAAAGAAGAGTTTTGGTGTCAAATCATAACATTTTGAAATGTTTTCACTCAAAACCTTTGTGCTTATATTTGCTCGAGTTGTGCTCAAACTGTCTGAGAGCAGAGGGAAAAAATGTGTTTTGTAGTATTTATCTGAATGTATAAATCAGTAAGTCCTGCTTTTAAACCTTAAAGACTACACTTTTTAATTAAAAAAACGTTTAGACCAGGAGATTCAGCTTTTGATTTGAATTGTGTTACATAATTCTGCTCCTCATCATCCTCTCCCTGTCTGCCCTCACAGGTGGCACACTGAGTTCAGAAACAGAGGAAACATTCCCTGGACTGCTCACCAACCAGCTGTCGCACAGGTAGACCTGAGGTCGACAACGCGGACGGACAGACGGACATTAGGGAAGCAAATATGAATTTTTGACAACCACTAGAGGGGGCTGTGCAGCTTTGCTTCCTTGCAGAAGTCCTGGATTGAAGTTGAGCTCAGAGCTCAGCTGGTACAAAAGACAATGAGTAAATGGAAACAAAACACCTGCTTGCTTACTAAATGTATTTACACGATGTACAAAAATGTTCTTATCTCTTAGTTTCTTATGGTTGTTGTTAGTGAAATATCAGTTTTGACCTGGTGCTTAATGAGAGAGATGTCAGGGAGGATCGAAGCCAAATAATTTATTAAATTAATTATGCCAAACAGTTCAAGGCCAAAGTTTCAAACATTAGGGAACGACTCGAATGAAAGTACCCATTAGATGAGAGAGAGCGTCACCTGGATGTTGAGTTTACTTAGGATGGATAGAAAAACAGTTTGCTGCTAAATCTACATGACTATGAGAATAACTGCAGAGCAACAAGGCGCAGAAGATGGCAACACAAAAATAATGCCTGTTTCCAGCATAGCTGTAAATTAACTAAAAATAATTCTCACTAGTAACCACAACTGCAAAGCAGGCGAGTGGAAGTTGGATCATCAGAGCGGAGTATCATAGATTTATTGATGCCAACTGTCTTGGATTTGGTTCCTGCAGTATTTCTGACAATCTGTGAGGTTTTCACACATACATTTAAGTCATTATTAAGCTGAGAGGGAAAGTGCTTTTTGCTACTATGACTTTGTGTTTCACATACTTGAGTTCACTTTTAAGCAATGTTTTATTTATTGCTTTCATTATCTTGGCTATTACAGTAGACACGTTTTCATCTTCAAGTGCACATCCCCTCAGCTTATGCTTCACGTTTGTTAAATTATTACCATCAGGGACAATGATAACATTGCGGGTGAACTGTGATACCTGCACATGTGTGAAAATAACTCTTCATGGTTTTGTGAATAAAATTTCTGATGTACGAATTCAATGACCCCTCTTTTTTATAAGAGTACCTGTTAGTTGTTGCCAAACTGTTTTGTATTTTGTATGCATGGGTGAATGTGGAAAAATTCATTCAAAATGATAAACGCAGAGATCTACTTGTGTGATGAACCTTTTTCTAATGTTTAAAGGTTTTAATGTTGTGTGATATGTGTATATTCTGCAGTTAATTGTGTGTTATTCAAAGCTTTCTGATCAGTAGCAATTAAAACTCCAAAGTGGTTAGAGTTGGACTGAGAACTAAAGTGTTAAGATAAATGTGACAAAAATCCTATTAAGTAATAATAGCATGGAATCTCCCAAACCATAAAATAGGTCTAATTCATTTATTCCAACAAGAAAACCGTAGCCATAGTGGAGCACAGGCCGACTCTCATGTGACAATAAAGGAATTCCTTTTCAGTAAATCCTCAGCTGCAATTCCACAGGCTACATCTATACGATCTCAGCTCTTTATCGATAAAATCTCAATCAATGTAAACAGGAATCAGAATATTTACTCTGCAGTTAGTTGCTTGAATATAGAAAATATACGAATGAAAAACAACAATGGTGAAAAGTAAGAGCAAGGATTTATTTTGTCTTTTTTTTGCCTATCGCTGATAGTCAAGTCGTGACTGATGAGAACCAATAAGGAAGTGAATGGGGTGAACACAGGTGCTAGAAAACGTAGCAATAGCGTTGCATTTTTTTAACAAAAATAAATTAGCATGGATGAAGCCACAGTGTTACCTGTGTGAAACTATGACTCCAAAATTCTTTGGCTTGCATTAGTCTTCTCACCTGTAGATGTCACCAGTGTGAGCACTTCTCTTCAGTATCGCGGCACTCTGCCTCGTGCCTGCAGCCCCAGGGCTCTGGTCACCATCCGCCTGGCGACAGCACAGTCTGTCCTGGGGCGTTCCTTCACAGGCTGGATAGACTCTGGAGGGTGTCACAGAAACAACCATCTTATCCATCAAACAGTGCTACAACAAAAACGAATCCCCGAGAACAAATATTAAGAGAGGGTTAAAACATATTGCTAAATATGAGACATGGCTTAAAGGAGTGAATGACCAACCTGCTCGTTGCATGGCTTTGCCTTTGGATTTTTTACTCGCTTCAGCCAGTGCTCGTACCTTCAGCAGTGGATGGGAGATGGAGAGCGCATGGAGAGCTGTGTGACACAGTAAAGAGCGCTGAACATTAGTACAGCATTTCAGTCACATACATAAGCTCTAAACCTAAAACTCACACGAAAGAGATCATACCTGCTGATTCACTGGCAAAAACCCCCAGGGCATGTGTGTTGTCCACCCACGTGATCTTCATTCCACCATCACTGAGAAAAACAGAAGAGAAGTTGTTTTTAGTAAATCTCGACTACAGCTTTATTGGTGCGATCAATTATTTAGGATAATTTCATTAATTAAATTGGACAATAGACGGAAGGATGTTGCTTTTCCTTCAAGTCCTCATGAAATCATTTTTGGGAATAAAAATGAAGGAAAAACATGCTTCTCTTGCTGAACACTGAGTAAGAACATTTTAGGACTGAGGCTAAAATACAGTGACTATAAAGACAAACTGAGTTGTAGTGTTGTGACACTTCTTTTCAACGGCTCTTTGATATGAATGTAAAGCGTGGGTCTGACACTGCCTTTCCTAAATGAATAATTCTACTCCAGTGACGCTGCTCCCCTTCACGTGAACA
The DNA here is from genome assembly GCF_963576545.1 of Limanda limanda. Taxonomy (NCBI): domain Eukaryota; kingdom Metazoa; phylum Chordata; class Actinopteri; order Pleuronectiformes; family Pleuronectidae; genus Limanda; species Limanda limanda. The sequence goes on from NC_083639.1 coordinate 14,380,484, forward strand.
GTGAGAGCATTGCCCTCTTCGAGAAGGACAAATTGGAGGGGGGACTTCTCACCCTCATGCACTACATTGATATCAGAGTAAGCTCTTGCTCAATAATAATGTCCCTTTGTGTCTCTCAGGATTGTACATAATCAGCAAGTGTTTGCCACAAGATGGTCTTTCCTTCAGGCTATGCACCAGTTTCCTTCAGGCTATGGACCAGTGTTGCGTGGTTGCCTGCTATAAGGAAACTTTTAAATAACCTTAAATTGTTTAAATGGCCGAGTGTGCATGAAATGATAGCTAGTAATCTGTCTGACGTGACTCTGTGTAATGTTTACAATGCAGATTATTGACATAAGGTCTGGCAGTACCAGTAATTTAGTGCTGCTGAACAACAAATGCAAGAAGAAATTATACTGGGGGGATACCTAGTTTGATTCTGATCCAAATCGATGACATCATCATTATCCTAGTGGATATTTTGCAGATAAACTGATTAACCCCGTCCCCTTAAAACAAACAAAAAATAAAAAAATAAAATAACATTGAGCTGTTTTTATGAACGGTTCTCAGGAAGGAACAGAGGCACTAGGTCGTGCTCCCTTCACAGAGTATACGAATCTTCACTCTCTGATCTCACCTGTATTCTGTGAAGGCATCCAGCAGGTCGTCTGTTTTGAAAATTTGCGGGAAGTCATAGATCTCGATCACATGACTAAACCCTTCCGGACTGATGCACACATTCTCATAAATAGAGAAGTCGCTCTGGACGTGTTCAATGGAGAAGGACACTGCCTCTTTCAGGTGTACCTTGATCTGATAAGATAAACACAAAATAATTAACTTGGCATTAAAGACAACATCACCAACACAAACACAAGAGGACAAAGCAATGGATTATAAGAGATTTATTTATTATAAATACATATGATTTCCCTATTATTTCACTTAATGAAAATGTAGAAATAATACCACACCTACAAAAGTATAGGTATGCTAACTTACCTCTTCAGTTACATCATCTGCATCTGTGCTGTCCTCTACCTGGGTGTTGTTTGGCACACTAGCATTGTCCTCCAGAGTCATGTCAGTGAAGGAAGATGCCGTCTGGTCCGAGACAAGGGCCTCAGCTTCATCCAACCTCAGCAACATCTCTTGTTTCTCTTCCAGAGCACAATGCACTGAACTGTCCTCAATAAGGTTGTGGACACTGTCTGCTACATGGTGGAGTGGTTCTTGTCCGGATGTGGATGAGGACGTAGTGTTTTCTGTAGTTTCATGACAGGAACAAGAGTCAGATGAGCTACTAATGCAGCTACTGCAACAAGGGGCAGGACTTGGTGGCTCTATATGTAATGTGGGATCTTGTGAGCCTTTCAGGGACCGTCTCTCCCGGGCAGCTCGTGGCTGGTAAAGAGGTTTGTCTGGCCTCTTAGGTGCTCGGCTTCGTGATGTGCGTGAAGGTTTAGATTTGGCAACACCATCCACCTCCTCCCTACTTTTTAGAGGCTCTTCACACAAGCTGTTGTTGCTCTCCAAGTCCCTGTCCTCCTCCATCTCTCCCCTACAATAAATGAAGAACAAAAACACACATTTTTATTAAACCCTGCCTTGAATTTGATATGGATTACTGATTTTAGTTCAACTTTAACAGTGCTATATTCAAGTCTCAATAAAAGCTGTTAAGTCAGTCGTTTGCAAGGCAAGAGGTTAGAATACACCCTCTAGACATCTCTAATTCTTCATCCTCTCATGTTGGACTGATAGTTGACGGACAATTACAGTGTTTCATCAACACAAAGTAGTATTACTCAATGTGACAGGATGGTGCTAGCTGATTAGCATGCTACTTTTAACAAAACTCTTGCTAATGCTAAGTATAGTGCTAATGCTGGCTATAAAGCACCTTAAATGACCATCGTTGGCTGTAATGTATCCTGCACTAGAGGAACTAGCTGTAAATCTTGTCAGATTATTATGTCATGTTATATTATGTTTCTCTTACTAATTAAAATGCATAGAATTATTAAAAGCAATTAAAACACAGCATAAAGTTTGGTCAACACTGTGCATATGATCCTCTGTTTGCATCAGTACCTGAGCTCAGAGTGGCAGACCACCACCCTGCGACACCAGCTCTCTCCCACTGAGAAGGTGGTGAGCTCTGGCAGGTCTTCTATGGTCTTGTGAATCAGGTACCGCAGTCTGCTGGGTAGAGACGGGAACAGGAGCACGCTGGAAGAGGACAGAGATGCACTGTAAGAGGGCTGCAGTTTCTTTGGACGATGTGAAAGCTACCTCATTTTATATTACAGAAATGTGCCATTGAGGCTTTATTGTCACTGTAAATCTCTCACTCAGATCATAGTTTCTTCTGGTGGGTACAGAGAGGAGAAATAATCTCACAGATCTCTATAAGGGTAGAAAATACACACTTTATATTCAACCTATGGGATGAGGTGTTCCAACTGTTACAGCCTTTAAATATTCACTTCATTATACAATGTAAAGTGCTAGAAGGCTGTCTACCCCGGATTAGTGTAAACTTGGTCTAATATGAGTTTTTAGCTTTGTATCTGATCTGAGGATCAGTTGTAAGTCTTTAACGAGATGTAAGTTATTGAGGCAGTTTTAGAAAGATACACTTAGCCAATTTTCCTATAAATTACAGAGTGATGATTCCATAATGAAAGAGCAGCAAGTCAAGCACAGAAATGATGGCAGGCTACAAAATGGTTTCCTGTACAGAGTAAAACCTGTTTTATTCCAACAAAACAAACGTCAGTTTGTATGCCATCATTTCCCATGATGCTCAGTGACAGTATCATCTAACCAGCATCCCCAGATGTTAATGATTGTATGACTTTTACGACTGATTAGGGAGCTGTACAATAAAATGACTGGTTCTTAAACTTAATAACATCCTGTGGGATTTGTGATGAACTAGATGGGACACATGACTTCAGATAAAACAGCTGGACGGTTCAGCTGTGTGCTCCCTTACCTCTCATGGCTGTTGTTCTGCTGGTATGTTTCCAGCTCCTCCATGACCTGATGCACGAATTCATTCTCTTCCTTTGGGAGATAGATGCCATCGTAACAGGGGAACGCCAGGGTGGATATAGAAGGATGGGTCCAGGGTGGAGAAGCTAACTTTTAACTGACCTAACAAGCAGCGACGCCAAAAAACATAAAATACAACCAAATGTAGTTCCCGAGAACCGTAACGTTAGCTAAAAGTTAGCCACAATAATACACATGTGTTAAGTGGAGCAGAAAGCTACCAACCTATGTTTGTATGTCTTAAACCCCGCGTAGAAAACATGCTATGGTGTTAGCACGAATGTGGTAAACGTCAGATAACCGGAGGTTAATTAACGCTGATATTGAATTGAAGGGTCTTACCCTGGAGTGGTATTATGTGTTGTATTTTTGTGTAACTTACTAGCAGGCTAACTGACGGTTTAGCTTCCGGAAGTAGATGTTTTGCTCTTCTGGCCAGACATCCAGTTTGACCCCTTCAGAATAAAGGTCATAAAAATCTAGCCGTGACAAGATAGTTAAGATGCAATGTTTCTAATTTTATGGTAATAATAATTCAAACTAAGTTAAAATAAAAATCACTTTTGGAACCGAATGCCCAAGACATACTCACATTGTTTTCTTTGTAGAAATAGTCCCATAAAGTATTGCATAAAAATACTTTACCAAAGGTTAAATTATTAAAATAATTGTTGCTTGGTTGATGTTTCAATAATTTAATATAGTTACGCATATCACTACAGTAATTACTTTGTGTGTAACGATATAAATTTGTAAGAATTTAGTATTTAGGATTAAGTTAATTTTAGGAAAAAACCTACTTCAGTATCAATAGTCAACTCAAAGTCTTTGCTTAACATGTGATACATTATAATCTATTTCTTGATTCGTTTTGTAATACTTACCAGAATCTGCAAAGTAGTTTTTGAGTAAATGTGTTAGTTACTTACCATCACTGTACATGTGCTTTAGTTTTTAAATGAAGTCAAACATGAAGAGTTCAACAGAGTTCAGGAAAAGATTGTTTATTTAGACAAAACAGAAGATAATTTGTAAAAAATGTAAACTGGTTGTATCAAACACCAATTACAGCAATAATCTGTGGAATTCAAAGTGTTTAAGGTTCCTGTGGTGTAAAATGGGATGACATTGACCGTGTAGAGAACGACTTTAAGCAGAAACATGGCACAGGACTGTTGGGTATGATTTGGGAGATCTAGTCCAGTTGGGGTATGTGACATGGCAGAGATTTCGCAAAATGTATGAGGTCACATTTTAGTTTTATGATTGACCTACCAACAGCAAACAGACTCCATCTTTGATGTCATAAAAAACTCAAATCCAATGTGTGTGTTTAACAAGACAAGAGTTTCCCACCAAAAAGTCCCATTCATGCACGAATAAGAAATTTGCTCAAACAAAGACAACAACCAGCATGTTAACACTGTGGAATACAACACATAACGGTACTTAGGTTTAAAGACAGTTTCAACAACTCCGCCTCTACACAATTCTATGACAACACAATATTTTGCTTGCAAAACAATACATAAGTCAAATCCCTTGTGATTACCATGGTAAAAAATGGCATTTATCATAATGGCCGATTAATGGAGACTAATCTCGATCAACTAGGATATCAACAATTATAAATGTAAGTATTTTGACAAATGACTTATTTTTGTTCTTCAGGCTCTGTGCCTCAGTAGATTAAATTTAAAATGATAATAATAAATACAAATATTAAAGTGTCACGTCTCAGCTTTACATTGAGATGGGTTATGTTCATAGAGAGAAATGTGTGGAAGATATGGCCCTTTAAGTACACAGTGCAAAAGGTTGAGGGGTTTTGAACAGGTACACATGAGGTCAAACAAAACTAAATGGAACATTTTATGGAAAATACCTTGTTTGTGGCAGTTTCAACTTTTTTCAGCATGAATAAACATTCAAACTACACACAGCTGCCCAAGAAACATTTAGGAGCCAAGTGTTAAGTTAAATTCATTTTGAAACTTTGCCTCTGTGTTAAATGAGCTTTATCTCCCACACAGTTATTTATATACCATTAAGAGCATGCTATTCGATGGACAATTTAAATTTATATTTTAAACTAAATGTGTAGAAGCAAAGGGCCTGAAGAGGGGGGGGGAGGGGAGTGTCACTGCTCAAACACAGTCTGGACTGTAAACTATTTTATTTATATATAAAAAAGACATTAACAAATAAGGATAGGCAGACAGTAGAGTACGTATAAATAACAAAAATAAGAATCAGATACAAATTATATACATCCATTCAGGTGAAGCAGATATCTTAATATGTGCTTCCAGATAGATGAAGAGTATCTGGTTAGACATTAGTTTATACAAAGAGTAAAGAAAAAAAGGGGGAAACTTCTTGAAAATAAACAAAAGCCTATGAAGGTTGGTTTGTTAAGGCATCCTCGTAAGTAAATTGCAGTTATTATCACATGGTGGAATTAGAAGTGGTTAGTAATTGGTTTGACTATGGATAAAGTAAAATACTGTCCAGAAATTCAGATTTCTCACAGATCAAGAGTGTCACAGTGGAGCTCCCAAGATTTTCCCAGTGAAGCTGACTCCATTAAAGATGCTTCTTTGACTGACTACATACTGCAAGATTCTTTATCTTCCAGAGCCAACACTTCTGTCTTCAAAGATGGTGATTTCAACCTGGAAGATAGCAAGTTAAGGAGAATATGCAATGCTACACATGTTCTTATACAATCAAAAGCAATTGGTTTTTGTTAGAATACACAAGGTTGCACAAGCTACGTTTACATTTACAGATAGAATCACTAGTGTTACAAGACGTGTTGAGACTAATTTGTTATGCGTGGTGCATAAAATTCTGCATATTTGAAACTTTCCAAGAATACTCTCACCATAGAGATTTATGAGCCTGGTTCATGGAGATGAATGCACATTATTTCTTGACAAATTTCTTGAAATACCTGGTAACACAGAATTCAGAGCTGGAGCATTAGCCAAGCAAAGGATACAACTCTGAGGCCTCTCTCTATGGGGTCAGTGAGCAGCAAGCCCCTGGGTGCATAGATCTTCTCATTCTGGTCCTTAATGTACCTGGTGATCTTCTTTAACACCTGTACAGAGATAGTCAGAGACACACTCAAGGAGAAGCACACAGCTGTGAACTATTGGATGTAGTTATTGGATCTCCCCGGCACGCCAGGGACCAAAACACTTGAAGCAGTTTTACCTTTTCGTAGTGGGTCTCCATACAGAGGAAGATGGTGTACGCAGTCAGACAAGCCAGACAGCCCTCCAAGTAGGACTTCCCCCCGAGCTTCTCTGCCTCTGCATACAGGTTGTTTAAAGTCTGGATGGTCTCCTCAAACTGCTGCTTATCAAGCTGAAACCACACACACACACACCACTTAAAGGCCTGATCCATGGACACACAGTCAACAATAAGACATGCATGTCAATACTGTGAATACATACTCTTGACTCCAGGTCAGAGGGGAACTTGGTCTGGAATTTGCAGATGGTTCCTGAGCTGTAGTCCCTCTGCACGAACACCTTGGAGGAGACACCTGGCTGCTGGAGGTCCTGTAAACTGTGGGTCTGGACAACAACAGAACACAAAATAATGTGACTTGTTTTTAAAGATGATCCGTCTGAAAGGGTACTGACACATGTGAGGCTAGCAAACATACTCTTAAGGAATTCAGGATACTTTAGCCACAGAAGCTAATGTTATCAGTAAGCCACAAACGAGTTACTCTATATCGACCTAATGCTATGACACTCAACCATATATACAACATAACACTGGAGGAATTTATTAAATATGCTAGATTAAGATGCTTGTTTACTGAGGCAATGTTAGCTAGTGTTTGCTAATATCACGTTAGCTTATGGTTCGATGAGCCAACGCCGCAGGAAAATACGATGTTAAGACTGGAGCTGGACCGACAAATTACCATCACGTCAAGCTATTTAGACATTCAGAGACATGACAATCTATTAAAATGAATAAAACCCAGAAAAACACAATTACCTCAGCCATTGCGGACACTTCCTGTGAGCTCCACAAGCCCACTGAGATTTCCGTTCCACGGATTTCAGAATAAAAGTCCCAACATATGCCCATCCCATTAATTGAGGCTCTCTAGGAATTGATTTACCCTACAAGTCTGGAGTAACGGTACATACATTTAAATGTATTCCTGTTCCATGAAATTAAAAATCTTTAATCCCTCAGATATTACCAACAACAGTTACTGAGGTAGACCTACCATGGAAAAGTATTCCAGATGGAATTATCGAGGTTGACTTTGATTTACGCATTTGAAGATGCAAACTTTAGTCTTGTTTGTAATTACTTAACAGTGCTTCAAATTACATAGTAAAATAGAAATTTTAAGTGACATCTTTGACATTAAGGTCGAGACTTTAATTTATAGAAAACCCAGCAGTTCCAACAATGAACACAGTGACACATGTGCCATTAAAGGCTGGTCTCCAAATCAGATGAATTATTAATTGAAAGTATTTGACCTAGCACAATTCAAGCAAGGACTACATTTTACCCAATAAGCACTAGATTAGGACCACATGAGCTCAACATTTACCACCACAATGTCACAAGTTTATGCAACAGAAAATAGACAAGTCATAGTTGTAGGAGTTGAGATTTATTTTTTATTAAATCATGGTCTTATTTGACTCTTTTGCTCGCTGCATTTGTTTAGTCGAACAGACCGAAGCCCATGTCATCGTCGGACGCCTCAGACTCCTCTTTAACCTCCTCCTTAGCTGCTGGAGCTGCAGCAGTCTCAGCAACTGCTGCTGCAGGTGCAGCAACAGCAGCAAAAGCAGAAGGATCAGCAAGGAAGGCCTTGACCTGTGAAAATAGAGGGTATAATATTAGTTTCAGCCACACAAATATTCAAAGCCCATTTAAAGTCTTCTAGGAGAAGAAAATAATTTTAAGTAGTCAGAAAACTAACATCCTGGATAGACCTGCATGAATGAAACTTCACAGGCTGCATCTCAACCAGAGAAACCAATGACAGTTTGCTTTGTTTAAATGTGAAGGCATCATACCTTGTCTGCCAGAGGAAAGGAGTAGTCCGTCTCCACAGCAACAGCCAGGACTTTCTTGTAGCCATTGATGATGGAGTGGGGGATAGAGGCCATGGTGGGGTATCCAATCTCCAGACAAACGCTAGCGATGTTCCTCACTCCCTATGAAAATTTTTAACATGTTATAGTTACAGCTACGAATTAAATCCCATGCAAACATTAAGATCTCAATTAGTTATTGTATAGCTGATTTCATAAAATCAAAAACATCTCACCTCCAGGAATTTGGCGTGCAGAGATTCCTCTGTGATGTCAAGCACCTCAGGGCTGTAAACACTGCCATTGTCATACACCTGCTGGATGTTGAGTCCGAAGGAGAAGGGCGAGATGTTCAGCATGTTGAGGAGCGTGGCCTCGCTGGCACCAACCTTGTCGCCAGTCTTGATTAGATTGACGTCACTCTGAGAGAAAGAAATAGGGCAAGTTAAAATTGAAATCTCAATAAGGTCTGGGACACTCACTTGCACAGAGTCAAGCATACAAATAATAGTTTCAAACTTACCAAGATTTCAATGGTTCCCCTAGAGATCTTGGTGGTGATGCCCAGAGCCTGGAAGAAAGAAGTCTTCTCAGGACCCAGTCCGGTGTTCTGGGCAGGCACTGTCACACAGCACGGGGCGATGGCTCCAGCACGGGCAGATGCAGGCACCTATAGTATTGACAACAATTTAGAACTATACTCTACTAAGGCAGGTTTGACCATCAAGTTTGTGATTCAATGTCTGAAATCCTACGTCCCTGTAAGTCAAAGGGAACTGACAGACAGGGATAGCGAGGAAACAGATTATTGTTTGCAGGGGGAACGACAATACAGTACTGCACAAGCTGCATTGTAACTTATCCTGCACATAGACAAAGATTAACTATTTTCTTCCTGTAGAGTCCCTGATTAGACAACCTTAAAGCATCATCTCCATTTTTCAATAGCTTTATATAATTGTTTATTGCCGTTTCCACTGAACTTTGGGTGAAGTGCAAGTTTGCATTACCTTATAGGCTACAATTTATTGTACTGCTATATTGCCATAGGAGTTTTGAACACTGTCTACTCTACTAAATGGGAGACAAAGGTCAACTTGATGAAATTGGACAGTTCAACCAGGATTTCTTTAGGACCAACCTTGTTGAACAGCAGCAGGTCCCGGACCTCAGCCAAATCCTCCTTGGTGAAGACAAAGCCCACATTTCCTTTAATGTGGGGCAGGAGCCTGACAAAATGATGGGATCAACTGTTAATCACCGAGGCAGATAATAGTTTAAAAAAGGAGAAAAACTCATCAAGTGTATGAAACCATGCGTCCCTGGTTGCCTATGATTCAGACAGACAGGGATAGCTTGGAAACAAGTTAATTTGTGCAGGGGGAACGACAGCACAGCACCAACAAGCTGCACTGTAACTTATCCTGCATCATAAATCTCTGATGACGTAGGGTCTGATAGTGTAGAAGGGAAGAGTAAACTCACTTCTCCAAGGCTGGATTGTTCTCCAGGTGGCCACGGATGGCTTTACGCATCATGGTGTTTTTGCCCATCAGCACCACAGCCTTGCTGCGAAGGGACAAGCGGATGGTCTGCATCTGCTTGGACCCCACATTGTCTGCCCCCACGATGAAGCATTTTGGATAGTCATCCAGAAGTTGCTACAAATCGAGGGCACAGCGAGTCAGCAGTGAAATCTAAACAAGAAATTTGCATAAATGGTATGAAAATATAGAAAGGCATTTAATGTGCGTTTATTAGAATGCAAATATAGGATTATATGAGTCTGATCGTACTTACGATGATTTTAAGGAAGTAGTTGGACTTCCACGTGGCCCTGTCTTCCCTGGGCATCTTTGCAGTGCTTCCAAGGATCGCTTAAAGCTGGTTTAAAGACAAGGAAGTATCTGTAGAAAGGGAAATGAGAATTAGTCCGAATCTAAAGGGTTAGGGTAACATGAAGCGACACAATATGTGTATTACAGATCCTGACACGCGGTCGTCCGCTAATATTAGCAGGCTATTAGCTAGCTAACAATGCTACAACAGGCCGCACTTGGTTAAGTCGCACATCCGCACTATAACTAGACACAAACACACGTCAATATGTGCCAGACATGTTAGTGTAACGAGTCTAATAATCAAAGATGATGTAATTCAAGTAAAGATAAATATTATCCGCTAAACAAGACTACAAGGTAGGCCTTACCGAGCTCGAGGGTCGCGTGGAAGAAAGAGAACGTTGATGGACGCCGGGCCCATATTTATACACAATGAGTGACCAATCACGGTGCAGCTGTGGGCGGCAGCTTCACAACTATTGACTGGTTTCAGTGTCAATCAAAAAGAATGAAAGGCTGCACCGGATGTTACTATAGAGAGGAAATGGGAGAACAGTCAGGATACTAGAGGGGTGACTTTAGTATCACACTCTGAATTCACCTTCTACATATTATTTCCCTTACTTATTTTTCTACTTTTAATCTAGCTCAGATTTTACCAACTATAATAATAATTTGATGTTTTAGTTTTAACTGGTTTTACTCTTTTCTGATTGGCAACATGTATTTGCTCATACTAGTGCTTTAATGCTGTGTGATCTTCACCTTATAAATACATTTATAATAGAATATTTATGTTTCTTGTCCATTTGTGGGTTGTTTGTTCTCTGTCTCCTTGTTTTTACTGTACATTGCCCCTTTTGAATAAATAATAGTAATATAATATAGTATAATGAATAGAAATACTCAAGAAGAGTACACCTCAGAATTGTTGGGGACAATATTTGAGGGTGTGTTCTAGAAAAATACAAATGTACTCAACAGGCCACGATCTGCAAATGATTTAAAAATAAGTATAAATATCTATTTAAAATAAGATTAATAAAACTTAAAAGGAAAATCACTGTAATGCTTATTAGTAAATACAAACCTAAGAACACCTCAATGTTAAAGTGATGCTGAGAAAAAAAAAGGTCCACAATAAAACCTTGACAGTTACAATGTTCTTTTCATCTGTGGCTAAATTAGGGAAAAATGGCAAAAAAATAAAATCAATGGTTCCATATTATTTCAAATTTAATATTTTTACTTTCAGGTGCTTGTACTAGGGATTACAGAATGTTATCAATGTTAGACCTTAATTTACGATTACAATGTTGCAAATATATAAAAATACGCCAAATAATGATATGAAATATTAATGAACAGACAAAACATATGTGTTGCAATATGTGCGTAATGATTGAGGGCTTAAACTGATTTATAATGTTATATATAATAAGATTATTTTGATCTGGAGGTTATGTTTTCCCAATTGACCCTTTGTTTGTTGATTGGTTTGTATGTTTGTATTTGAGCAAGACTACACACACGATACTGGATGGATTAACACGGAACTTAGTGAAAGGTTGTGGTACAGGACAATGTCATGCGGATCTGGATCAGGGGACACATCCAGGATATTGTTTTCACTTTTTTTAACGTTACAAGCTAATTTTCAATAATTTCTGCAGTAAATAATTCATTAATCATGATCACAAGAAAAAAACCTGACATGTTTAGAGGGATATTTCAGAGCAAAATAAAGGTAGGGCATAAACTGAGAAATAAAATTGATGTTTGCATAAATTAGGGGACTTTTAAGACCATGAAGGGGTTTTGTGATCTTTGTGAACTGGACCTATTATAAAATTACTAACTAATATGACAGAAAAACAAGGGACAAACATTGCCAGTATAGATATCTAACATAATTCTAGCAGTAATTTATAAATCAATTCCATGATCCTAACACTAGATATCCAGACTGAATTTTATCACTAGTCATATATGTTTTAAGGCTTTGAAGTTATCCACCATGGTGAGGCAGTGCTGCAGCTCTATAGATGACGTCTTTATTGGAGGCCAAAAATATTTAACTACATATTTCTGTCGCCCCCTCCAGAACGGTCTAAATCTGCGGGTTATGGAGATTACAGGATTCACTTCCGGACACAGCTTGATATTAAAAGATTTGACACACACACACACCGGTCCTCCATCTGAACACACTCATCACGTCACAAAACACCGGGCATCAGCATCCGTGGGAGCCGCATTCGCCCCTGACAGCCTCCGCAGCTCAAACAGTCATAATGATCCGGAGGAGCCGCTGACAGCCTGGGTTTCTGTTTCCTGCTTCAAACATATCAAATACACAATAAGAGCACACACAGACACACACTGTGGACTCACACTTTTGTCTGCAGGCGGTTGGTCTTCGTGTGAGACGGTTTGTTGATGTGAACTCTTGAGGACAGGCAGTGTCCCGGTGCTGCTGCTGCTGCTGTAGGGAAGAGGCTGCAGCAGGGGGCGCTGGTGAGGCACAGTGTGGGTGCGTGTGTGTTTGTGTGGCAGTCCCTGTCCCTGTTGGGTATGTTAGTGCGTTTTCGTTATTCTCTTGTATGCTGTTTTTATTATATACTGTTAGTTTGTCTTCAAAGCAACGTCACAGTCAACTGTCTTTGATCTTTCCTTTGAGAACAAAGACGCAGTATCTGACACGCGGGTTGGGTTGAAGAGAGATATTTATATGACACACACTGGATTCATCAATGGTTCACTCTCCAAACCAGTAGGTGGCGGTAATGTAGCTTCTACATCAGATACCACGCGCCGTCAGAAAAAGAGAAGACAGCGAAGCGGTTGCAGTCAGTTGTCTGTTTCTTAAAACTTTATTTCTGACTTTAGAACTAAAACAAAAAATATGAAATGGATGAGATGAAGTCATTTAACTACAGCCCACTGAACAACGCGATGGCACAGACTCCTCCTCGGCTTCCGTCCGAGGTGTGGAACCTGGTTTTCAGCTGCCTGTCCACGGCAGACAAGCTGAGCGTTCGGGCTTCCTGTAAGTACTTCAACTCGCTGGTGGACCACGGCTCCCTGTGGAAGGACTGGGCCGTGGTGCTGAGGTTTCGCAACGGCTGCTACAACCCCCGGTTCTGGGCCAGTCTGCGGCGCAGGAGGGCGACCACCGCGGTGGTGAGGAGCTCCAGGGTGAAGGACTGGAAGCAGGTCGCCCACTTCCTCCCGTCGGCCACCACGGTGGTGATGGACCCGAGCTCCCAGCAGAGCCTCCACTATGTCCGGGACTTCCCCGATCTGAGGCGTCTGGCTGTGAGGAACAGTTCCACCTCTCTGGTGTTTGACTCCTCCACAGTTTGTAAACCAGAGCAGCTCACGCACCTGAGCATGTGTGACGTCACTCTGCCCACAGCAACAATCGAGGGGGTGATCTCTGCTGTCTCCCACTTCACCAACCTCACCTCCCTGGTCTGTCATGGCACGGTGCTCTCGCAGGAGACTACTCTACTGGTGCGCTCCCTCCTCAGCTACCTGCCCAAGCTCAAGCACCTGTCGTTGTCTGTTGCGGACAAATACTGCTCCATTAACGCTGTTCCCAGCTTAAATCCCAGAGGAGAAGGACGTGCCCACGCTTTGTCCAGTCTGGAACTCATCGACTGCATGGATCACTCGATTCCACAACATGCAATGAAGCTGATGCCCGGCCTGAAGAGTCTCGCTGTCATCTACAGGTACTCGCAACAGGAGTGGCCATCAACTCCTCCGTGTCACCTGAACACATGGCTGGGGGACCTCCCTCAGCTGTCCACCCTGGTCATCCTCAAGGGCCCAGCGGTTGAGAACTATGTCACCTCCATTCCGCCCACAGTGACCAGTTTCACACTCTGTGTCCCAGAGTTCTCCTCCAAGGACCTGGCAGCCACAGCAGCGCAGGTACCAGATCTCCTCCAGCTGCACATAGACCCCTGGCCTACACATTTGGGAGCTCTCACAGCTCAGATACCACTACTTTTCCCAAAGCTCAGACGTCTCAAAGTTCGCCTTGAACATGTTCCAGAGGACAAGTTCTTAGCCCTGCACAAGCTGCCGGACCTGGAGCACTTGGAGATTCTGGATAGTCGGCCACATTTCTCTGAGCTCATTGACAAACTCCGAGCCCTCACCAACTACAGGCTGGAGGTGAAAACTCCTCCTCGACAGGAGGATGTGATGTCTTGTTCCTGTGTTTTTTACTGAATTACGGAGTTTTGACTTTGAAATAAAATATGCATATTCATCATTAACTTCAAAATTCTGGAGATCTCAGAATCACTCAATCACTTCAGAGCTGCGGGCAGGGAGAGTGAGAGGAGAGAGAATCCTGGGTGAGTATCAGGACGTCTCTCTGTCATCTCTACGTACAGTTACATGAGGTCGCCATACAATCCTCTATCTGTAATAAAGAGCTGAAAGTCCTACTCACACTTTAGTTGGGTTTACAAAAATAAATACAGATTTAAACTAATTTGATGATGCTTTTGCATTTTTGCAGGTTTCTGGAGCATCCTTGTGCTGTCAGTAGTCGTTGGATGCATCTGCTGCGTCTTCTCGTGGACTCATACCAGCCGGGCAAGGGGTTCCTGTCACCGCTGTCACTGGCCCACCTCAGGTAACAGTGTGTTGAACGAGTGTGTAGTGTGGTCCCTTGTGTTTGAACTCACTGGTAAACAGCAGAGGATGACGTCATGTTAAAAACTGCCTTGCCTCTCTGTGTTTCCTCATAGAGAGGAACCTGGCCATCGATTTCAAGTGGGTTATGGTGCTGTCGTCCTCAACGGCCTCATGGCCATGCTCACCGTCTTCTGGATCCTCACCTGACACACGCACACACACTGTTCTTTTGTTTGTGTTTTTGTTAGTCTGCAGGATTACACAAAACTACTGGAGTCATTAAAAAAACATTTGAAAAAAGGATACAGTATGGGTCAGGACATAAATATTTGGGTGCACATCACATGATGAATCCCCACGGAGCTGTGTGTGTTTTTTGTAAGGTCAATTTCAGAAATGGGTTTCTCCTTCCATGTTTGTTTGCCCACGTCACAACCCTCTGAGCTGTGGGTGATTCCATTTGGCGAGGTCTGCAGAAATGTTCCTGTGCTTTCACGGTGGGACAGACCTCAATGTTAAAGTGATGCTGAAAAAAAAAGGTCCACAATAAAACTTTGACAATTACAATGTTCTTTTCATCGGTGGCTAAATTTGGGAAAAATGGCAAAAAATTTAATCAATGGTTCCATATTATTTCAAATTGAATATTTTTACTTTTAGGTACTTGTACTAGGGCTTACATCAGATTTTTTCAGGCAAATGAATTGGCTTTTTGAGGGCTTTAATATGCTCAAATTCTTACAAAAATTTGCAAAAAAATTGAAAGTGTTGAGACCCCGAAACATGTTCACATTGACCGATCTTCACAAAAATCGATACACGTGCTCTGTTCCTATAAAATAAATCAAATTAAATAAAGAATGACCTTTGATCAGTGCTCGGGCCCTAAATACGTTCAGTATGAAATCTGTAATGAATCTGACACGCGGGTTGAAGAGCGATATTTATATGACACACACTGGATTCATCAATAGTTCACTCTCCAAACCAGTAGGTGGCGGTAATGTAGCTTCTACATCAGATACCACGCGCCGTCAGAAAAAAAGAAGAAGACAGCGAAGCGGTTGCAGTCCGTTGTCTGTTTCTTAAAACTTTATTTCTGACTTTAGAACAAAAACAAAAAATTTGAAATGGATGAGATGAAGTCATTTAACTACAGCCCACTGAACAACGCGATGGCACAGACTCCTCCTCGGCTTCCGTCCGAGGTGTGGAACCTGGTTTTCAGCTGCCTGTCCACGGCAGACAAGCTGAGCGTTCGGGCTTCCTGTAAGTACTTCAACTCGCTGGTGGACCACGGCTCCCTGTGGAAGGACTGGGCCGTGGTGCTGAGGTTTCGCGACGGCTGCTACAACCGCCGGTTCTGGGCCAGTCTTCGGCGCAGGAGGGCGACCACCGCGGTGGTGAGGAGCTCCAGGGTGAAGGACTGGAAGCAGCTCGCCCACTTCCTCCCGTCGGCCACCACGGTGGTGATGGACCCGAGCTCCCAGCAGAGCCTCCACTATGTCCGGGACTTCCCCGATCTGAGGCGTCTGGCTGTGAGGAGCAGTTCCACCTCTCTGGTGTTTGACTCCTCCACAGTTTGTAAACCAGAGCAGCTCACGCACCTGAGCATGTGTGACGTCACTCTGCCCACCGCAACAATCGAAGGGGTCATCTCTGCTGTCTCCCACTTCACCAACCTCACCTCCCTGGTCTGTCATCGCACGGTGCTCTCGCAGGAGACTACTCTACTGGTGCGCTCCCTCCTCAGCTACCTGCCCAAGCTCAAGCACCTGTCGTTGTCTGTTGCTCACACATACTCCTCCATTAACGCTGTTCCCAGCTTAAATCCCAGAGGAGAAGGACGTGCCAACGCTTTGTCCAGTCTGGAACTCATCAACTGCGTGGATCACTCGATTCCACAACATGCAATGAAGCTGATGCCCGGCCTGAAGAGCCTCGCTGTCTTCTACAGGTACTCGCAACAGGGGGAGCAATCAACTCCTCCGTGTCACCTGAACACATGGCTGAGTGACCTCCCTCAGCTGACCACCCTGGTCATCCTCAAGGGCCCAGCGGTTGAGAACTATGTCACCTCCATTCCGCCCACAGTGACCAGTCTCACACTCTGTGTCCCAGAGTTCTCCTCCAAGGACCTGGCAGCCACAGCAGCGCAGGTACCAGATCTCCTCCAGCTGCACATAGACCCCTGGCCCACATATTTGGGAGCTCTCACAGCTCAGATACCACTACTTTTCCCAAAGCTCAGACGTCTCAAAGTTCGCCTTGAATATGTACCAGAGGACACGTTCTTAGCCCTGCACAAGATGCCGGACCTGGAGTACTTGGAGGTTCTGCAGAGTCGGCAACATTTCTCTGAGCTCATTGACAAACTCCGAGCCCTCACCAACTACAGGCTGGAGGTGAAAACTTCTCGACAGAAGGATGTGATGTCTTGTTCCTGTCAGGACATAAAAATGTGGGTGCACATCACATGATGAATCCCCACGGAGCTGTGTGTGTTTTTTGTTAGGTCAATTTCAGAAATGGGTTTCTCCTTCCATGTTTGTTTGCCCACGTCAAAACGCTCTGAGCTGTAGGGATTCCATTTGGCGAGGTCTGCAGAAATGTTCCTGTGCTTTCACGGGGGGACAGACCTCAGCTGTATTTATTGGATGTATTTATGTATGGAGGACGGACACTGCCAACATTTAAAAACATTTATAAACAAGCGCTCTTCTCTGCGTTGCATGCGTCTGCGCGCTGTGGCAAGGATAAACGCTTCACTTCCTGTAGCCAGCAGGTGGCGCTGTGATTTAAAGTCATGGTGTCTATGCAGATGTCTTCAGGTCGTGACTCTTGTTTTACATACCTAGTTTGGAGTTGCTTGAACCAAATATGCCTGAGATACAGTAGCTCGTGTTTGATGGCGTGTAATCAAACTTTGATGCCAGGCCACGGTCACATGGTATGACGAAATGTTAAAACTCAAATAACTTTAGATCTCCATCTTGTTGTGAAGACACTCATCGAAATTTTAAGTTGATATGATGAAAGCTCTACGACAAGTATATCAAAGTAAATATGCAGAATATGGCCAAAATGGCCACCAGATCCAAAATGGCGGGCTTCCTGTTTACTCTAGCATATCTATCCAAGAGACTTATTTCTTTGTCATGACAAGGCACATGTCCCTGTCGATTTTTGTAGATGTAGGCCAATCGTAGTGCCGGGGCTGCCCTTTAGGGGGCGCTAGTCAGTTATTTTGCCACGCCCATCTCTGAAACCCATCTGACAGTCTTCAGGGGGGGGGCTGTTGATACACACATGTAGTTTGAGGGAGATTGAACCTTGAACACAGAAGTTATAGCAATTTCGTGTGTCATGGCGAGTTGGTGAACTTTGATGCCACGCCATTAATATGGCGTTTGACGAAAAGTCACAGTAATCTTATATCTTCATTATCACTGTCTTGAGACCCATTTGACATAGTTTCACATGGTTGCGCAAAGTGGATGAGGAGTTATACTTCCAATTGTAAGACGTACAAAAAACAAGACATTTCCTGCTGCCACCAGGGGGCGCTGTGATTTTAAGTCACTATTTCTGTGTTGTTGTCTTCGGGTCGTGACCCTTGTCTTATGTGTCGAGTTTGGACTTGATTGGACCAAATATGTCCGAGATACAGACGCCCGTGTTTTGATGGCGTTTCATCAAACTTTGACGCCACGCCACGGTCACACGCTCTGACAAAAAGTTGATTTTTTTGATAACTTTAATACTCCATATTGTTGTGATGACACTCGTCTAAATTTTAAGTTGATCCGATGAAAGCTCTACGACAAGTACATCAAAGTAAAAACGTGAAATATGGCCAAAATGGCGACTAAATCCAAAATGGCGGACTTCCTGTTGCTTTTTTCATAACGCACTGAGAGGCTTTTTTGTGCGTCTAGTCACGATACACAACTGGGTATTTTTTTTGTGAGGATCGGTGAATGCTAAATGAGGGGCTTATCCGTAGGTGGCGCTATTGAGCTATTTTGCCACGCCTATTTCCAAATCCTACAGAATATGGTCATTTTCACACATTTCTAACTCACTGCAAAGTTTAGAAACTTTTTGAGCATGGGAAAGCCCTCAAAAAGCCAATTTAACTTGGGGAAGAAAAAAAAAAATAATAATAATAATAATCTTATCAATTTCAATAGGGCCTCCCACCGGAGGTGCTCGGGCCCTAACTAGGGCTACGTTGTAGCACTAACGGGCCGGAGCACACGCGCGTTTCAAGTCTGTTGCGGTCGGGGAAGAGACAGCGTTCAATGACCAAGCAGCCGTCTCCGCGTTGCATGGGTTTTTTGCACTGCGGCAAGGATAAACGCTTCACTTCCTGTAGCCAGCAGGTGGCGCTGTGATTTTAAGTCATGGTGTCTCTGTAGATGTCATCAGGTCGTGACCCTTGTCTTACATGTCTAGTTTGGTCTTGATTGAACCAAATATGCCTGAGATACAGAAGCTCGTGTTTTGATGGCGTGTAATCAAACTTTGACGCCTGGCCACGGTTACACGCTGTAACCTATAGTTGATGTTTTGATAACTTTAGTACTTCATCTTCTTGTGAAGACACTCATCTAAATTTTAAGTTGATCTGATGAAAGCTGTACGACAAGTATATTAAAGTAAATATGCAGAATATGGCCAAAATGGCCACCAAATCCAAAATGGCCGGCTTCCTGTTTACTCTAGCATATCTATCCAAGAGACTTATTTCTTTGTCATGAAAAGACACATGTCCCCGTCGATTTTCGTAGCTTTATGCCAATCGTAGTGCCGGGGCTGCCCTTTAGGGGGCGCTAGTCAGTGCAACGCCCATTCCTTAAACCCATCTGACAGCTTTCAGGGGGGGGCTGTTGACACACACATGTAGTTTGAGGGAGATTGAACCTTGAACACCGAAGTTATAGCAATTTCGTGTGTCATGGCGAATTGATGAACTTTGATGCCACGCCATTAATATGGCGTTTGACGAAAAGTCACAGTAATCTTATATCTTCATTATCAATGTCTTGAGACCCATTTGACATAGTTTCACATGGTTGTGCAAAGGGGATGAGGAGAAATACTTCCAAGTGTGAGACGTACCAAAAACAAGACATTTCCTGCTGCCACCAGGGGGCGCTGTGATTTTAAGTCACGATTTCTGTGTTGATGTCTTCAGGTCGTGACTCTTGTCTTATGTTTGTAGTTTGGACTCGATTGGACCAAATATGTCCGAGATACAGCCGCCCGTGTTTTGATGGCGTTTAATCAAAATTTGACGCCACGCCACGGTCACAGGCTCTGACGAAAAGTTGATTTTTTTGATAACTTTAGTACTCCATATTGTTGTGATGACACTCGTCTAAATTTTAAGTTGATCCGATGAAAGCTCTACGACAAGTACATCAAAGTAAAAACGTGGAATATCGCCAAAATGGCGACTAAATCCAAAATGGCGGGCTTCCTGTTGCTTTTTTCATAACGCACTGAGAGACTTTTTTGTGCGTCTGATCATGATACACAACTGGGTATTTTTTTTGTGAGGATCGGCGAATGCTAAATGAGGGGCTTATCCGTAGGTGGCGCTGTTGAGCTATATTGCCTCGCCTATTTCAAATTACTCCAGAATATGGCCATTTTCACACATTTCTAACTCACTGCAAAGTTTAGAAACTATTTGAGCATGGGAAAGCCCTCAAAAAGCCAATTTAACTTGGGGAAGAAAAATAATAATAATAATAATAATAATCTTATCAATTTCAATAGGGCCTCCCACCGGAGGTGCTCGGGCCCTAATTAATATCAACTTGAAGATGTATAAATAAAGTTAAGTTCAGGAGGCCGGAGGTTTGATTTGATTAATGAGTAATGATTGACCTTTACTCCTTGTGCTAGTTGATGGGAACAATATGTCATTTATTTGATCACCGACTATAAACTAGAAGGTTTTGGATGAATTTTTCTAGAACTATATTAAATTAAATGTGTCCCACACTGTGATTCCTGTAAGGCGTCAGAAGCCAAGGCTGGAAACTACTGGGTTATTCTCTAACAATAGGGGTTTATCATCCAGTATCTAAAATTCGAAACAAAAAAAGTAACTTTTAAGTAAGGTTGTCAAATATATGTAGTAAAGTAGAAAATACAATGGTTTTCTCTGAAATGTGTATCAAAAGAGAATTTTCTTGATGGAACACATTTTCTAATTGTGAGAAAGTTCTAATTGTTAATAAATGTATTAATATCAATAAATAACCACAAGGTAATAAGAATAAAATTGAATATGATTGTCTGATTTATGTTTTGTTAAAACAAATCTAAGAAAACACTTTAAATCTCAAGACTACTGCCTAATAGTCGTGTAATTGCCATTTGATGGCAATTGCTCATACTATACTGTAAGCCTAAATAAGTAAACTTATTATTTTGAACAAAGGTTGAATGTTATTTCACAAGTTTCAAAAAGTGCCCCCAATTTTTTTCAAATGCCTCTGGATTTCAGTCAAGGGGGGCAAAATATGTAAATGTACTACCCTGTTCAGTTCTAATGACAAGGTTTGCTACAATCTTGTAAGGTATGAACAAATTTATCCGATTTCTTTCATTCTGTGAAAACCTCGAGTGACAAATCTGATGTAAACTGTTTGTGCACAAAGCAAAATTCACACTTCTTGGACAGAACAATGGCAGAAATAAAGTATTTATTTCATTTGCAAAAGTTATATGAATCGGTCAGTAACCAGGACCCACCCACACAAAGAGCCTCAACAATTTGTGGCTCATGAGAAAATTAAAATGGTAAAAGCACTAAAAGGTCACATGAATGTCTCCATGTACAAAGAAGAGTTCACTTAATCTCATTGACAGTAAAATTTTTAAATTTTTTATTCATTGACATAAGCAAAAACTATAAGGCAATATACTGTAAGAAGATAAACATACACGTGGTGATTCCGGTTTCATTTTCTTAGGCATACACAGTTTTTAAATGAAGGTGCAAACGTCTTTCCAACAGCCCCTGCTACCTGTGAATCTCAGTCTGCTACATGTTGACTTACCACAGAGGATCTTCTCCATGGTTTGTCTATTACAGTGTAAAGTGAGTTAAGATGCACCACAGCAGGTGAAGCCTCTCCCAGAGTTCAGCCCAAGAAAAGAGTCCGACCACAGGAGAGAGAACTCCAGTGTGTAAGACCTTATTGCATCGACACATTTGGCACAAGAACACAAACATCTTCTTAACATAAAATCAATCTGAATGTAGATAATGTGTAATAACTCCTTACTCACCTAGTGATCAAAATTAAAGACAAGGAATATTCTCAAAAAAGCAACACATCTCATATATGGCAAAAAAAAAAAGAGCTGCAAGCTAAATAAAGATGAAATTAGTCATTACATGAATTTTGCTAACTCGGCCCAGGCTTGGTGTCGTATTCTGATTCCTGACCAGCTAACACACAAAATCCAGTTTCCATCAGTGAGCGGAGCAATGGGCTCAGCAGGATCATAACTCACGACTCAAAATAAAAACACTGAGGGCTGCGTTTTCTTGGAAGTGGGACGCACCGGAATCGAACTGGTGTATGTGTGTGTGTGTCTGTGTGTGAGGAGGGTACACATCTTGTTACCCTTCTCACCAATAGAGCCAGCTCTTTGCATATCAGCCTGAACCTGAACAGCTCAAAAATACATATATTTTCTAATAATCAGAGTGAGACAAAACACAGTTCAGTCACATCTAACACACTGTATATAAATTTTGATTCTGATTGTAACAGCAACTGGCAGCTAGTGCTGATTAAATTCCACAAAATATAAAGTAGCATGCTTGTAAGCTAAATGCACAACCAATTTTGAAATCATTAAACATCCTTGATATTAATAAAGAGTAGCATAGGGTAAATATCGAGGGGAAAAAGTTAAACTGAAGTTTTTTTTCTGAGAAGAGCAAATTTATAGTATGGTGTTATTCTTATGGACCTACCTTTTGTCAGCACTAGCTGTAAAGGACTAATTTCATTTCACAATATTAATGTAAATGACAACACGTTCTTTGCTGTAGTAAACACAACAAAGATCAGTGTGATTGACTGATTTCACTTCCATATGTGAAACAATGCAGTTACAAAAGCACACGTGTGTATGTACTGAAACTGAAAACACAGCTGGGTTTTTTTTCATAGTAAAACAGTAGAAAAATAAGAAATAACATCCTGATGAGACCAATTTGTAAAATGCACCTTTAGGATAGTTTCATCAAAAGATCTGTGGTTGGAGTGTGCAAAGAGTTTGGACTGGTATTTGAAAGAAGTGAGGACTGAGTTTTCTGTGTGTGTATGTTCTGTACATTTGGAGTGTTTACATGGTTATTTTAAAATGGCACATCAACAGGTTCCAAAGGTAGAAAAATACATCTTTCTCATAGATTATTAACACTTATTGGCCAAGCACTGGGTATTCAACACTCAACATACGTTAAATCTGATGAAGTCAACTCTCCGTGGTCCATGCAGTCAAGCAGCCATCTCATACCTGCATATTGTAAAACCACCATATCGTGCAAGGTCTTGCCCTGCGATGGGGGAATAAAACCATTTACAAATCACAGCTCTGAGGAAGTCTCACGGCTTATCTCGTATGTATATATATGTACCCACACACACACACACTCACAGGGAAATAAGCACATTTGCATTGCTGCACACAGGAATAAACCTAAATAAAAATCTCTTTGGGCTCTCTTAAAAATGTTTTAGCAAAAGTGTGAAATGCCAAACCTGAGAGGTTGGACAGTCAGGAAACTCCCCACAGTGTTGAGTTGATGTTACCTACCCTCTGTCTTAAAAAACCACTTCACCGACCCGAGGGCAAACAAATCCACATGTACAGTCAAACGCGAGCACAGACGCTCACACACAGACCCACAGTCTAACTGAAGAGTTTAATAAAGCAGCCGTGGCAGTAGGGCTTGTCGTTCTGCTCCTTGAAGGTGCCTTTGTTGAGCTGCTTGAGGCAGAAAGCGCACACAAAGTGCTCGGGGTGGAACTTCTTGCCCATGGCGGTGATGCAGCGGCCGGTGATGGGCTTCTGGCAGCCGGAGCACAGAGAGCCGCGGCGCTCGTGGTAGTGCGCCTCGCAGTACGGCTGGCCGTCGTGGTCGAAGAAGCTGCCATTTATGAAAGGCGTGAAGCACTCCTGCAGATCGAAGAGGTAGAATTCATGATGATGGGTTGAAAGAGGTTAAATTCATCACAGAAGAGATTAGAGTATTTTTATTTATCACATGCACAAAAATACAAGGTCAAACATGCGATGTAATGCTTACGTGTAGTCGTACCAAATAGATTAAAAAATACAGTTTATAGGTAAATAAGAATAAAAAAAAGAAATTATGGATCACTAGAGCAAGGAAATATAAGTATATGCAAAAACATAGTTACTTCCAAAGAAAGAACGCATACAATTAGGTTTCTAGGATAATACAGTTTAAAGATAGCTGTGTGTGAATGTATAAGTCAAGTGACTCACCCTGCAGACGAAGCATTCAGGGTGCCAGAGAGAGTTGAGTGCTGAGATGTAGTTCTCCAGGATGGCACGGGCACAGCCGCCACATTTAGGGGCAAACATGTCAAAGTAGTCCTTTCTGCAGAAGGCTTTTCCATCCTTCTCATGGAAACCTAGAGGGCAGCAAACAAACACTGTCAGCAACTTAGAACGATGCAAATTCAACTCTGCTTTTAGGCCACACAAACAGACAGGTATTGTGCCATTAACTGATGGGAAGCTGATACCTTCTGGTCCAAAAAAGGCTCCACACTGGGCACAGAAAAAGTGCTCTGGATGCCAGGTCTTGTCCAAAGCAGTCACGACTTTCTGTGGAGCAAAGGAAAAGCAAACGATCACACTTTTGCCTTAAGGTGTCATCTATAAATACAACTTCTGATGCTACTCCAACGTAAACAAAGGCAGCATGGTGAGAGGTGCTGGGATGATATGACAGTGAGCTCATGTTTTCCAGACTGATTGCATCTCTCTGCAGCTTCAGCTGGAAACACACTCACACTGTCCATTTAACACAACATTTGAAAATACCCACAACAACCAAATCTCTGCTGCAGGGTATGAATTACTCAATGTAAAGCCGAAACATTTGATTTAACAATGATTCTTGACTCTGCCACCAGGGGGTGCAATGTTAAAAAAAGGGTGTTATACTGAAGTAGTAACAGATTTAGAGGAACTACATAAAAACCCTACAGGCACATCTAGGCATCACCAAACCTAATCACAAACAATGACAACTGAGAAATCCTTTGTCTACGATGTGGTAAATTTTTGCATATAGCTTTGCCCTAAATATATATTTTTAGATAGTTTTTAAAAAGATTCAGATTTCAGTGGTTTACTTAGAACATTAAAACATGACAATGTTTCCAGCACCGTAACAAAAGCACAGAGATGTAGAAATATGAGAGAAGAAAAAGAAGAAGTGAGAGTTAAGCTGAGTGTGAGCCTGAGTGTGTGTGAGAGAGACTAACACTGATGAACCTGGAGGCCTTGGCAGTGACATATGTTGGCTTTTCCCCAGGCTTAAGTCCACTATCTACTATCTAATATCTACTTCCCTTCCACCATCTCTAGTACTGTGTATGTGTGCATATGTGTGTGCGGGTGCATGTGTGTGTGCGCTTGCATTTGTGTGTGAATGTGTGAATAGGTGCAACGGCTGTAAACACCCTGGTGGGAGTGTGTCACTATGAAGATATGACTGAGCACTGACAATTGAGGGATGAGAGAAGTAAGCAGTGACATTGACTTATGTGTTAGACTTACTGCATTCGTACCACAAGTACAAGTCACTTTCCCTTTACCGCCTCCACTGTGTGAGTGTGTGAGTGTACGTGTGTTTGTGTGTGTGCATCTGTGTCACAGCTTGTGTTGACTGTCGGCTGAGAAAGAGCCGCATTTATCATATGTAGTAGTTATTCCACTTCCACTCGCCTCAATCCATTAGGTCATGAATACATAAATATTATTATCCACCCACATGTACCGTATGTATTTACATACATATATATGTGAGAGTGTGTGAATGCATTTATTACTAACATCCAGTATGGGTCTGTTACAGTAGTGGCATCTCGGTGAGAACAGGTTGTGGTAGTCTGTCTCACAGTAAGGCTGCCCGTCTCGCTCAAAGAAGTTTCTGGAGCCGATCTCGTCCTGGCAGTGTGTGCACACAAAGTGCTCAGGGTGCCATGTCCTGCCCATGGCTGTCACCACCTGGTATGGGGAGACAGAGCATTAAAATTAAATGAGCTGTTGGGGGCAAGGCCTTGCTGAGCGTAGAAAAATCACTGCAGCCTTTCATGCAAGAAGCAAAGGACCAGCACAGCAGCAAATGTAATAATAATAATAACAATAACATGTCTAAAAATATTCATGTTCTCATTCAGAACATATACTAACTGTAGTCTTGTTTCAATCTGAATGACTTGTTTGATTCAGTATTATCATCACCTGTCCAACAATGGGTTTCTTGCAGGCTCCACAGACGCCCTTAGCCACAGTCTGGACTCCGAGTCTATTGAGGTCTGACTGCAGGCTTCCCAGCATGTTGTCCAGCTTGTTGGCTGGTTTGGGTGGCGCAGTGGGAGACGTCTTTCCCTGGGACTGGATCTGACAACAGAATTACTCATAATTAATGGCACTACAATCAATAATTCTACAAAGGAGCTTGTGATATTCAGTCTAAGGTCTACACAGCAACACAAACAGACTTGCTTTCACTTATAAATCATATAGAAAAATAATATTTACCGGTATGGCACTTAAACTAAATATAATACCAAGGCTAATGGATAAGTATATTTTGATAAACATATTCCATAGTCGATGTTTGCAGTGTCTGATGTTGCATGTGAATGTGCATCTAGGTGCATTTGGCTTCTGTGATGAAAGCAAACAGACCTTCTCGGATGGTTTGGTCATTCGAGCTTCATGATTCCTACATTCCACTAAGAGAGAAAATAGCATCTCTGTTTATGTATTCTCTCTCTCTCACAAACACACACACACACACACACACACACACACACACACACACACACACACGCTCGCACTCACGACTTACCCTTGAGAAAATACATATGCATTTATATTATGCAGCTCATGTCAATCCACCTCTCCACAAGTCTAAAACTACTTCTAAAAGACTTGAGGTTACATGGTATTCAACAAGGACACACTGGTGTCTAACCTAGTGGGACCTGTTGACGGAAGCCCAGTGGGAGATGCTATAATTGTGATGGTAACTGTGCTGTCATGTGGCAGATTAGGTTTCAGTTGCACCGCAAGCTACCCATTCCTGCTCATGGCAGGACAGTTAGTGTAACAGGAACATGGGGAGGTTACACTTTAAGCTCTTAAACTCTCCACTCCACTCTGAACACATGGCTCCTGGCGCCATCAGATGTTAGAATTAGAAAAGGGAGCTCAGTCTCAATGGCCTGAATGTCAGCACCTCTCATGTGGACTGACTGGACTTCAGACACAGCTTTATAGAGGGTATCTACTGCAATGTGGCAGGAGCAGACACAAGATGACATTGACAAAGTCGAATTGTCCAGACAATGTTTGTAGTTCACACTTATACTGAGGTTATACAACTACTTGGATTTGAACTGAATAAATAAACAATCTGTAAACAGAGAGTCAAACTGTTCTGTTTACATGGCTTGTGTTGGTGTGGCGCGTCTGATAGCGAAACAGACAGTGAGTGAGAGAAAATGGAAAGAGAGTAATGGTCAGAGAAGAGGAGAGGAGAGGGACAGATGAAGAGATGACCCATGCCTGCATTGGTGGGAAGAATGGGTCGTAGTCGGTCTGACACCCCACTGATACAAAGACCTTGGGAGGCGGAGGTGGCGTGACAGGCTTGGGAGGGGGGCTAGGTGAGGGAGGGGGCTGGACAGGGGGAGGTGTGGGTTCCCTAGGGGGAGGAGTTGGCTCTTTGAGGGGTGGAGGGGTGGGTTCTCGAGGAGGAGGAGGGGTGGGTTCTCGAGGAGGAGGAGGGGTTGGAGGGGGAGGAGGTAGCGGTGGAGGAGTCTGCTTGACAGGGGGTGGCTTTTTGGGTGCTGGGGGTGATTGCGGAGGGGGCAGGACTTTTCTCTGTGGGGCAGATGGTTCAGGAGGGATGAGGATCTGGGGGAAGAAGGAAAAAGAAAAAGAAAACGGCAAAGAGAGGAGAGCAAACAGATAAGAGACAGAGTCAGGGTGACGAAAAGAAATGGCGATCCAAAAAAAAAAATCGGCACAATGAACTTAGATAAGAAATAGATACAATTTTGGGGAGGAAACCAAATAACTTTAATATTGGCTAGTTAAATCAATAATTACAGGCCAAAATCATGTGAAAAAAATTAAGGGACATACAAGACCCAACTCTTTGTTAACATTATCCATGAAAGCACAGACTATTTCTGCTGTGCTCCTCATGTCTACCTTATTCACAGCTGGCCGGACCCCATCTTCACGTGTTCGCTGTGGGTTGGACATGACA
The DNA here is from genome assembly GCF_963576545.1 of Limanda limanda. Classification (NCBI taxonomy): domain Eukaryota; kingdom Metazoa; phylum Chordata; class Actinopteri; order Pleuronectiformes; family Pleuronectidae; genus Limanda; species Limanda limanda. The sequence continues at coordinate 14,408,704 of NC_083639.1, forward strand.
ATGACTCCCTCCGCCAGCCAGTCATCTGGCTGTTGTTTTCGCCGGCGCTCCACTCGCCCTATCCCAAGTTTCCCCTGCAGCTCATCAATGAGTCGATCTTGCGAGTTGCTTTTGTTCACAATGATTGGTCCCATTTTACGCCGCAACAGTCCCTCCCTGAACATCGGATGCACATTGGAAATCTCTTTGGTGCGTCGGATAACTGACTTGAGCTGGAGAGTAGATAATAGGATGTGTGGGAAGCTCGGGTTGTACCATTCACAAGAATTTCCATGTTGAATTGCAATCACAAAACAGGACAGGCCCAGCACAGGATTCAAACAGTCAAGTGGCAAAATGCTCAAGCTCTGGCTTTGACAAAATGCTCTGCAGGTTTTGTCAGGTTTATAAAATTGTCTTGCTGAAGCACAGCCTTCCATTCAAGTCCATTCTCTACTATCAAGTCCACTTAAAACTAATCAAGAATCTGCAGCGTGGCATGCTGGATAGCTTATAGGGGGACAACACAAGTCAATCACAAAATGCTTTTACAAAAGGTCAGCACATGCCAAAGCAAGGCCAAAAAGTCAAAGAAGCATAGACGCATGTTCATAAACCAAATATGCATTGGCAAACAATTTCAATATCCGCTTTACTGTGCAGCCTGTATCATTGAGCTGAATTGACACAGTCAATGGTTACATCATTCGTTGTGTAAACATGATCGGTCAGGCCCAGTGACTGACACTGCAATTTCTACTGAAGCAAGTAGGGGAGTGTGAACACATCCTTTCAGCAAAACCTTCAGCATCAGAAACAAATAGTCTCCAAAGAGACTTCTCCTTCAAGCCATTTTGTAATTGCTATGCAATGACACCACATGCATCAAGCCACAGAGATAAGAGGAATTTCTCTCATCAAAACGTTTTGTACTAATGCACAGCTCCTGGGTATTTGTACGAGCTGCTCTCCCAAAATAAGCTTGTTTCAGCAACTAGAGGTACCCTCTTCTAGAACAGCCTTCTGAAACAGCCATCCTGCCATTATTGTCAGAGACAATTAATATCTTGCGTCACATGGTCAAATAGAGGCAACATGGGGCCCTAAAGCCTCTCTAGCTTTATGCAAGCAGCTTATTTTGGAAGAGTAGGGTCGAGCCGATCCTCCTACTTGGCCAGAGGCAGATAGCCTCTCCACAGCAGAGGGCTGTTGTGAGGGCAGGTCCAACGCTGCATCTGGTGTCCCGGGGCAGGTGGAGGGGGTGACACACTCGTCCATCCAGCTGGACTCAGTCAAGGGTGTGAGGGTTCCCTCTCGACTCAGATCTGGGTAAAGCCCATCTTCTTCCTCCCATGATCCGTCTTCGTGTCCAGGCATAAAGGAGGAAAGTGGCTGGTTCTCACCCAATTCGGGGTAGTCAGAGGTTAGGAGTTTGTCTAAAGCATCATCCAATAAAGACTCATGGCATGGCCATGTTAAATACATACCCTCACCCGCATGTTTTGCTGTGGTTGGGGGAGACAGACTATTTGATGGTACTGCAGCATGTGAAATAGGTGAAGTTCTAGGATTACTGGTCCCTGGAAGAGTGTATGTTTTTCTAATGTTTAACACAGGACTCTGAGGAACTGGACTCGAAAGTCTTGGCAATATTGATGGAGAAGCCTTCTTTTGAATAGTTTCAGGACTAAAACTCTTGGTTACAGATGGTGAGCTGGCGATATTAGGGATTGTCACAGGACTTGAAACTCTCTGAACTGACACTGGACTTGCACTCTTGGGAGCCGTTTCGGGACTAGCACTCTTTGTGAGAGTTATTGAACTAGAGAGATTTGGGACTGTCACAGGACTTGCACTTTTTGGTACTGGACTTGAAAGTCTTGGGACTGTGACTGGACTCACAGTCTTAGGCACTACTTCTCTACTTGTTAGGACTGGACTTTGATTCTTAGAACCTGCTTCTGAACCGTGACTAATGGAAATTGGAGTTGGACTCTTTGAAGACTGACTTAGATTGGAGCATTTAAGATCAGGTGGACTAGGACTCTCGGCTCTAAGAGTGGGGCTAGAATTAGACACAGTAACAGGACTAGGGCTTTTGGAAACTACCACTGGACTGGAGCTCAGGGCAGCAGGAGCTGGACTAGAACTTCCACCAACAGTAACAGGACTCTTTCCAGCTAGACTTGAGACTTTACTAGTAATGACCCTAGAGGTTGACATCTGCATAAAGCTTTCTACTTCACTACTGGAGACACTGAGGTTCTCCACATGAGAGCGTTCAGGGGTCACACTCACACCATCACCTTTCTGTTGGATCTGGGAGTACTTGGATGATGCAGTTACTACAGTGGAACCAGCTGAAGTGGTATGGGCTGAACTGCCATCTTCATCTATATGGAGTTCCAGTGGAAGAGGTGTACAGGTGGGAGTAGTGTAACTAGAAAGTATAAGAGTATCCAGTGAATCAGCATTAGGATATATAGATTGGGTGGTTTCTGTTTGGACAACTGGGGAAACAGCTACAAGTGAGGGGTCTAGTGCCTCCTGATTTATAGACAACTGAGACCCGGACTGAAGTGAATGCAATGATGTAATGATTGCAATGTACAAACAGAGACAAGACATACACAGTGATGGAGAAAAGAGAAAGAGACCAAGAAAAATACATTGAGAATGGAGGGAATGATCAATAAAAGGGAAGAGATAAAGTGGTTTCTCATTTGTTTTTCTGAAATACAACAAAAATATAAAAATATTTATATTATAAAATATTTATATTATACGTTTTTATTGTTTCCCTCAGACATGCAGTGCCACAATCCCAAACAATCTAACATACTACTAGGGGTTTGAATCAACACAATATCAAAACAACCAACCACTGTCATTAAATAATATACATATTATTTACTGCAATTTGTTGATTGGGTATTATGAACATCCCCAATAAGGTTATGTTTTCACCCCTGTCCACTTTTTTGTTTTTTTGTAAGCAAGATTAAACAAAAGCTACTGAACTGGTTTCAAAGAAATTTGGTGGACGGATGCGGTATAGGTAAAAAAAGAACACTAACATTCAAAGAGGGTGTTTTTTTTAAAAATGTTCACTGATTTCCCAAGGAATAATAGAAAATCTTGATCAGGGAAAAATCTGGCAGATTTAGGGAACTGATATCTATGAGTGTGTGGACTTTGGTGCAGCTTGATTGAATTTAAAGGGAAGGTTGACTTTGGCAGAGGTATGAGCCCTACTGAGTCCCATTCTAGTTGGAAATTTGATGGCTACACTGCAAAGATGCTGGTTTTGCGTCCTCCATTATTGAACTAAACAACCACTTTAGTTTTGCCAACACAGCAAAAGTTTATATTTGTAAGATAAATCTGTGTAAACTGCTGGTGAAAGTACAGAAGGTGTGAAAGAGAGAAAATCTTGTCTCAGAAAACTATAATTTCTGTTATCAGCAACCAACTCAACCTCACAAAATACGGGATACAATGTATTTGATCCAATTCTTTTCTACAAAAATAAAAATGAGAGTTGAATATGAAACCCTTAAACATGTGCAGAATACTGTAGTCCTAAACAGAATTGCCAACACACATTTCCAAAAATAAACACACTCCGTCAAGTGTGCAAACTGCAGAGGACCAATCTCATCCACCCACATGCGAAGCTTACTCACATTGCTTTGGACTTTGAAGTCAGACAGGGAGGCCATGAGCTCATCCAGCTCTCGTGTGGCAGAGGAAGCAGACATTCTGGCTTGTTGCTGTGCTGGTGTTTCCTCTTGCCCATCTGTTTGTTCCTCTGACAACACCAAAGGAGTGGGACTAAAGGAAATTAAGTATGAGCCAAAAATATATTTAAAAAACTCAAGCGAAACATACCTAGACAAAAATCATAACATCAAAATGTATTGGCATAATTAATCAGCTTGTCTCTTACGTGGGTGATGGCACAGAGCTTTCTAGCTCATCTAGAAGACTCTCCACACTTGGTCGTACGTCCTCTATTCCCCGAGCCGTCGCACCACGCTTGGGCTTCTCCAAATCATGTGGTCCCGCCTTGCCAGCAGGTGAAACTCCATTCTCGTGGATGTGGTGGATGATACTGCTGGCAGGCAGTGGTGGGGCCGCTTCTTCTATTACAGGACAATAAAAGATTCATGAATCTCTCCATATATCAATTGCACAAGACATTCCTTTGCAGTACCATAGATACAGAGATTCCAAATCTGAGTTGAACTTTTTACAAATTGTTAATTCATCTCTGTGTTTACCTTCTGTGGGAAAGGCAGGGGTACTTTGCTGGACAGCATTGAGCTCCAACAGGAGACGATCAAGCTCAGACAGGTTGCTGCCCAAAGTTGAGTTCATGGCAACAGATGACTCACTACTCTTCTGCTTATTAGGGAAACTGTACAGGGCAGAAAGAATAATAATAATTATCATCAAAACAGCTCTAGACTGAGACTGTAACTATATTTATAAATTGGCATTATTTGGACAGTTTCGGTTTACCATCGAGTCCAAAGTCAAAATCAAAAAGATACCTGGTCAACTCAAGTTTTCACTGTTTCACATAGTTAAATAGAAAATATGTTATATATATTCCCAGTTATAATTGGCAAAATGGGGGGTAAAAGTAATTGTGAAGCCTACCTGTATACGTGCTCCTCCTCACCAGTGAGTTGGGTTGGACTGCTGCTTTCTCCAGACCAGGGACTTCTCTGAGCCGAGCTGAAGGACTGAGCAGAGTGTGCAGAGGAGCATTCATAAATTTACTTTCAAAAGTGATTGTTGACTTATTAGGTCAACAAACATTCACATTATGCCCAGGACACATACAGTATATGTACAGTGTGCGTTTACCTCCGTTTCATCCAGTCCGTTCAGGGCTTGCTCAGAGGTAGTGGATGGGACTTGTTGTGGAGAGCAGATGTCTTGCTGGGTCTGACCCCCAACAGGGATGGAGTAGGTGGGATCGTCAGACAGGAAGAGTGGACGCTTGGAAATGTGGGATGTCGTGGACTCAAGGTCCGCCAACAAAGCATCTAAGGAAAACACAAGATTGATCTTGTTTTAAGATTATGTCACGCACAAACAGAGAAGGGTAATATGATGCTACTGTAATACAAACTTGAAAGGTTTTAATTAAAATATAATTTATATTGAGGTAGCTGGATACTATCTATTATTTCTACTTGTATCAGACCATTGTGAAGAAAGTTAACATTATTGGGCAGAGTGTACATGACAATATAAGATTTACAGGATTTTAGCATGAATGTATTTTATTCAATGAAATGGCTGAACAGACATTTTCCTCTGGTTATTTGATATTGAACTGCAGAAAATGTATAATATCACAAATTAAAAAACATTTTAAAATGAAATGAGGTAATAAATTCCAGGTCAAATGTAAACAGATGTAAAATTGATTAGTCATTGTATGTTTAGGATCAAACACTGCAAAACATCCGCAGTTTGGTTTCAACACAAGACAAATAATTGCAGCTTTCTCAATCGCACAAATCCCCATGTGAACTGACATCAGGGGAGCTGGAGTTGTATAAGGTGAATCATGCAGACGGTCTTGGCCACTCCTTCAGTTACTCATTGACCCTTGTCTGCCTACATGTCTTAAAGCCAAGAATGGCCGTCAGGTCTGGAACCAGGAATCCAAGCTCATATTTACCATATACACGTCAACAGCTACCTTCTCTGTGTGGACAGGTTATTTGGTATTTAGAGAACGGCCATGCCAAGAACACAACTACTGATTTAGCAGTCATAACCAGTAGGTAGAAGGATACATAACATTATAGGAGATTTAATGAAGCGCACAGACTGTATTACTGAATACCTGGGCTTATTTTAGCATGCTCACCCACCACAGCAGGGTTTAGTTTCTCTTGTAGAATTTCACCTAAAAAATAAATCCCTAACTTTACTCACAAACAGGATCTAATGGAATGAATAGAGGATTTAGGTTTAACTGCTACATAAACATAATTATCCATTTACTACAAGAGTACAGGCTATTAAAGACATTGGGAAACTTGTCCAAGCCAAATAAACCATAGTTAGATTCATGGCACCATATCAATCATGTTATATTATTCTTCATTGCTGGAAAGCCTACATAACATTTTCCAAACAGTTCATATTTTGCCATATCATAAAATGTTCAAGTTGTGTTCAACAGTAAGTATTTTACTCAACCTCCATCCTAAAATAAATCACAAGGTCAAGAAAGACTAAACTAAAGGTAAAATAACACGACGATGAGACGTACCTTTGAAAAAGACACCCAGGGAAATGAAGAGGAGGTAACACAAAGAAGAAAAGAAGAAGTAGAAGTGGAGACAGAGAGCAACCCAAACAGACTGTCTGCCAGGAAGGAACTGCCTTTCTTAACTCTACCATCAACATTGGAGAACGAGAGATGGGGGGTGCTACTGAGCACAGACAGGAGGGTGAGGGTAGAGAGGGCAGGATGGGGTTAAAATGAATAGCGGTGGGGGGTTAGGTTCACCCCCACCCCCCAAACTCCCTCACTGCTATGCCAAGTCCAACCAAGCTCAAGTTAAGAGACACTACTCACGTAAATGACGACCCTGAGGACGGTGCTGTCCAACTCTCACAGTGGAGTACACACTGTTGTGAAATGAGCAAAGTTGAGAGCAAGCGGAGCTCTTATCAACAGAGGCCTGCCCAGCTGAGGGAGTGGTACCACAAAAGGTATACTAAAGTATAATCCGCCCCTTCTTCACATCGTCAGCACTAAGTGTGATTAAGTCACTCATGACTCACGCTTACTTTTAACACATCGTAATGTTAGATGTGACGTCTTTAAGAACAAGGATCAGATTTGTAAAATATGATCTTCAACATTCATCCGCAGGATACTTTTGCACATTTTAACCTGAGAACGACTGCTAGGTACACCACAGTATTATCAGCAGTGTCCCCCAGACAGAGAGGAGACAAGGCAGCAGCAGAGCCAGATCAATACCAGATGCACTTGGACCAGCCTGGCCTTTGCATGGTGATCATGGTTATCATGGCTAACATGCTATTTGACTGGGTTTCACGGCAGAGACTCGAACACAGAGGCCTGGGCACATTCCACAGAGTTTCATTATGGATACAGCACAGCCCAGTGTTTACACTACTGCAGGAAGATCTGTCTCTGTATCCACTGATGGCAGCAAAAAACTGCCCCAGATATATGGAGGCAGAAACAACACATCAATCAGTCTTAATACTCCATACCAAGTATGGTGAGTGATAAAAGCTACAATTTAAAGACGTCTCAAACCAACAGAAAGGCCAGCCGGTGCACCCAAGGCTGCAGCACCTGAGCTCTTCTTCTGGTTCAGATGAAGAGGTAAGATTGTCAATCTTTTGTAGTTTCCTGTGTGTAAAAATTCCTTTTTACAACATTTCCCACAATGCAGTTGATTTTACTGTAACACATTATTGTTCGACAGTCGACCAGTTTCCTTGTATTTGATCTTATCTCTGTGATGTCACATTAAGACATACAAACTAAAAAAATAAGATGTTGGTCCAGATGGTTTTAACAAGAGATGTTAATCAACTTAGCGCTGGAGCTGAACTGGCCTTAACCCTGGTTATTAAGAATCTGCTGATCTGAAATAGAGTTACTTCTCAAGCACGAGCCTCCAGGCTACATAAAACAAATATTCTGTTTGGACCAGGCTCATTGCAGATCTGTGCACCTACTTTAATAAATCATAAAGCCGGTTATTTGAAAACCCCAGCTCATTTAGCTCAACAAAATACTCAGAGCATGTTCCTATAATTTAGAGGATATTGGTTGATTATGAAATATAACTGTAGCAGCTTCAAGGCTGTCTTTGTTTGCTCAACACTGCATACAAGGCATGCTCTGACCCATCCACAAACTACAATAACACACAGAGGTGTGTCAGGTTCCTCTGCCAAGGGAACATACCACGACACACAGACCCCAGTGCAGAGCACACACTCATTCCCCAGTGACCAAAAATGGAACTACAGTAAAATGAAGACCTCATTAGACATCCGAGCGCTTTAAATTGAGCCTCCTCAATCCATCTTATCCTTTGTAATGAGGGGCGTCTTAGAGACTGTTCAATATTTACCTCTGTCGATGTGGTTATGTTTTCATTGCCATTTGTCTTTTAGCAGGATTATGCAAAGACTACCGTACAGATTTTATTGAAACTTGGTGACAGGGTGGGATATGGGCCGAGGAAGAACCCATTCACTTTTGAGATGGATTCTATTGAGGAGGGTTAGGGTTAGGATTTTTTTTATTACTTTCCTTAACATTGCAAGATGTGGATGAAGGTGTTTTTTTTTATTTTTGTGAATTTCAAAGTAATGCAGAGATCTTTGACAAAAATCAGGCACCTGTGCTAATATCAATGCAAAGGTGAAATTTGGTGCTGATCTGGATCGTGATCAAATTATGTAATCAAACTGATTTCTGTACATTAATTTGTTTCACCTTTATTAGAGAATGAATATAAGTGTGCGTTTAATGTGAACAGCCTGCATACATTTTCTGTATCTCAACTTAATACATGCATGTGCAATGTGGTGATGAAGTGGCCAATCTGCCTTGGTGGAGGTATGCTCTCTCCTAGTGCCCTTGTAGTCGAGTATACATTTTCAGTAAGAGCATGAAAGGGAGCTACCTTTAAGTCATTTCATATGGGATAAAACCCTGCAAGATCAAAGTTTCTGTGAAGCTGGCAGTTGTGAGAGGGTGACAGATCTCCTCCTGCTTACCTAAAATAGTCCACACCTCCACCTAGCCTGCCGACATTAATTAAAGACAGACAACCGTCTTCACTTGCACCTAATGAACACAGGAAGATGGCGTTGGCCTCAATGTCCACAACGCTAAATATGACATGGTGACACAGCTGGGCTGAAACAATGAGGAATGGCGGTGTGAGTGTCGAGAGAGAGAGAGAGAGCACGAGTAAAACTGGGAAGAGTGTGTGCGTGGTGCGAAGCAGGCAGATCCTCAGAGGCTACAAATGTGGGTTGACGCAGATTAAGGAGACTCCCTTCCTCCCAGATGAATGGTGTGCATTTTAATTACATGAACGCTGCTCCGCATGGGGCTCATTACAGGAAAGTCAGAGGAAGAGAGAGAGAGGGGGGGCACTGAGAATATTTGGGTGGCAGAAGGAAGGATGAATTAAAAAACAGGAAATTTACTATGGAAAGTAAACCATTTGAAAAGTCATTTATGATGACAGTGTGGACAGATGTTGGATCAGCACTTAAATTACAACCGTTGACAGTCAAAAGCAACATAAAATATATATTAGATCTAATTAGACAAAGCAATCCTGGTGCACCACTTTCACTCAGGGGTTTGATCAATATAAATCCAGGACATCAACAGAGGCAAGCCTCCATTATCCTTGACAGGACATCCTGCCTGCTTCACACTGCTCCTACTACTGCTGACCACTGCACAGAGAGAGAATGAATCAATGCTGTCGACTACTCAACACATCTATATTTTATTTAGCCCTGGTAGTTCACGTCAGGAGAAAGGTGCTTGAATAACCTGCAGGGGGTGATGTCGAGTTGTGTGTGAGAGCCTGCTTCACTTCTGTATTGGGTATTTTGACTTCCTCAGGGCTGATACTCAGAACGGTCTTTATCTGAGAGGCTCACACCCACATACATTCACTGAGATATGAGCTGACACCAAACTAAAAGGATGAACATCAGCAGTTAACCGGCAAGATTCAGTCTCTGCTCCAGTGTTCTTCTCTGTACGCCCCAAATCTGCATCTCCCTTCTCTCATTCTTCTCATTTCTTCCCTTTTGCCTTTGATGTGTTGCAAGTTGCAGGGTTGGCTGATATGAATTCCTAACATGTCACCGCTCGTCTTCCTAATGCAAGAGAAAGAGCGGGAGACGCACAGAAATGTGAGGTGCGCAGCAGCTGAGCGAGACAGAAATGGAGGAACTGAAGGCAAGATAGGACAGATGAAAGAAAACAAGATGTCAGCTCTTAGACAAAGACATTTTGTATATCATCTGTTCGGAGTGAAACAGTGTTTCAGTTGCGATTTAAAAATTAAAATAACGACTAAAACACTAACAATAAGGGACAATCCATAGTTCCGTTAGTTAGACATACAAGAACACATGGACGTGAAGTGACAGTCTTTCATGTTCTGTTGGGAGGGAGTTGGCCTTTCAACGAGACTCAAGCTGACAGACCATCACATAAATGACAAATCCCTCTCTCTCCCTTCACAGAAAGAAAAAAAAACAGGGCAAGATGGGTGCACATGCACTTATGCTTTACTTCCCTCTGGGCTTGTGTTAGACAGCAGAAGGCCTGTGCCTGTATTCATTTGCAGTGCTTCAGCAGGCACACACTTCTCAAAAACTAAATTAAATCACACTAGAAACATATGCAAACAAAGGTACAACAGTTTGACAACAGCACAGCATGCAGGTGCCTCCTAGCAAGGCTGCCTACACATACCAGAGAGAGACGAGGTATGTAGGCCCACTATAAATACCTCTCACCCTGACACCGACCTACGTGAGTGGATGCACAGAAGATGATGGATGGCCATGGCGGTCATAGTCACAGCAGGACATTTGCAGACCACCCAACCAGCCCGTGCTCTATATTACATCAAATTTACACCAGTCTTCATAAACCTTTACACTGTTTAAGGAAGTGCTCGCTTAGAGTTTCCTTAAGATCAATGTGCAGCTACAGATGCTGTTAAAAGGAAATGGCACCACAGCCTGCATTAAGTTATAGTGTATGAGCTGCTTACACAGCAGTTTGCACTGTAGAATAAGAAGCAAGAGCCTAAACTTAGCATATGAACTGGAGGGGGGAAAACAGCTAACATGTGTAGGGGTATGCTTCATACTTAGAAATGTATTTCCTCCCATGCCTTTGTAATAAACTTGTTTGTATTTGAGGTTAAGACTAACGAGAATGCAGCTGAAAGAAAAGAAATGCAAAGAAACGGAAAAAAACGCAGTTAATGTTTGACACGTCATCTCAGTACATTTCTAACCAGAAAGTAACACCCTTTGACCAGCTGCCTAGTCTCATTTCCTAGTAATGACTTGTTGTTTGTCAAAGATGTATAAGAGTGCTGCAGTCTAGATGAGTCAAAGTGCAGTTGAGATAACTCCCTTTAGTTTAGAAGGTTGAATCAATACCTCTCCAATAAGGGCCTTAAAACAAGAGGCATGATGGAGATTTCAGAGAATTATCTGCATCTCTCCTGAGTCCAGTCGCATCTTTATGTTAAAACAAAATTTCTGAAGCAGAATGTTACAACATAATGACATACAAGTAGAAACTAAAGATTTTCATCTCAACAAGGAGGCAATCGATGCCCACTTCCCACAATGTGATAACAGACTCCTCGTGTTTGCAAAGAGTAAAATACTTATAAATTAATAAATTAATAATATGAATAGTGGTACATATAAATTACCAAAAAAAACGGTCTAATCTTGAATACTTGTCATCTTAGAAAGTCAATCAAATGGTGATTGTGCTGTGAAACAGACTCAAACGTATTTAGGAGACTGATATCTATGGGTGTGTGTAATTTGGTGTGGCTTGACTGACACTGGAGCTATAAACTCTAATGGGTTAGGGTTAGGGTAACTCAACCACTTGTGATGATAAACATGCACTTTTCTCTCTCCAGTCTGCTTTAATCACACTGATTGCTTTAGCTTGATGCTTCTTCTGCTACATTTTTCTGGCTTATGAGTTTGGTTTGGACTGATTTTCAAACCTTGCCAAAAAATCTATTTCCCAAAAGGGCAAGAAATATCTACTGACCAGAATAATTTAATTGATGAAATCATTGATTAAATGATATTTGAAAGTATGAATGATGTATCAACCTCTACAAATGGCTTTAAAAACTGAAGGGAAAAAATTGAGACAAAGGAACACTATTGAAAGACTGTCCCCGACTTCCTCTTTCTGATTCCCCACACTGAAGAGGAAATACAGAGGTAGTTTGTGGGCGAAAACAGCTTTCCTGTGGTTTATATTTTGTCCCCTGTGGTTATTTTAGTACAAGCAACAGTGGAAACTGCACTTAAAAAAGTTCTTAGGCGGTGCCGAGGGTGTAACTTTTGTAAAAGGTACTATAGACAATGATGAGATTGAGGGTTTCGTTGAATGGCAGACATAAGCATCTGCATTGGTATTTGTCAATGATACTGTCCAAGGCGTAATGCATACAGACAAGAAGAGACATATTAACTCTGCTGCGTATATCACATGATTTTGTTTACAGCACCCCTTTTCACCAGGAGATATTTGTTTTCTTTTAGTTTTTTCCGTTTTTGCGTCTGTCGCGTGTTAACACATCCACTTCTGCTGGATTTCTAAGGACTTTCTACTAGGAGGTCAGGCAGATAACGTCTGTAGCAACTGCTGAGCATCTCACTCGGATATTTGCGTTCAGTTCACACATGAACCTCCGCCAGAGAAAATACACAGAATCTGCGGAGTTCAGTGCATGTCCGAAAGCAGCTCAGCTGTGAACATCACGATAATGATATCCTCTCAGTGACAATCGTAACATGCTGATGTTAACATTTCTGGGTTAACAATCTCGTTGACTAAGATCTTGAGATTTGCTTGAAGGATGTGAAGTCATGAATTATTCTCGATTTTTGAGCTAATTTGCTATGCTTGCTAAGATCATCGTCAGCCCCAGTAAGTGTCAGAAGATAGATATCCGGGAGAGACCGATGGATGGAATGACATTTTTCCCTTTCTCCATAATCACTTATATCTGGTTCTGTCTTTTTCTGGGTTGAAGTAGGTCACAGTTCCAGAAACAGGCTGCTCTTTGTCCCCCTGCAGCAGGACGAGGGCAGAGGGAAGAGGGTGGAAAGGAAGGGATAGTGAGGTCTTCAAAACAGGCAAAATAAGTCCACTGGAAAACATCAGCTCTATCTGAATGCCAGAGCCTGAGTTTGTGTGTGTGTGCATTTGTAAAGTCTTATTAAGCCTACACCCTCGTAAACCTGTGGAGTAGTAATCCTGACCCGGCATCACTGATGCTGCCATTAACCCGAGCGGGGTCTCGATCGGACCAACTGAATGATCCTCTTTAACAGGCCAGAACCTGATTAGAAATCCAGCTCAAACATAATCTGACACACACACACACACACACACACACACACACACACACACGCACACGCACACGCACACACAGCTCGCTTTCACTCACATGGGCATACATCCCACCCCCCACCCCATTCATCAAAGGCCTTCATTGTGATGGCTTTATATCCCAAATAGGGCAGGAGCAGCAGTGTGCTGTGAGTATTTAAACCTGTGCCAAGGCCAGAGGAAACCTGCTTGGCAAAAACCCATTTGCTAATAAAACAGCGACATGTCATCAGAGCCTGCTACCTCATTAAGAAGCCAATTAGAGTAAAGCCTGAAATACCACGCAGGTACATTTCAAAGGCCATGTGACAATTAAAGAGCTGACTAAATTATTAAAACACAAAAATACTACTTTTGCAGCAGTTTCCTTTTGAATGGTTGTGGGCTATGAGACTGAATCTTCACATCTCGAATAGAAGTCATTTCATATTCAGTTAACGATACACTCAAACCTTTTTTCTAACGTGTATAGGAGCCACGTCTAGATGTAAGATGCAACAGCAGATGTCTCCTATCGGGTGTGCCGCCAGCAAAGGCATTTGACTAATTCTATGGTTCTCATCCGTGGACTCTCCAACCAGGAGATAAGCAGTGTTTGAGTCTTTTGAAGTGGCCTCTATGCGGCATAATTTGAAATTTATCTCGACTGGCCAGAGTTCTTCTCCTGTTATCTCCATTTGTTCTGTGTTAAGTGCACTATCCTCAATATCTGTTTGAGTTGCTGTCAAGTTGTTTTCCTGGCAGCTGTGGCTCCCGAGGGTAGAGAGGGTCGTCCAGAAGGTCGGTGGTTTGATCTCCAGCACCTCCAGTCTGCATTCTAAAGTGTCCTTGGCCAAGATACTAATCTCTAAATTGCCCTTGACTGTGGTGTGTGTAAATAAAGAAAGCGCTATGAATAGAAGAGGATGAATGTGTGAGTGAATTACAACTTGGGACTGTAAAGCACTTTGATTGGTCAATAAGACTGGGAAAATGCTTTATGAATATAGTCAGTTTACCGTTCCCGTCGTATAATGATAATACATATCATGATATTGCACAGCCCTCTGGTGGGATCATTATAGTTTGTGCTACAATTTGGCAATTAGTGAGGTATCTTTTTACTGTATGCAAAGCTGCTGTTTTCCTGTTAGAGCTCACATGAGAGGGGATCAGCAGCATCATATCAACTGAGCTGTCAGTCACTGTCAGGCTCGGTGAGGGGAGCTCAATTCATCAAAGCAAAGCATGGTGGTGAAAGTCTTATTTGAGCTTTAGGTATACACTTATATACCAAAGACATCATACAAAATGTGTTATGAGGACACCTTACTTTGACCTCCTTTCATTGACAACATGGTACATCACACTAATGAGCTGCCGTGGTTGCCTAGAAACAAATAAGAAAACAGTGAAAACACCAAGTGCAGAATTCATGATTTAAAAAGATCCAGAGCAAACCAGTTCCCTCTGCTCACATTAAGGAAGTCAAAAAAAATAGGACAGGATGAGACATGTCCACAAGTCATGCGTGACCAACATAGTGTCTGTGACCTACACTAGACTGTTCTGATGTTATGAAACATGTGTCTAGCTGAATGAGAAGCCACCATATAAAGAGAGCTCATTGAACTCAGCTGAAAAACAGAAGGACAGAGAACATAACTGATTCATGCACTGACTGTACTGTGCGACTGGTCTGCAGCTCAAACTACACAGATCCACACTCAAGCCAGTGTTGATTTTCTGTTTGGCTTGAAGGCCAATTTCCACTCACACCCTGGTTACAAAAAAAAACTATAGCCGCTGTTCGGATATCGACCCTGCAGGCGGTTGTTGTGGTGCGCTGGACCCATGAGGGATGACATGACGGTTGGCTGAGTGTAGAGCTGTCGCTGCTTAGTCAGCTTCCCCTTAAGAGCTGCCTGTCCACACTAGCAGGCTGCAATCGGGAATGTGTTTTAAAGGGTCTGCACCACAGTCTATGGTCTGCACCCAAGTGTGTGTACTATACGTTTCAAAGCGAAGCAGCATTTTCATTTAAAAATCAACTAGATGGACGGGAGTAGATACAGCCGAGTGAGCCAATTGTCTCAAGCCTTCAGACGCGACATTGATTCTGTGTGTGATTTATGTGCATGTGTCGGGCACAAGAGACTTATTCAGTGTAGGCATGCCACTCATTGCATTACGTTGTGGGTCACTGGAGATGTAAATTCACAACAACAATTTACCAGGGTTTTTTTCTTTGTTGCATAAATGAAAATAAAGCAAACTGGAGGGGCTTTTGGACATCACAAACTTCCAAGTTGAAACTGCCTGGTCTTCTTGTCATTAGATGCAAGTCAGCAGGTGGAGCTCACACTCATAATGCATAAAACCCTCTGTTGTTAGAACCTTCCTGTGGGATGAATGCTCAGTTCTTTAAAAAAATCCACAGCCTCATATTGTATTTCAGGCTTTCTGTTCAAGTCCTAGGGCAGGTTCACTCTCAAAATCCTTTGAACCATTTTGCTACGTTATCCAGGTTGAATATCATGTTCACTCTAAATGGCGTGCAACGCGCTTCGGGGTATGTGTTATTTCATTTGGTGAGTGTGTCAGAGGTCTCGCCCAATCAGCAGCAATGTGGATATAAATCACAATGACAAGAACGTTCATTTCAAGGGAACTAATGTCAAGTACTGTGCATGAAGTTGGTGATACTGTTAGTACTACCATAATGAAATTACAGTGGCACTGGCAAGAAAATGTATGAAATAAACCAGTTCATAAATTTTTTTTCTATTCAAACAGAAAGACTAATACCCACCCACCCACCCCAATTGAAAAACACACCCACATCAGACGCACACTAGTCTACAAACCCCTCAATGTCATGTAAAGGGAGATACAACCCGGGGAGGTGAAGACGACACAACATATATGTCATAAGCCATTTTTAGACATGACCTGCAAGAGTTTGCCTTCCACACATGCACAACAATGAAGGAGGTTCTTTGCATAGACGCATTCACAACAGCAACAAATTCTCCGCATAATTCAGACGAGGTGAAAACGCCTGAAAATCAGATTGTGATTCTTAAAAAGGCTAATGCATTTCGTTAAGTCACATAAAAGTAAGAACTGAATAAATGTATTGTGTTGTCTCTTTAAACTGTGTCTTATTGGAGTGATATACACTTGGGTATATTTGACATCTGTCACAGTCTTAAACATGACTTGACAAATGTTCACATGAGAGAAGCCGGATTTTTCTGGTGTATAAACAATAAACCAAACTAAATTTAGACTAGTTAGTGAACTGAATCTAGGCTACATCAGATCTCACTTGGAGTTAGTAAAAAACAATTTCGCCCACACCCATTCTGTAAGTGACATTTCCAACGCTGCAGCTGCTGCGCTGATAGGGCTCAGGGGATTCGCTTCACATCAAATGACGCCACTGAAGTGACAGTGAAGAAAATCAGCGAGAGAGAAAGAGGGCAGTTACTGTATTTGCAGACATGGAAAGGAAGGAGTGAAAGGTACTGCAGATCAAAGTCAGTCAAAGGAAGTTAAGTTTGGAGGCTATTTGACATTCATGTCTTGTTGGTGCAAGCCCAGAGCAGTGAAGCACGGAGCAACGCTTGGCAGCGCTGATAGCTGCAGAGGGGAGGTCAGTGCTAGTTTGCCTCTGAACATACCACAGCATCTAAACTTTGAATACTGCACAAATAAGAGGAGACACAAATAATATAGACCATTTTAGTATAATAAATCAAGGGACTATTGTGTTGACGTTACCCTTTCCAACACTGACTTTCATTACCAACAGAAGTGAAAACTGCCCAAAAATCTGCTTTGATCCGGATCTAACATGCTAATCTGCTCTCCTGCTAACTCAGCCAGCTTGAAGCTGTCAATAAATTGCAGCCTGCAGCTTCCTACGTGGTTCACCACAGGAATGGAGGGGAGTGGGAAGAGAGAGGGTGGGGCAGTGCAGTGTTTAAAGAGGATAAGTTTTGGCCGGGGCCCAATCCCTGCATGTGGGCCTGATCCATCTTGACGTCCTGCCTGAGAGCAGCGGTAGTCTGCTCCCACAGTCGATGCTGGAGGAAGCAGTAGGATAAAACAGACTGAATGCGTGTGTGTGTGTGTGTTTATATTATATTATATTATATAATATATATATATATATAATCTTCAAAGGGAAGCTGATTTAGGGAGAAAAGCGAACCTGATGTAATAGTGCAATGTGGGAATAGTTAAAACGGCTATTCAGTGTGGAGAAGGGGCAAAGTTGGTGGAAGGTTACTTTGTGCTTGTTTGTGCAGCGCTTGAGAGGAAGGACTCTCCTCGGCTAAAAATACATGTCGGTTTAGTTGTCCTCTCTGGTGTCTGAGGTGCATGGATCCCTGCTGTGTCTCACTTCAAATATTTGCGAGCTGCTTCTTTAGACCCTCTTCTTCTCTGTGCATTTAAACCATATCAAAACACCAACACTTCTAATTTTCATAAACATGTGGAGGGATGAAAAAAGAACACTCTGACTCCAACGTTGGACGTCGGAGTATTTATGTCTAGTGTGCAACATTTTGACAGTTCTGCTAAAACGACGACAGGATTTACAACCCTGTGACATTGTAATTACACTGGGTTGTGCAACACTCCTTTTTTGAGCAGCTACTTTAAGGAAAGCCCTTTACCCATGTAAGCTGAGAAGGTATCCATAAATATTGACTGGATATAAGGTGACCAATATTCTTGGTGCAGTCTCACACCCGGCACTAACATGTCACCCGGAGTGCTTGGTTTGGCCCAAGTTGGATACATGCAGGTGGTCTCCGGGACAACAAGGATAACACAGCCAGGGGTGGGAATGCAATGTGAACACACTTGTCTCTTCTATGATAGAAAGTCCATGTTTTGGATGGGATTTGCAAAGTGTTTATCACCTTTGACTTTATGAATGCATCCTGGTGTGTTTTTTAAC
Organism: Limanda limanda; assembly: GCF_963576545.1. Lineage (NCBI taxonomy): Eukaryota > Metazoa > Chordata > Actinopteri > Pleuronectiformes > Pleuronectidae > Limanda > Limanda limanda. The sequence goes on from NC_083639.1 coordinate 14,426,871, forward strand.
ATCCAGTGAGCCTGACCACTTCAATGCATTTCACTGGTGTACTTCTACACTTAACTTTACAGTTACCCGGGGTATGACTTGTAGCCTTGTAACCAAAACTATACAATCGGTGCATGTAAATAAATCCCCAAAACCTTGGATTGTGAAAGCACAGTGAAGATTTATCATTTTAACTATTTCCTTATGCTTTTAATTCAAATGCACACTTATATTACTGAACAGGGCCTGCATAGTTGCTTGTTTACATACATTTTCATTTTTATTGATTTGTGGAAGATCAATCCAGGTCTGACACAAACACTAACATACAGCAGGTGGAAGGCTGTTTGGGTCATACAAGGATTATTACTAAAATATTACGACTGTGATATCAAATTATTGAAAAAAGAGCAATCACTTCAACTGAGCCCCTGAGCAGCTCCTCCCTTTCACTACAACCTGATCTCAGGCATTACATGTTCCGCTGTTAATGATGAGACCTAATTCACTGAGTTGACCTCCTCCTCACAGGCAGGACAGCACTGCTCTCCTGGGTTCATCAGCCACAGTGTGGCTGTGTGTGCTTGTTTTTGTGCATCTTTATGAACCTTTTCCTGTATAAAACAGTGTCTGTGTCAGGACCAGTACACCGTATGGGGACCAAAACCCAGTCCTAATGGGACAAAACATCATTTCTGAAGTCCTAGTTAAGGTTAGGGATACTTTTAGGTAAGACTGTGCACCATGAATAGAATTCAAAGCGCGTTCCTAACAAAGAGAGCAGCACAAACTCGCCTGTGTGTGTGTTGGTATACTTTTATCATTTTGAGGACAATTTTGAGCGTAGACCCCACAAAATGAGCACATTCTGGCCGGTCGTCGCTTTCTGACCCACTTTCAAAAGGGCAGTTTGAATGTTAAGTATTGCTTTTAGGGTTAGAATCAGATTTAGGGTTAGGTTGGGTTTAAAATGCAACAATCTGACCGTGAGCTATGGGGTTAGGCAGGTTTAGACGTTAAGTTGGGATGGTTAGGGTGAGGGGCATCATGTCAGAGTGTCCTCAATGAAATAGAAGTAAAAATACTGTGTGTGTGCAGATGCAGCACTGTTGAGATCAGCTGAATTCAGGCTGAAAGTGAGACGCTTTCAAATGAGCACGTGTGTCCTCACCACACTGAGCTTAACTTCAGACAAACAGCCTCTCTCCTCTACCTTTCCCCACGAATATTGCCTCATCTGCAATATGGTATATGGTTAGATGTAAAACTGCATTTCCGTGTACTTGTGCTATGACAATAAAGTTGAATCCAATCTTAACTATCATCTTAGATGTTAAAGGGACAGTTCACCCCAAAATTAAAATGGACCATCTACCCAACACTAGGCCAATGGAGGGACCGATTCTTCAAACGTAAAAAAAAACATGGAATGCCTCCATACTGCTCCTGTGATGTCATCCAAGTGTCCGCTCCAGGAGGATATCAGAGGACATTTAGGCAAAAAACATGGAGTAAATGATGCAGTTTCCAGTCTAATATGAAGGCCGGGGCTTACGGACACATGGACTAAACACAGGAGCCGTAAGGAGGCATTTTCTGTTGCTTTTACACTTTAAGAGATGGTCAGCATTTACTGCAATTGTATTGGATTTGGCTGCAACTCTGTCTACCCCAGAAACTCCAAATGTGTTTTGTGGACTCGAACCCTTCACCCACCGCTCCCCCCGGCACAGTGCTGGGTGGATAGTGAGTGGATTTCCCTCTTCAGGTGAACCATCCCTTCAGGCGATGGAAACCTGACAACCAGCAGGAGGGGCCCAGCAGGTCAGTGATCACATGACTGCTCGTTTACAGCGAGGGGGAAAGTTAGAGGAGCCCTGCAAGCCTGGTTAACTGGTGGGGGGGGGGGCTATAACGAGGTGTGTGTAGCCACCGTAGCGCACACACACACACACAACACACACACACACACACACACACACACACACACACACACACACACACACACACACACACACACACACACACACACACACACACACACACACACACACACACACACACACACACACACACACACACACACACACACACACACACACACACACACACACACACACACACACACACACACACACACACACACACACACACACACAGAACAGTGAGTCCGTCGTCACCGACTTTCTGAAAACCTCCATTGAATTCGATGGTGTCCACGTCTGTGTCGCGCAGCAGCAAACAGGCTCTGAAGGTTCGGCGGGGGGGGGACGACGACTTACCCAGATCATCCATGTTGAGCCGGAAGTGGTTCCGCCGCTGCTCCGGACCGCTGCTCCTCCGTCGCACCGCAGCAGCTCTGTGAGGACCTCAGCGAAGTTTACAAGTTCCTGCTGCTGCTGCTCTCTCTCTCACGCACGCACACACGAGCAAACACGCACAGCTGCCGCCCCCCCCCCCCATCACCCAGTCCCCCGCCTCCCCTCCAGCCCAATGACACGGGCACCAGCGACCCCTAGCGGAGACTTAGTGACCTTGCCTCAAGGGGCTCGGAGAAAGGATCGTCTGCTTTATCGGCACAAATCTCCTCGTCCACAGTCACACGCATTTAAAAGCGGGCAGTGTGCGTGTGTGTTATATTTATATGACTTAAAATATATATACTGGTCAAAACACAATATCTGTGTTAATCATATTTAAATTTATTCTGCTGCTGCTATGATGTCAGCTGCAGGAGAAATGTCATCATCTCTTTGCAGGAGATGCGCATGTAAAGGCTGCCATCGCCCGAACGGTGTCAGATAAGAACTTGGCATTTAAATATAATAATTCTATTTTCATATTTTCAACGTCAAAAATTAACCACAACAGTGATGTCACAGTGTGCCGATCACATCCAACAGTGATGTCACAGTGTGCTGACCACATCCAACAGTGATGTCACAGTGTGCATTCACATCCAACAGTGATGTCACAGTGTGCCGATCACATCCAACAGTGATGTCACAGCGTGCCGATGACATCCAACAGTGATGTCACAGTGTGCTGACCACATCCAACAGTGATGTCACAGTGTGCTGACCACATCCAACAGTGATGTCACAGTGTGCATTCACATCCAACAGTGATGTCACAGTGTGCCGATCACATCCAACAGTGATGTCACAGCGTGCCGATGACATCCAACAGTGATGTCACAGTGTGCTGACCACATCCAACAGTGATGTCACAGTGTGCTGACCACATCCAACAGTGATGTCACAGTGTGCTGACCACATCCAACAGTGATGTCACAGCATGCTTACCACATCCAACACTGATGTCATGCTGTGATAACCTCATCCTACGGTCATGTCTCATTTTGCTGACCTACTCCAACCATCCAGTCACAGGGTTCTTACCACATCCAACTGAAACGCAACAGTGTAAGGAACCACATTTATCGGTGTTTTCAAAGTGTACTAATCACATCCAGTGTGCTAACCTCATCACTGACACAGTCTCATTCACACTGACTGAAGTTGGCCTTGTGAGCCACAAAAATTGAACTGTTTTCACTGCAGTACAAAAACCTCTTTAATACATCTGATGGCAATTAACAAGGAATTACAGCTTCCTAACTCGAAAACACACATGCCAATCATTCAGGATTGAATGCAAAGTTTAGTCACACTAAGAGATGTGAGAAAATGCACATCTGACTTTATAAAACCTTTTAAGGTCGTATTGGTTTTTGTGGAAACATTAAAGTAACACCTTAACATATTTGTGTCATGTTTTTGAGCAGCTGATGAAGTAGGGGTCCTGGTGGCAAAGATCACGTGTTGGCATCCTATTGTGTTCTTGTCGCACAAACTCCAAGGTATAGCATTACCCCCCTCCCATTAACACAGCACCAAAATAACAACAGGGCTTTGTCTCAGTAAAGCCCTCTGTTCCAGTAGCCAAACATTTTTACTCTGACACACACACACACTATTTTGTGCATGCACACAAATATACAGAGGCACACACAAACACACAGAGACAATGCCACGCCCATGTTTGGATGCTCTCTGGGGGATTTCAGAGGACCACCAACTAAACACCTGCTATTCTCAAGTGCACACATCCACTTCCTAACATGGAATTAAAGTGTAGCTAGCGTTCAAGCATGAATCATATGATCACATGAACAGATGAGCAATTCTTAAAAGGCTCTTTGGGGTTCCCTTCAGATCAAATATTAAAAAACTCAGAAGGAAAAAAAGGCTGGTAACTATCTTTGAAAACTTTTATTCGACGAACATGCACAGATGGGACAAATAGATTTTTTACTATGACACAAAAACATAATGGAAGTGGGCTTGAGTATGTAAATAATAAGGAAAAATAATTGAATTAGTCTCAGATGAATGTGGGAAGATAAAGCAAAGAGGGAGAAACAGAGCAGTATGTTGGCCCGATAATTTTTTGGGGACAGGGAGAGACTTTTTTTTTGTTCTTTATCCTCTTTAGAGAGTAATGTACAGACACAATGCAGCCAAAATGAGTAAATATACAACAGTTCATGTCTCTTTGGAGGGGAGTGGGTCAGGTTCGAGTCACGAAAGGGCAAGAGACGGACTTTCTATGTGGAGAAAACGTCGGCAAAAAGGTTCACTCCTGGTCCTTTTCCTCTCCATGGGTGATGATGTGAACCAGGTTCTTGTAGTCCAGGTTTCCTGCCACGTCTGGAGGGAAGGCAGCGAACATCTGCTCCATCTGAGAAACAGAAAACAGATATTATGACCACTCTTATAACAGCTTTAGTCCTGCACAAAAACAACATACTGTAGCTAAATGTGTGTGAAAAAGGTGTCATGATTCAATAAGTTTTTTCCTTCCTTTGGATTCAGTTTGTATGAAAAGGAATCTGATGCGGTTGCAGACGATCTAGACAATAACGTTCAGCCCTCTGTGCTGTTTGGTCTCACCCACACACACAGAGCAATCGGCTATAATAACAATATTTAGTTTAAAAGCCCACAATGTACCTCTTCAGGGGTGAATCTGTCGGCTTGTGTCGTTAGCATCTGTGTCACACTGAGGGAGAGAGAAAAAGTGTGAGCGCTGGCGAGGTCTCGTATTCACACCATGAGGAAATGTGCAGGTCACACTCATTGTGGAGTTGTGCAGTGCTGAGTGATGGCAGTCACACTCTAACGCATAAATAGTGAGTTAAAGCTGAAATAACACAGCTCGTAATGAATTAGCATCTTACAAATTGAGTTGGAGTGAGGAGTGGAGTGTGTTGAACGACTTACTAATCCTTCCTCAGCACACCCTTCGCCTCAGGGTCAAAGACTTTAAATGCGTTGAGGATGGTTTCCTCGGGATCAGCACCTAGATACATTAAAACAGAAAAAACAGTGCTTGAGACATGTTTAAATTCATGCTGCACTGCTTATATTTGACACTTTACACTTCCAGCTTCCGCCCGTGTGCTCTCACCTTTCAGCTTCTCGCCGAACATGGTGAGGAAGACGGTGAAGTTGATGGGGCCAGGAGCCTCTTTGAGCATCTCATCGATCTCTTCCTGTTTTACATTGAGACGTCCTGTGGCACAAAAGTCCGTCAACATTGACACTTGACATCTCAGTTTCAGTAGCTGTATGCCAAACACCCTTGTTTTCTGATCTAGGATCTGATTTGGTCAAATCTGAACAACTGAAAATAATCAAATCACAGTGCCTTAATGTGGGTGTGATTGATAAAAAGTTTGATGATAACACACCTAGAGCAGCAAACGTGTCTCTCAGGTCGTTCTTGTCGATGAAGCCGTCTCTGTTCTGGTCCATGATGGTGAAGGCCTGAGGTCAGAGCACAGAACATAGAGCCAGAGTTTCAGCCACACAAAGATAAAAACATAAAGAAAACAAGTAATCAATGTCACGCTCGGTCTTAGATTCTCTTTCTTCTCTTTTTAAGTGCCATCTTTACACAGTGGATGACCACCGCTAAGTATTTATAACATGCGAGTCCCCCTGGGCTTAGCCCGGCATCCAGGGCATGCCCAGCAGTTTATCTCCAGCCTAATCAAAGATGACACAGTCTGAATGCCTGGGCACCGCTGAGCCTCATACCAGCATACCGCACGCCTCGCTGCCGTCAAGCCAGGGATGGGGGAAAATAGACAGGTGGACATACTACAACGATGAACAATTAAAATGGGAAGAGGTGGATGAGGAGAGGAAGAAACTGAGTCCTCTGTGTGTTGTTGCTGTGTTTCGAAGAAAGAAACACTTGGATCAGAACCCTGCACAATGGTTTACCAACACACACATTCATGCACCATTTTGCATGATTCACTGCCAAATGTATGATAAGTGAAATTTAAATGGGCCCAGCAGCTCTCACCTCTTTGAATTCCTGGATCTGGGCCTGTTCAAACATGGAGAACACATTGGAGTTGGCTCCCTCTGCTGATCTCTTCTTGGCTTTCTTGGGGGCCTTTTGGCACAAAGACAGGAGATGAAGCAGATACTAAGAGCTGGGTAAGCTATGTTGCAGAAATACATTACTAAAAAGGACTTACAAGCTTAATAAGAGAAAATATAAGAGATAAACGATGGGAAATCGCTTCTGGGCTATTACACACACACACACAAACTGCATTGTATGCTGGGACGAAAGCAATATAAAAAAATTAGATTTTTAATTGTCTAAGTCAGATGAGGGCAGTAACAACTTGACATGCTTCATTTCAGTATCCATTAGCAGGTCAACACAATGAAAGAGAAATATGTTTCCCTAGAAATGACCATTAAAATACAGGATAATGCTTGTAATTGAATGTCTCCTGCACATAGTGATGCATTCAATGTCTAGTGAAATTGAAAAATTAAAGACTTTGCAGCTTTCCATTCAAAGATGTGTTTTTTTTCCTAGTAGATCCCTGTCTATCATCACTCCATCAAACAGCACACAGAGACTTACCATGGCGGAGCAGCTGGGAGGTCAGACCAACAATGATGCCAGTGAACAATGGGGGAGATGGTGGGTGTCCTTTTGTAGCCCCAACCCTCAGCTCTACTGGATGATATTTATAAACTATGTCCTCTTTAGGAAGTGACAGGTAAATGATGCTTCATACAGAACATAAAGTATTGCGCCCCCCCCCCCCCCCCCCCCCTGTAGTAGCCACTCGCCCCATGTCGTCATGATAGTCACTGGACAAAGAAGAGTGGAATAACTGGTCTAGAATATCAAGAGCAGACTGAAGGTTGAGGCACTTAATCACTTTAAATGGAACATTGTCTGCAGACCATGGTACCACCACCATGAAAGTTATATTGTACATGTAAAGTTAAAATGGTATTTATTTTAGAATATCAAATTTTTCACTTTTCTTCTCCACGTAAGTACTTTTTTTAATTTGAGAGAAGAATTCAGAAATTGGAACATTTTAAAACATCATAGAATTATCATCATTAAATATTAAACATTAAAAAGATTGAAAATAGAAGGCAGATATTAGGTGGAAGCCAAAAGTCTTGTCCCCACCGAATGTGTCACATGAAACTGAGACAAAGTAATGTAACTGATAAATATGTCAAATACATATCGCTCTTCAATATGGATAATATTATTTAATATAGTTTTATTTACAGTCTTATACCAACCACCTCAACTGCAGCAGGATGTATTGGGCAGTGCTGGATTCATTTGAAAACAGCTTTCAAAAGAAGTAATTGGAATAATATAGAAATAATATAATTCACAAATAATGTCTTTTCATTGCTAAATAGCACTACAACAATTTTTCTGCAATTCAATTAACAATATAGTATAAGTCTGTACTTTGTATGTATGTGGTTCACAGGAAAAACATTTGATCAGTCTAACACACAGAGGTCCATTTGAAAAAAGTTTACCTCAAAGACATAAAACAAATTAAATAAGAGTCTGTGTACAAGGACTTGGATTTGGAACTTTAATTTACCTGTGTTGATTATCCAAAATTTAATTCAATAATCAGATCCGTGTCAACAATCATTTATATCTCTAGATTCCATAAGCACGATGAAGGCGTGTGGAAATCACCAGCTCATTTAGTGTAATTCATTGACCTGTCAGTACCGTGTCACCATCGTATCTTAGCCACATGTCTCACACACTCCTTCACATAATTGGAGTTAGTCTCCCTTCCCCTGACAATGTCACAGCGCGGCACAAATAGTTCAACTATTTAAGTGACATTTATTCTGCGAAGGTCAGTGCTCATTCACATTCATGCCAATGAAATGGTCGGACAGAGCGTGTCTCCTCCATTGTCTTCTCTGCTGGAGCCTACACGTCCCAGGATCTAGTGGTTGGATGATCTGCAACTCAACTGAAAAGTGACTAAAATCTGAAATATTAGAAAGCACAGTGTGAAAACACTAAAAAACCGACTGATAGAGAAAACTTTTAAAAGAAAAGCATTAAAGAGAAAAGTAGTAGAAAAAGGCCGAAGATGATAATCCACTTGGATCCATTTCTTAAACCATAATGGTGTAAGTGTTAATGAGCTTGTGAAACTAATCTCAGTGATGTTCACAGCAGAAGGTGCGACATGTTGGAGCGCTGAACACATCCTTACAATGTGCTATGTCTCTCTGCGGCATTAACAAGTCGTCAAGTATCACTTGATGCCACCCAGGTCAAGAAAAGTGAGAGTGTGTGAAAATGAGCTGAATGGTCCGGGGTGAGTAGGTGACACCACGGGTCTGTGATCTAAATTAAGAGAGGAGCTCAGAGACTCCCAGCGCTCCGGCCGCTCGCTGTCAAACACAAAGCTGGTGATGAACTAACAGCAGATGTCACTGGTGTCATCTCGCAGCATGGCGAGTACAAAGAGGTTTGAATTAGACAAGTTCCTGTTAACAAACGAGGCAGCAGCTATTGTTGAAAACTTCTGCGGTGCTCTCAGTTTCTGATTGGAGCAGCCGCCGTAGCTACTGTGGCTGGAATGGCGAGCCACTGAGCACTAGGATCAGACACCTATAAATAAACCAACCCGATCTCACACAATGGACATGGACAAATGGCCATTTCACTGGCAGACTGGAGAGTAAGTGTTTCGTATAAAAGCACAAGGGTAACAGAGAAAAGAGCTGCAAACACGACCAGTTTCTACTTCCCTTCCAGGTTTAATAGGGAAGAGTTTGAAGGGATTTAAATATAAATGATCACAGCAACAACACAAGAAGACAAATAAGAAGTGAAAGACAATGCGTATAATATTTAATATTCTGTGACAAAATCTCTACAGGGAGAACGCTAATAAAACATTTGTTAGCAGACATCAATATCATATCCAGTGTTACGGCATCGTGATTCAGGATCATGAGAAAAGAAATGCTAATTATAAAAACAATATACAAATGAAATAAAACAGGATGGGGAAACCCTTCTTCTATAGAGTCCTATAAAGACAGCAGTAGAAAACTTGTGCAATCTGTAGCTTTGGGTGCTTTCTGTTGAGCAATTGTGACCAATAAATCGGTTCCATCGTCTTGGCTTGAATACATTCAGGAAGATTTGTGACGTGTAAAAAAGAACAGTAGTGGATTCAGTAAGTTGACGGAAAAATCTTCCTATTGAGCGCAATACTGTTGACAGACACGCTGGGCAAGTTGCAATGTGGATTCTCAAAAAAACATTTTGAGAAACACGCATTTTCTATTTCCAGATATCGAATGAAGGTCTGTAGAGATAACAGCTCAACAAGAGCAAAAATAATGGTGGACGGATTTGATTCTTTGAAGTTTAGACTGGAATGTTGAGCTTGCCAAGCAAGAGTGCCTTTAAAAATTCAAATGATAAGAATGAACTGTGCAAAGAGGTAATAGTTAAATGAACAGATGTTATTCACGTGCTTCATTCTTAAAACTGGGGAATAAAAATATTACCCGAATGAGGCAGAAGCAGAAGACAGCACTCCGTTTCATTTCAGATATACATATCCATGCCATTTACGAGTCAGGGAAAACAAAAAAAAGATTATTTTCATCTTCACCTTGAACAGTTTTGGGCTATTTACAATATTCAGGGACATTGTACAAAAAGAAATGCTCAAGTACTATGTTGTAAGCTTCATACATGATCTATTTTTTTCCCTCCTGTCATATAATGTAGCACTGAGGTTTTGCCTTTGACAGATGAAGTGCATACAAGAGCTGGATCCAGATACAATCACTCACTTGTTAAAAGACGTTTGGACATATTAAAAGAATACTCATTGGACATTCAAGAGGACACGTAATAACTTTTTTTTTTTTTCTTTAACAAAAATAGACATGGCTTAATCCAGCCTTGAAATTCCTTCTTAATATATAAAATTATGTCTCGTCTATTTACAGTCAGATAGCATTCTGAGGGATTATAAAGGTCCTGCTCCATCGCTGCTGGGGGATTGTGGGTAGTGCAGTTTTAGTGTCGACCTAACTGAGGGCAGACAATCATCCGGTGTGTGTGATGTACAGGGGTGGGAAGGGCTCATTCATTTGAATTTTTGTTCTAATTAGGGTTTGCTCGAGATAAGTCCTGTTACCTCAGCTAGCCACAGTCTCGACAGGAGACTGAGGTTAGTGGAGAATGATTGTAATAAGCCGATAATGATTGTGTGTTGAGGTGTCAGCGCAGGACTGGAGCCAGAAAGGTTGTTCATCCCCTCCTGCCCTCATCTGTAGCTACACAGGACAGAGCTGAGTTTGGAAAGTTGCCACTTGTGATAATACTGTTTTCTGCCATTTTCACTAGTGAACGACTTCTGGAAATATTTAGGCTTTGACGTGTTGCTACGGCTGTGCTCATCTATTACTGTCTCTACTGTCTGCAGTAAACTGAAGCGAGAGAAACTCATGAGTCATTCACGTCACAGCTTTCTGTTGTTGACAAAAATAAATCAAATCAGGTTGTTTCCTTCCCAAATGACAGAGCACATACTCATCCCCCCTTTTCCCAAACATCTCTGCTCAGATTGGTAATATTGCATTTTCTTGACCATCGTAAGTTCATTAAGGAAAAAATGACCTGATTGCGATGACATCTATTTATTTCTCTCTTTCTCTCTACTGCAACAGCTACAGATGTTTTCCTCTGTGGGTTTCTCAGCTTAGATGTCAGGCAAAACAGATGTGTGGCAGTGTTTCATCATGAGTTGGTGACATTCTCACTGGTTCCCGAGTTTCTTCCTTTCATTTTTCATAGATGATTTTCTCTGTCCATGTCTGGCTATGTGGCTCTGCTGTGTCTCAAACAGATGATTGGTCCCATACCTGGAGGAAACAGTCAACACAAGACCATCAGTTACGTGTGAACAAGAAAATATGCTATAGTAATTTGATGTTTGCTTGTGATTAATTAAAATAGGAACCAATAAAATAGGGTGAACATGAATTTTGTGACCAATTTTATAACATTGGTTCATCAACCAGTTACTCCAGTAAAGAAATAGATTCATATTAAGGGAAACATCCTCTTTGTGAGGGTTAAGTTAGAAGAGCAACACCATTCTCGTGTCTGTCAGTTATAGATGAAGCTAACACTAGCAGCCAGGTAAGTTAGCTTAGCATTCAGACTAGAGGCCGACAGAAAAGGCTGCTGGCTTTGTGTAAAAGTAGGAAAATATGTCTACCAGCATCTCTGAAGATCAGAAATTGAGATTCTACATGTTTCCGTCATCTCATCCAACTCTAAACAAGAAAGTGAGTGCATTTCACCCATAATGTCAAATGAACATACCATGAAAATAAACGATTGTCAAACCTTGTTAACAGAGTTTATGGGTGTGCGTCCAGAGCCAGTGTGGAGCCTTTGGCGCTCTTCGAATCGTCCGGGGGACCTCTCCCTACGAACATCCATCATCCGGCCAGGGGAGCGGTCCATGCGAGGGTCTGCCATGGCCCTCCCTGGGGAGCGCTCTAACCGGGGGTCGGCCATGGCCCTGCCTGGAGACCCCACTATCCGGCTCTCCAGCATCCTGCCGGGGGACTTCTCTCGCTCCAATGGACGGCTAGGGGACTTGTCCCGTCGAAACTCTGTGCGAGCCTCTCGGTAGCGGTGAGGTGTGCCTGGGTCTCCGTGAGGGTTGGATGCCAGCCTTTTAGAGATGTGCTCATTGTAGGATGGAGGCCCGCGCTTGTTGGGGCTGTTGGGGAGGAACCGAGGCATAAACACGGGCATGGAGGGTTGGTTAAAGAAAGAGGTATGTGTCTTGAGACATGGGCTTCGCTTGGCGCTGTGGGAATCAGGTCAGTTAGTAAATGTGGTGAAGCTGATGAGATCACACTCAAGCTAATTTATTAAGCAGTTTGTAACTTGACTGAACTCATCTACCACATTTGACCCTCTAAATGAGAAAACAGTCAGTGGCTGAAAACAGGGGAAGAGCAAAGTTTGGACTGGTTGACAAAGCAAGTTGGAAAATTCAACACAATGAGCAAGAACAACTCAGTTGATAGTGAGCATCAAATTGTAACAGACCAGTCTCAGAACGTAAAAAACGTCAGTCTTTATTCAACAAATTCCCTTCTACATTTAACAAGATACACTTTACAAAGCAAATCTAATTTAAAAAGACAAATCTAACGATCCGTTACAGATCAAAAATGAACTCCTCTTCCTGCAAAGAATAAAATGAAGGTATTACTTTTTTGTTTTTACTGTGTAACCAAATAAAAACATTAAGGCCACAATTTCCCAAGCACCACCTGTGTGTGTCGACCTGTGCCCATCAGTGCCAGCTAGTCCCAGTGACTCTTCAACAACACCAGTGTACATGGAGTAAACAAGTGCAGTGTAATACTCTTACAGTTTAGACTCAGCATCACAGAGAAGACTAAACCTCACCAAAAAATAAATGAATGAATAAATAAGATGGGGTTTTTTTTGTTTATGATTTTCTATCTGCAGGTTTTACAATTCATATAAGCATTCATATATCATTTTATTTTCCTTCAAAAGACTAATTAAGTCATGACTATTTATTCATCAATCAATACGCAGATAATGTGGTTTTCAAATTATATATAGGAGTTGTGAGAAATTGCTAATTAAACTGAGCTTCCAGTTAAGTTGCTAAAGTTAGATAACCACTTTAATTTCCATCTTTGGCTGTTGAAATGTTGAAATTAGATTTGATTCTCTGATTTAATAAATTAAATAATGAATCAATCACTTCTCCTACATTTAAAATACAAGACTACTAACATGTAGTATTAGTAGATGAGGTTTAAATTACGCACATACGTCTGAACTGATTTTTGAAACTTTGTTGAAGGGTGGGGTATGGGCCAAGGAAGAACTCATTACATTCTGGAGCAATTTCAATTAATGAGGCGGATCAAATGTTTTGAAGAAATTATGCATCTTGATTAAAAATAAATCAGGCATGTTGAGGGGACTGATATCTATGAGGGTGTTTAATTTGGTGCAGCTTGATTGAATGTGAAGTGACTGTTGCGCCTTAGTGGAGGTATGCGCTCTCCAGAGTGAAAATCTTTGTTTGATAATTGAATACGTTTATTTATTCATTCCTTTATTGTAGAATTGATTTTAGCATATAATAACAGTGTATAAGACATGTTGGGTGGTTCAAAAACATATTATAACATTATATTCAATATTTTATCAGCTACCACGAGCGTAAGCTAGGGAAGGTTTAACAAATAGCAGTCGTGTGTGTGTGTCGTCACCTGCGGCCGGAGCTGTTGCGCTGCAGGTCTTCTAAAGCCTCTTGGCTCTGGACCAGGTTGCCCTTGCAGCATATGACCCTCAGTTTGTTCTGGTAGGACGAAGCCAGGTAGATGGCCCCAGAGGAGATAGCGGGGCCAAGGTAGCGTGGGTTTGGGATATCCAGGTGTGCATATGAGTGAGGCCTGGAAAAGAGGACATGGAATCGGATATTTTATGATTCTAAATAGTAGAGAAAGAAATTTTAATTTTTTGTTCTCACCGATCTTTTAGGGGCTCTTTACAATTTGAGCACTACAATAAATAATAATGTTGAATAGGGATCCACAAAATGATGATTGTGTGAACTAATTGAGGCATTAGCACAGACAAAGAAGCAGAATGGAATCTTACCCCAGAGCAGCATGTCCCTGAATCTCAATAACATCCAGTGAGTTGAAGTAGGTCACGAACAAGTAAGGTTCTCGGTACGCTGTGAGGTCAAAACAAATCCACTTATTATCTTTTTATATCGACCATAAATAATTGGAAATTAAATCAAAATTTGAAGGTGTCCATGTTTGACACGAACCAAATGAGAGAGGCAGACGGCTCCATCTGATATCATCATTTCTACTCCTGCGGCCGTATGCATCCACAAACACACCAAACTCTGCAAGACAAATATTTCGGATATAACAACCAAAATAATCTCCAGCTAGATATAAGCAGGTATCACATTCACAAGAATTATTTCCTGAGGTCACATTTTCTCCCACTAAGGGTTAAAGTGTTGTTATTTTACTGGTACATGTGTTGACATGCCCGACTGCACACACAGCGTAGATAACAGGTGAGCCCACACAGAGAGAAAATAGGCATCTTACCATGGAAACAGAGCAGGTATTCATCCTTCTGTGGAGCAGTGGTGACCTGGATGATAGAGATGGGGAAGCTGTGGGAAGAAGCAGCGAAGACGGCAGAGGCGAGCGTTACGTCGTTTTTATCCAGGAACTCTGTAGAAAAAGATACAAAATCAGTGTAAATCACCATCGGTATCAGTGAGGTCATTCAGGTGTGAATGTTCCAACTTCACAGAGACAGATACACCCTCATGTAGAGTTTCTCACAACACCATCTGGCTTATGAAGTTATATTTTCAAAAGTCACATCAACACAGATTTTAAACAGTTACCTTCCAGCACATACTGCTTCATCTCAATCTCATAGAACTTGTTGGTGCCGATGATGATGCTGTAGCCAGTGAAGTGGATACAGCTGCAGGGCTCTGACGTCTCAATCTCCTAAAAATACAAAGTTCAACAGTGACACCTTGTTAAACTCACTACTCCCTGTAAGAACACTTTCTTTCCTTGTTTTTCCTTCATCATGTAATCTATATCCTTGTCTTTCAGGCCCACTCACCTTTCTGATGCAGAACTTGTTGAGGCTTTCGTTGAGTCGTAGAATTGTGATCTTATTGGGCATAGCAGCGCAGATACAAGTCCCATTATCAATCTGTGAAGAGAGAACAATTCTGCAATCAGGAGAGCAGTAAATATCTGCAATCAGACAGCAGAGCGCTCTGCTATTACTCTGATCATTAACTCTGACTAAATAACAGCCCAACCAAAATGATTGTGTTCTGTGTAAGTAACAACAGCCTGACTCACCTTCCCAGAGGAGAAGAGGTGGCATCCCTTCACTGTCTCAAAGATGAAGGGACTGAGGTCAGGCTGAGCCGGGAGATGAGACTGTGACAAAGACTGCTTCACTTTCTTGATCTCCACCAGACAAAGTGCCCTGTCCTCTCCTGGAGGACAACATCAACGAATTAGTAAAAAAGTACAGTTGAACCTCTGACTACTGAGCAATTGAGCATATTGGGCATGCTGTACTGACCAGTGATCATCAGCAGCTTATCAAGCTCTTTCAGGATCTGGATCTGGAAGACGGAGGTCAGCCCAGGGATGTGTGTCAAAGAGTTCTTTATGACGTTCAGAGCGTACAATCCTTCCTCGGATCCCACCAACACAATCTGAGGGAAAGGAATATCATACATGTGAACGTGCAGCTGATTAATGCATCAGGCAGAGGACATGTCGTAAGGTTTTTCTTCCTTGTACCTGGTCAGTGAGAGGCAGAGTGCAGTTGATGTCCAAACGGTCATCACCCTCCAGTTTCAGCAGGGAGTTCCCAAGAAGTTTCTATTAAGACAAGAAACATGAGCAGAGGGAGACATGGACATAGACATGTAAAATTAACAAAAATAGGGACTAAATTAGGCAAAATCCAATCAGAGGTTCAAACACAAATCACTTGGTATATTTACAGCTGTTTAACTCTGGGTGACCATGTCAACAACCACGTCAGTGCAATAAAAAGCAACAGTAGTGGGTCAATAAATGAATTTAATAAAGATGGTTTAACATTGTAAGTGTCCCCGTGCTGTTCTTCCATGGTTAAATGGACATATCACAGAAGACAGCAAAGTAATGAAAGGTGCTGAAGGTGGAAATTAACCAATAATAAAAAAGTAAAAGTAGGTTAGTAAAAAAAACGGAGGGTTAGTCAAACAACATATAAACGATATGGCCACAAGTAAAGTATGGGGACACGAGACTATTCAATCCAAATACATTGGTCATGTTTGGTCCATAGCAATTTGGGCAAAGTCCCATAGTTCCAATTTTAAAAATCCTCATGGACATAATTTAAAAATTCAGATTGATGGTAACAGTTAAAAGTCCTTTGACATGATAACACGACAATCCCCCTGTGTATTAAGAGTAATCTTTGACAAAATGTCTCTTTGAGTTTGGTGTGTAAAAACTCAACTGGCCTGCACAGAGCCCTGACCTCAACCCATCCAACACGTTTAGGATGAAGTGAAAACTGAAGCCTTATCGCCCAACATCAGTGCTAATGTTGATGCTCATGTGGACGGCGTGTAGCCAGTCTTAAGATTTCTATGGAAAGTCTTTCTCGAAGAGTGAAGGCTTTTATAGTATGTTACAGCTCACGTTTTTGTAATAAGATGTTAACAATCACATTTAGGTGTAAATGTTCAGCATTACGTTGATTTTGTTAAATAATTTTAGCCATGAAGTATATTCTGCCTTGAGGGGATACACTGCATATTAAATATTTAAATGCATATTTGAATAAAGAGGCAGATTTAAGAAACGTAGCAGCAGTACAGTCTTGAGTATATCTAAAACTATTTTAAAGGATCATTTTGCACAGGATTGCAAGAGAGATGACAAACAGTTTTTCTTAACAGCAATAAACACACAAACACCAACAAAACCAACAGAAGTCTGCAGACTGATGTTGAGCTCAGCTCGCTTCAGGAGTGTCACATGTGTCTGTGTTTCAGTCAATGGGGCTGAAGCAGCGGATGGCTTTTGCAGAAGCATGCATGCCAGAACAAACCGTCTAACACCAGGCCAAAGGTGCAGAGCAGAGTCAAGTCACATCCATGCATTAGGTAAGTTTTATGTGTGGATTTAGCAGTTTTTCAAATGGCGGCTCTTCCATTGGACCATATAGGGTCACTGAGCCTCAGACTGTGACTACCTGTACTGAACAGTGTCAGTGTTTAATGCGCACATGTGTACAGCTACTGCATGCTCAGTCGGTCGGTCGACTGACTGAAGCCCAAGCATTCGTGCAGCTACTTACTGTACCTGAACCAGAGGGGATAGGTTCTTCTGTCTTTTAGAAACACCTGCCTATAATATGATCCACACAACCGAGTTGAATGGAGATACACACGCACAGTATAACCACATCAACAAAGACGATGACAACACACAAATAGTAGACGATGTTGAGAACATGCAGAGAGACAAAGAAGAGGGAGGGGGAGAAAAGAGGTGAAGGCACTGGCTGATGTTTAATGGAGGCATTCAGTATATTTGAGCCAATATACAGACCAAACAATACAGCCACTCTCGTATTACATTACTATTTGATATGTGCAAACTGTAATAAGCGAATTTGTCTGTCTTACATTTTTAATAGGCAACTCTTGAACCCAATCAGGCCTGACACAAGCAGAAACATTTAATATACAGTCAAAAAACTTACAGCATCAGAATCGACTTTGTCTTTAGATCCACGGCTACCGGCCACCACAGACTCCAGCACAGCCACCCAGCGCTGCTTGTCAGGGAAGCTGGGAGCCATGAAGTAGACAGACTGGCCTGGCCAGCAGGTGGTGTGGGGATGTGACTCCAGCTTCAACACATATGGGATGTCTGTGTACAGACACACAAAGCTGAACTGGTTGGCTCTCTTTCACATCCCAGCAGAATGGTCAACATTTTTGTTATATTTTGGAATAAGATGAAAAATTATGTTATAGTTGAACATTTGCATTTAAAAAACAGGGAGAGGAGGATGCACTTAAACTCCTACAATAGGCTGAATGTAGCAGATTTAGTTGATAGTGATCTGGTACCTGACTTTGCCGTGTTGATGAGCTCAGAGGCTCCAACAGCTCCATGAATTGTCACTTCTCCATCAGGCATACAGAGCTCAAACTCATCCTCAGGCGTCATACAGTCTAGAAGAAAACCCCCCACATGATTATTATTGGTTTAATTCTGTTGTATTGATCTTCATGGAAACAAAACTGGTTGAATTGGGACAGAATGTTTCATATAGGGGTTGGATTGGGAAATAAGTGTTTTCCAATGATATTTTATCAATATAAAAAAAGAAGTACTGACCCTCTCTGGGCTCACTGTCAAAGATGGATACTTTGGTTCCATCTAGCACCACGTACTTCGTCTCCCAGCCTTGCTGACCACGCTTTCCATTTCTATTTGAGCAGACACAGAGGTACACACCCATTCAATGCAGTGTATTTAACATATGGCAAACGTTAAAGAAGGACTGAGATTGTTACCGAGGCTGCTTCATCCATCCCTCCAAACGAACATGCCCACTGGCCTCTTTGACTTGCAGCGCAGGCGAGTTTGCCTTTTCTCGGCACAGAGCCTCAGAAAAGTGAGTGGCGTACTCGGCTGGCAGCCCACAGGTGGCCGGAAGACACGGTGAGCATTTAGGGTGACACAAGGTGTTGCACTCTATAATAAGACACAGACACATAGACAGAGACAGAGACAGAGACAGAGACAGAGACAGAGACAGAGACAGAGACAGAGACAGAGACAGAGAGAGGGTGAATGAATGCTAATATGGATTTTTTGGACAGTTTCTTTTCTAGTCATTGTCAAGTCACTTATCATTCATATCGGAGTTGATTTGTTTATATATAGAGTTGTGTTTGTATGATTTAATGTTTATAATAACCCATGCCAATCTAGCTAAGATCCTTTCATTTAATTGTCGTTATCACAATATTGACAATGACAAGAGTAAGACAATTGTGTTTCCACATTTCCATGAGTGCGTTTGCCATGTCTCTAGACTTAAAGCTTGGGAAATAATCAAAACAACAGTAGACATTTTAAGGACAGCTAAAACAAGAAAAATCTGATTCCATCTTGTGAGGGAGTCGATGGCAACACAACTAGAGCTATTTCCAGCATTTCGTTAGAGCTGGCCAATAAATACTCCTGAAATATCTTCACATTTGGTATTCACAGCTACAGACCTAGACAAGTGGCAGCCTGCCGTCCAAAATGCACAGTGTCCAGACAGACGGCACACTTGGCAGCCCTCATGTTGAGGCCCACAGTGAAACGATGAGGGATGTTGTGGTGCATTCTTTCCTTCACACGACGACCAAATTCTGCGAGACAAAGAGGAAGAAGCGGGCAGGGAGAGGAGTTACTGAAAGAGAATCATGGTACCAAAACATATTGTTACACAAGTGATCATTTCAGAAATCTGCAAAAAAATTGGATGAGTTCCAGTTTTTCAAGCAGAATGGGACAATTTGAAAAATGAATTGAATCTTTTGATTGCAGGTACAAAAGGCATATGAATGTAAGTATTTTTTAAAAAGTCAATCAGAATTATATAATGCATGCCTATGAGCATGGGGTAAATTAAAAAACGCCTGGGTGAAAAGCTGCCTATACTGCCATATGCTATCTAAATCATGACTCCAGGAATGAGGCTGGAAAAAAAAGACGCAAAACTTGACCTTACGAGACAAGTCTTTGGTCAAGTTATGGTTTACGCGACAAAAGGACAAAAAGACAGATTAGGATTTTGTTAATGTCTTTATAATGCATGATGCATGTAGATGAGCTCATGCATGTATGGAGACGCACTATGGTGACTGCTAACTTACTTTCAAAGGTGACCCTCCTCTTTTCTGTGAGGAGCAAGAGGAAAGAGACAGAAAGAAGAGAGCAGTCTAACAATAGCTAGGTGAAAGTAAAGGAACGCAGACAGTCAGGGGTCTGAATCACAAAGCAGGTTTGACTTAGTGATATCAATGATAAAATACACAACATGGAGTATATTATGTTATCATAACAACTGACACCATGGTGTTTAGAGATTCAGTTGCACATGTGTTTTTCTCATCAGAAGATGCTGTTCAAATTGTTGCTTGCTATTTTTCCCAGAGCTTTGTTAGTAGACGAGCTGTTTTGCACATTTTGATATGAGTCACTGAACCTGCCGAAATTCTATGATTATATGTAATACGAGGTTCAGTTTCCATGGTGATCAACAACCCCGAAAAATGTAGTGGTTTAGCTTTGTGATATAGGAAAGCCTGGATTAAAGCCAGTGCTACCTGGCTAATCCACTATTCTTACTTTGTGAGACAGGCCCAAGCAGGATTACGACGTTAGCTGGATAAACGCAGTGAATAAAACCTGAAACAGCTCTTTTTGCTTCCGTGTCCTTGGTTAAACATGTGCTGAACAGATGTTATCCAATTTTATTCAACTTCATAATCCTGCTTGGTGAGACAGGCCATAGACAGAACACACACATAAAGACAACACGTAAATAAAACATGTGAACAGGGAGTCCCAATTGTGTCGACACCGATAGCGTAAGGGTGATCAACTTCAAAACCCAGGTTCAAATTGACAGTAATGAGCTGAGGGCATCATGAGGCGTCACTTGACTGTCTGTTTACTAGTCTGTGTGCGTCTTGGTGTGTGTGTGACTAACCTTCAGGTGTGGACATCTCCTTAGAGCGGGTGGAGGGGTTGAGCAGGCTGCTGGGATTGGGCTGATGTTCTGGGGATTTGACAATGGCCGACATGAGGATTTGGTGTCGAGCCTGGGCCGGAGTGGAAGGAGGCATATGTTCCTGTGCTTTGAAATGAGCCGCTGTGTGACCACAAGCAAATAAATCAGCCCAATATTAGTTCAGTGATATTACATCTGGCTCCATTACCAAAAAAACAAACAAATTAGAGTCTGAAATAGATCTTATCGGACATGACAGGTGTAGGCAATGGCAGGGCAGGATGCTGTCACGGCAACTCTATTACAAGATTACTGGGAAGAGATAAGGGAGCTGACTTTGGTTGTCACTTCTCATCTGAAATGGCAGGCCTCAATTTATGAAGGTATGATTTAGGACTTTAAAAAAAAAAGTTAAATCAACTCTTCTGTTGCTCAGTGTTAACAACATTTAAAAGCCAAGTTTCACACACAGGAAGTGTTGATAACAGGACTGTTATCATCCAAGGTTATCATGGAAGATTAACCATCTTGCACCAGGACTTAGCTGGCCAGGAGATGCCATTAAGATATATGACATAATAGACAATGCTATATTTGTTGCAGTAAGAGTAATGTGTCCCTACCCTCTTCTCTGAGGGACCGTAGCTCTATCCTCATCTTCTGCAGAGCCTCTTCTAGCTCTGCACACCTTGAGCGCTCCTTCTCCAGAGCCAGTTTCATGTCACTGTACTGCATGGGAACTGCCGGCTGGGCCTGTGGAACCAGTGCCCCGTTAGTTGTGGTACCTACATCTTCTCGCCGCCGCCCAAATATACCCTGTTCAGAGAAGAAACAGAACTGAATTGGTTAATAAAGATACACAGATGTCATTACTTATATTATACATGAACACTTATTTTAAGATGACTATCAATTTAATAGGGTTTATAGTTTATGCTAAATCTTTTCACAGACCTTCTTTTTTTTGGTGGGCTGGTCCATTTTCGCCTGGAGGAAGTCAATGAGTTTAGTCTGCTGGGAGATGGTCCCCTCCATCTTCACCTTCTCGTGGGAGTACACAGCCTGCAGGAAGAGAAACCGAGGAGTTCAGAAAAAAATCCCTCTGGAGACAACTTTAAAAGAATTTCCTCTGAGAACACATGAATTAGTTACTTACTTCATCACCTTGGTCTCACTGGGATACCTTGTAACTCGCACACATCATCAGTCTTATTCTAATTTCCCACTATGACTCATTTTCTCCCAGGAGACCATTGTATTTCATCAAATTACAAATGTGTTGCACTTCACACCTGTATATTCTCCAGCTGGTACTCGAGATCAGTTCTCTCCGTCTTGAGCATGTCAGTCTGGTCCAGGGCGTCCTGCAGACCTTGGGTCAAGCGGAAAATGTGGCTCTTTTGCAGGTCCATCTGCTGCTGCAGTTTCCCTTGCTGTCGAAACACCAGAACAGAGATATTTAAAAATACAGATTTGGCCACAAAAGAACTCAAGTAAGAGGAGATATGTTCCAAACAAGACAAGTAATTGAATTTCTTTAACAGCTGATTAAAAGTTCTCTCCCTGGTCCCTGTTTTTAGGGAGTTATAGGGGACATAAATACAAAATATTGAATCAGTCATGTTATATAGGGTGGTCATATTTTATTTTTTACCTCTTCCATGAGCCTCTGTTTCAGTTCTCGCTCAGTCTCCAGTTTCTGCTGTAAGCTGCGGGCGTTCATCTCTAGCATTGAGTGCTTCTTCTCCAGATCATTGAGCTGTGTGAGTGAACATTAAAACAAAACACAACGCAGCTACTTACTCTGCTTCAGAAGGGACACAAATATCTGTTGACTTTTCAGTCCATGGACAGAAGATTGGGGTTCATGTCGAAGACATAGGAACATTATTGACTCACAGTATCAGACAGACTTTCAGCCTTTAGTCTCTGCTCCTTCAAAGCATGCTGTAAGGCCACTATCTCAGCTTTGTGCTCTTTGACGGCCAGCTCCACTGCCTGGCGAGACTCGCTGCTGCGCTGGTCTGCACGCAGCCTGTGAACAGTAATAGGGTTAATACATCTTGATGGATATACTTAATGACACCGAGCAGACGTTCTAAATTATAACACCGCTTGAATCGTACCTATTCTGCTTCTCATTGTCCAGCAGTCTCTGCAGGTCCCTTGTGCGTCTCTCAGCTTGGCTTTTTTCATCCTCCAGGGCCCCTCTCCAAGCCTCCCACTGCCGCTCTTTCTCCAGCAGCTCGTCGTTTAGGGACTCCAGCTCTACCACCTGCTCCTCCAACATGCTGCATGTTGTCTTCAGTGTCTCAATGTTCTAGAAAGATCAACACGAGAATGACTAAAAAGAAAATCTTTCAATAATTTTTCAGCCAAAGCATGGGATTGTTGCCTCCTGCCTGTCAGTTTCAGGTCACAGACTCACTATGAGACTACAATATAACATAATTCCTTGATTTGAAAATAGGTAAAGCAACAAAAAACTTAATGTAATCCGTCATCAACACTGTTTAACATCCCACTATATCGACTAATACGATGTTCTGTTGGTAGTTAGTTCTTTACGTTCAAGTGCTTCATGCCTTGTTTAAGCATTTCAGTGTCATTTTACCTGTTTCTGGTTGTTGAGGTGCATCTCGCGGTCAGCCACCTCCCTCCTCAACCTGTCCACTTCCTGGCTGAGCTGCAGCTGGTCCTCCCTCTCATCGGACGCCTCGTCAAGTTGTTTGGACAGGTAGAAGTTCTGGCGGTTCAACTCAGCATTCTCCTGACTCAGCTGGGTAAGCTGCTCCTCCAGGTCAGTGATCACCTGAGGGAATACAAACATAAGGACATTAGCCTTGCTTATCAAAATGAACAGGTATTTTAGTATCTGTTAAAAAAGGCGAAGGTAAAAGAATCATTTGAGTAATATAGTCATAATTTCTCACTTCATAATGTCACTAATGAATGCAACTACTAATATTGAACTCTCACTAGTAAGAGACATATGCATGTAGGATTGAGAAGGTCTCTTTCACTAAGCAGGGTAAATGTCAAAAAATAATTCTACATTTTTTATTTAATACCTAAAGGATAAAAAAAATGTTTGAATGGCAATGGACCTGTTCGGTTTCACTGGAGATTTTTTGTGAGGGAAAAGTATCAGAACCAGTAAACTACATTATTGAGATAAAAAATACAAAATTTGAAGTGTAATGAAATTGAATACAAAATTAACAAGAACAACTAGGGCATCCTCTATGAAATCTAGCTGTGTTTTCTTGCCAAAGGCTTCATTTCTGTATTAAAACTAAGTTTTGTAATTGCGCATAAATAATCACAATTACAAGGTTGCATGGAAACCTTCAGAGATTGGTTCGCTGCTGTTGAGAGCAGAGACAAAAGCCTGCAGCAACACTTACTGAGCAGCTGTCTCTCAAGGCATCAAACTTGCGCTGAATTTCGTCTCTGTGATTCTATAACAGACAAAAGCAAATGAAGATCA
The DNA here is from genome assembly GCF_963576545.1 of Limanda limanda. Classification (NCBI taxonomy): domain Eukaryota; kingdom Metazoa; phylum Chordata; class Actinopteri; order Pleuronectiformes; family Pleuronectidae; genus Limanda; species Limanda limanda. The sequence continues at coordinate 14,451,148 of NC_083639.1, forward strand.
AAATACAACATCGGACTGCTAAAGAATCTATTTATTGCTGACACCAGAATTCAGAGCAGCTTGAAAACACGATCTGAACTGCAAGCAAGATAGTGGTTGTTGACAACTAAATAAACTTATTCAGTATGTATGTGCACGTGCATTGCTATGAGTGACTCTAATTGCACACTGTGTTTGCGTTTGCGTCCTACCCTGAGGGCGTTGATCTCCTCCTCAGCCTCAGCGGTGGTCTCTTCCAGCTCAGTCTTTGCCTGTTGCAGCTGGCTCTCCAGGGCATGACGTGCAGCCTGCAGGCTGCTAATCTGAGACTCACGCTCCTGTAGAGACAAGGTCAACTCCGACACCTGTCTCTTGATCTCCAGCTTCTCTTCTTCATGTTCCAGGCCCATCTACAAGAGGGCAGGACTTGCGTGAATGTTGCATGTATATGTAAATGTAAATCAGACATGAACAGATTGTATTTGTATTGAATTTACACATTCGTTTAACCTGCTCAGGGGACCAGATGGTAGATGTTATTGGACATCAATTTAGAAATTGGAGGCAATTTAAAAAATGGTTAAATTCAACATGGAACAAAACAACCTATCTCTGTTGTCCTACCATTTCCCCAAAATTACTGAGAGAAATGTGAAACCTGCAGTTAAATCTAAAATTATACACAAGCTACCTTTGCTTTCAGTAGGTAACAGCAAATGTCTAAACTTGTCTGAATCTGCAGTTTAAGAATTTGGACAAAAGGAGATTAATTAAGAGGATCACAGGGGATATAAGTCCAAATATCAGATGTAGAAATTCAGGTTGAAATTGAAAAACTGGTGAAGCAGAGAGAAATCTAAAAGTAGACATTTAAGTGTCTGTTGTTTAAATTTGAGACCTTTCAAGGACACATACACTCTGCTGGAAGTGTTCTAAAAAATAAAAAGTGCATTTAGCCTCTTCATAGGTTTCAGAGTTATAAAGATGGTGATATAACTGGAAGTAGACGTATGTGTGTTCGTAAGTGAGGCTGGAGAGAGGTTAGAAATTAGTGCCAGTCTATATGTCACATCTCAGTGGGGAGGACTTTGTGGAGTTTGAGCTATGACGACTATGAGACTTCCCACCAGGGGGGTGAGAGCCCTCAAACAGAAGCGAGAGGGAAGTGTTATGCGGTCCTTAATTATATCAAAACTTATTTTAATAGAAAAGGTACAGAGCTAATGGGTTTTGTGGTGTATCTCTATTTTTTTTAATTTAAACCTCTGACTTGATTTTAATGTTTTTTCAAATATTTACAGGTGACTGTCTAACGTAAGTTCAATAAGACAAATTAATCAGGCACTTGGGGAAGTGTCACAAATATGGAGTTATACCGGACTGTTGTGGTTCAGAGTAAGCTGAGCCATAAATAAAGCACTCGATTTACCAGCTGATCTTCCGTCCAACCCTCGCTACAGTCATGAACTTATGGTAGTGACCACTGCAGGGCAGCTGGGCTCAGCCGGAGCTGCTTTGGGGAACAGTCACTACTCCGTGTGTAGAAAAGGAGTCAGCTGAGGTGGTTCAGGCATCGGATGCCTCCTGGGCTCCTTCCATTTGAAATCTTCCAGGTTATCCCAAATAGTAGAAGGCCCCGGGGGAAATCTCCCTTATATTTTCATTTGGCTTAATATATTCTCTCACCTGTTGTCAGTCAATGCAGTTACATCCTCCTAGAGAAGTAATATTAATACACCACTAAACCAGCAACTTTATCTTGTGTAAAGGCTAAATGGAAATTTGGCAGAGGTGCCACTGTCGTCCTGCTTTATTTAATTAGCTCTTTATCTGAAAGGGATCTGAGCTTGGTAGCTGCTCAGCTTCTTTAATCCCTTTTGTGGATACTAATGAGTAATGCTCCACTGTGTATTACTTAAAATGAGGCATTTTATCTCCAGTTTCCTGTTGCCTCACCTCTCGCAGCCTGCTCTCCAGCTCCAGCAGTCGGGTCCTCTTGGTCTGTTCCTGTTGACTCATCTTCTCCAGGTGCTCCTCCAGTTTGGCATTTTGGGCCTCCAGCTTCCCTGCCTGAGACTCCAGGTAGAACTTCTGCTGCCGTAGCTCTGAGATCATCTCCTCTTGGGCTTTCCTGTACAAAAACAACACCCACACAAACCCATTATACTGACTGTTTAGAGTCTTTCATATTGTTCTCGAGAGGAGAATCTTAAGCTGCATGCAAATTAGTAATGTCAGCGCAAAGGTTTCTTTAAAAGTCACCTTTGTGTTCAATATACTGTAGCTGATCCAGTACTCAAAAACTTGTAATTTAGGTGACAATATGTACATTACAATTACTAAAGTATGCATGTTATGTACTTAAACAAGTACTTTTTAAAGTTAAAATAAGTTAAAGATTTATTTTCTGTATTTTATTTTGCAGTTATCCTGTCAAGGGAGATAGATCAGCCAAGGTACACAAACATGTACACTAAAGAAGTGATGCAGAACTCCAAGACACAGCCAGTGTGGGCAGTCATGAAAGCACAGTGTGGGCAGATGGTCTAGTTAACTTACATATTCTTCTGGGTATAGATGCTGCTGTTAGCGGCCAGCTTGTTAGCCTCTGACAGCTCAGAGATGCGCTGCTCCAGGTTCTTCATCTTGGAATCCATAGCATTAATGGTCTGCAGGAAGAGGGAGACGCAACATTAGTTGAAATCACATCCCAGGAAAATAGGTTCCAAATGCGGTATTCATATATTCCACTTTGATTGACAGCCAAATCCTACTAAGAACCTTGGGATGCATATATTTGAGCGGCACTTTTTTTTTTAATACAGGAAACAGAATTCTGTACTCCAGTAAAATCCTATTAGAGTCCATTAAGGTGTTGCTTGAAGCGTCTACTGTCAATGTCAGATGACTACCTCTAAAAGCTTCTTAACTGCTTCAATTCTACCACATTAACCAGATTAGGGCTTGGGGCAAGGCTTTATAGTGCAACATGAAGTATACTACAATCTAATCCCACCGTACAGTCCAATACAATTTGCACCACGATAGCAAATTACAGACTAAGAATTGAATGAAAAACATTGATCGATTTCAGTGGTCAAACTCTGAGAACAACTTCAGAGGTGAATGAAAAGGGATAATTTGTTTACAAACTTTCACCAAGTGAGACTTACATAGTGCATTGGACTTGCTTAGTATAAAGAAGAGAAAAAAAATACACCTCTGCTGCTGAATATAATTTCATAAAAATGTATCAGAGAATGTGAAATATTTAAATCCCTCAGTTTAGCAGGAAATAACAAGGTGAATAAACATTTTTAAAAACCCCTGTGTTTCCTTACTGCTTTCTGTTCACCGATAAGTTTGCAGTTCTCCCTGGACTCCTCCTCATGTTGGGCTCTTCTGACCTCAAGGCTCTCCTTGTCTGCCAGGTCTACCTTCATCTGGGTCTCCAGAACCTTGATTAGACACAAGATGAGACATATTCATGTTTAGTTTGAAGTCTATAATCTGCTGCATTATAAAAAGCATATTGACATGGTTGTAACCTGGTGTGGCAGCTCCGACTTATAATGATTTAAAATAACAGCACTGACAAGGAATTACTACTTAAACATAAACAGTAAATTGGCAGTCCATCAGGTACAACTAGTTTAAAGAAACAGTCCAGGGTCATCAAACATCATTTATAGAATGTAGTATCCAAGGCTGTTAAAATGAGCTACATCATAAAAAGTGGGGTTTCTGTTATTTTATATAAATAGAGTGGAAAAATTAATACATTATATAGTAATAGTTGAACCTAACCATCATGAATGTAGGAGTTGAAGGGTCTTATAAAAGTCTGTGGGGAGGTGCTGTTCTGTAGCTGCCAATGCTACATCTCACACTTGGCATTTAAGTATTTTTAAGACAGATACAACAAATTTGATTATTCCACATACGTTTTTTAAACAAACTAAAAAATTATGATGCAAAAAAAAAAAAAACCTCCTCATGGGGACAATAGAAAAATCTATCTATCTATCTATAATTTACAGTCCTGATATATCATACATTCCAACCTTGATCTTGTCCTCAAAAAGCCTCTCTTTTTGAACTAGTTGGGTTTCCATTCTCTGGGCTGTCGACTGGGCATCTCGCAGGTTGTCCTCCAGTTCCTGGAGAATGTAGGATCAAAAAGGTAACTGGAAACATTCAACACAATAAAATATACTCAAAAAGAAAATTCTGTGGTTGTATTTTTCACAAGAACCACCATGGTTAAAGTCCTTAAAACGTGATTACACAATCTACTGAAAAATATCTATTATCTAAATTCAAAAACATTAAAAAAAATTAAATGAAGAAACTTGCATAGAAAAGCTGGAAATCCACAAGTCGGTTGCAGCGTTGCCTGCTCATGCTGACGCTGCTAAAATCATATATCTGTTAAAATCTATACATTTACTGAGGCTTGTTAACTAGCACCAATTTGAGAGTTCACTTGGAACTTGGAACATGGAACTGTCTAATGAGAGTGTGTATGTGTGGGCTCTAAGATAAGTGAGGAGGATAGAGGAGAGGGCTGAATGAACAGGAGAGGTGGGCAGAGGGGGGTGAAATTAGGGGTGGAGTGGGGCAAAGTATTAGCGAGCCTTATCTTTAGCTCTCTCACCAGGATCTTTTCAGCCATCTGGTGGATCTGCTGGGATTTGGTTTGAATGTCATCTTTCAGCTTATTCTCCCGCCGCTCAACCATTTCCAGCCTCTTTACCTGGTTCTCCAGGGTCTTCCTGCCCTCCTGCTTACACAACAAAGATAATAAAATAAAACTAACCACACTGACAATTTGTCAAGGGTTAATTGTTGGGGTCCGCCCAATCACAAACACCAAAAAAAAATGTAATCATTGAACATCGTAGGTTTAGTGTGATACCTCTGTCTCTCTGAGTCGCCGTTTTAAAGAGTCACTGGAATCGCCTTTGCCTCGCAGACGCTCCAGGTCCCGTTCCAGACGCTCTTTGGCCTGCCGGACATTCTGCAGCAGCTCCGTTGCTTCTGTGCTCGCTTTCACTGCCTGGGGGAAGGTCAAGAGTTCAAAGGCTTTTAGTAGCTCCCCAGACAAACCTCGTGATATGCTCGGGCAATTCCTGTCCCCTGAGATATTGCAAAAAAGGCCTCTCTGGAAAGAGACCCCAAGCAAGCCAACCACTGTTGATCTCCTTCTCATACTATAAGGAGAAAAGAGGTTTTCCAAACTCTAAAAGCACAAATAATGTTAATGCGAGTACAATAGCAAAAATGAATTTACCTTGGACAGTTTGTCCTGGAGCTCTTGGATTTTCACCTGCTGCTCGGAGTTAGTCTTAACAGAGAAAAAACAAACACTGTAAGCTCAGACACAAAGTTTTAGTGTAATTTAATGTTGAAACCATGAAGATTTATCTGAACAGAGGTACTTATACCTTCTCAAGTTTAGAGAGAAGCTCCTCCACGTCGGCCTTTCCCTGCTCTTTGGCCTGAAAAATAACGTAGAAAAAAGAAAAAGAATTCTCAGCCTTAGACTTGGTCACGATTTCATTTGCATTACCTGACCTTTAACCATCTCTGATGCAAACAAACCTTCTGGATTCTCTGCTGGTATTCAACAGCTTTCCTTTTCAGTTCTTCACTTGTTTGTCTGGAGTCCCTAAGTTCGGCTTCATAGAGGTCACTGCGGCGCCGGGCGGCGGACAGGTCCTCCTCCAGCTGCCTGATGGTGACCTGCATCTCTTCCAGTTGGGCATGGTACTCCTGAGGGCGGAGAAACAACACAGTCCCCATCATTATAGAAAGAAATGTGCTCCAAAAAGTGTCAGTATTCATAAAACGAGAGATCAGGTTAGAACCTGAATTTTAAAAGACGTTAACATTGTATCGACAGCAGACATGGCTGTTATACTTCATATTTTTTTATCTCATTTCCATCTCGTATGTCTTACATAATATTCTCAGCACTGCATACTGAACCAAGCTGCTGAATGCAGTGCTACATGGCGACAATTTCTACTTTGAAACCTATCTGAGGACTTCAGGGAAAGAATTGGTTCTGCATGAACTGTGTGAAAATAGCTCTTGACATTTTAGTGTGAATCTAAGTGTTTTTTCCCAGCTCAGTAAAATGAAAGCATTTCTATAGGAAGAATAAAATAAAATATATGGGTGCAGCTTTTCAGGTTGTGTCACAGTGAAATGTTTAAGACTGCTGTATCATCATAAGCACAGTTCACAAAGTTGTTGCTTTGTGTGATTTTCTTAAATAAATGTATCGTTCTGTTCAGGAATCTCCTGGAGAAAAAAACAATTTGCAATTTTGTTTTTGTTTTAGCAAGAGTAGCAACAGCAGCAAGAGCCTTCTTAGAACAGCTTGAACAAAGGAACTGAGCTGTTCGTACAGGCGGCAGCTTCTGGTTGTGCTATACAGACAAAGATGTACTTCACAGATCTGCTGACACTGTCTCATTGCGCAGTGATTTAGAGAAACTGCAGTGCACCGCTGCAATGACCATTTATCACTAAAACTGTCAAAATCAAAGATAACAACTCAAGGTTTACTACTTCAAAACTGCAGTTGGCCACTTTGTGAGTGAAAGGAAAATAACTGCTTTGCAGAGACAACATGTTACACTGATGTTGGTGTACCAATAAATCTTTGATTTCACCTCCTGATCACTTCCTGTACAGTGACACTGGATAAATGACAAGAATGTCTCGACTGGGTCCCAATCACAAAGGACGACGTGTCTGCTACAGCCCTGATTTACTGAAAAAGCAAATCCGTTTCTGAACATATGTCCTAAATAAATTTTAACAAGTGATATTAATCATGAATGTATGTTAAATTATTTTAAGCAGAGTTTGTTATTCCCCTAGTAGGAGGATGGGCCAATCTCTAGAGTAATGATAAAAGTCTCCTTCGCTTTGGTAGCTTGCAGCGATATCATCTGTTCAGATGACCTGTGGGTGCTAAGGACAAGGGAGTCCTAAGAGGGGAAGCCCCGTCTGTGTGACAGAGCAGAGCAGGAGTATAATCTCAGGGATGATTCAGGTATTCTGTTAATAGTAATGGCAGTAAAAACATGATATGTTATATGATACAAACAGTATAAACCAGGTGGAAAGTAGAAGAATATTAAGTAATAAGTTAACACTTATCATCCTAAATTAGTTGGGTGATGAAAAGAATCATCTGAATGAGGAGATTTCCATACCTGCTCTTTGATTTCCTGCAGCTTATTGCTCTGTTCTCGGATGTCATGCAGCAGCTGCAGGGCCTTGTCATCCTCTTGGGAGACTTCCACACGTGCCTCTTCCAAGCTTCGTTTCAGGCTCTGCAAACACACACACACACACACAGGGCTGTGATTGGTCTGAATTAATCTGGATTTCTGACATTACTAATTTATGTGTTCTCACATACAACACACAGACAGTGTTGTTATTGTGACTCACGCTGCACTCAGTAATGTAGGTGGCGAGGTCTTGCTCCAGGATGCCCCGCTGAGTCTCAGACGCCTTCAGCTCCACATCCTTCTGCTGGAGGACTGACTCCAGGTCAGTCATTTTACGCTGGAACCTGGAGATCTCCTGATCCATCTGATTTCACCAGAGAAAACCACACAATGACAGGCTTCTCTAAAACTTTGCAGATGGTTAATATATAACTGAAAGGAGGATTAGTTGTGCTACATTCACTATCTCAAATGCAGCAGAACCGTTAAGGACTTTAAGGAATTGATTTAAAACACAAGATGTTGGTATGGTGCTCTTAAATAATTCTAATATAATTCTTATTATTATAATAACAATGGCGGAATAATTTTTACGAATAGCCTATTTCTAAAATATGGAAATAAAAAAATAGACATTTCAGAGTTTCCAATCAACCAGCAGATGTCTTAATCTAGTCATCCCTGGCTGCTCTTGTATTGGAATATAAGAATGAATTTTATTGTCATAAAGCCGAGTAATATACACTGAATTATTAATAATGGCATTAAAAAGTCCACACTCACTTTGTGACATTTGTCTTGGGTTTCTTGTAATTCTTTGCTTTTCAGGTGAAGTTTCTTTTCCATAGAGTTGGTCTTAGCTGGAGAGTTGAGGCCTGCAGACACTGATCTGAGGACAACAACGTATAAATCTTTAGTCCCATTTTCTCCAAACATAAATACAAAATGCCTCCTATGTTCTCAAATTTTCATGCAATAACCAGCTCTAAATGTTTGCGTTTTTGCATCTATTCTTAGACAACTCATTGTGGTCAAGCGACATATTCAGACACATTTTGAACAACATCATGTAAGGCAGTGAGCAAGCTTTTCTGTTGTGTAAAAACAAGGATTCTCTCATCATATCAGCTAACCAGCATGAGGATAACAGACAGTGTCATATCATTACATAAACCCACATCATTCAAAGGCAAAGCCCGCCAGTATTATAGCTGTAATCAAGATGGCTGAAACGCAGACAACACCCACACATCATAAATGAGCAACAGACACCGAGAGGATGGAAATTTGCCTCGGCTCAACTTTAAGAACAACACTCGGAAGAATGTGTAGTCATAACAATAAGGCATTCAACAGAGCACTTTTGAAGACAGAAGGACATATTCCATTCATCAAGGTCTATTCAAGACAAACAGCAAGAACATTTGCTCTTTGCCAGACAAAATCATTTTACAGGAAATTTATGCAGATGTCTGCAGTGAGTCCACGGGACTTATTTTTATTGTTTGTATAAAGTAATGTCCCATTTTATTTCCAGTCAAAGTCAAGTCAATTTCCTTCTCTTGACCAGAGAAAGGGGCAGCTGTGAATATAAGTCTTCTAAATAAATGAATGGGTCTGTATGAATGACTCAACAAATACCGCAGAGGGGTCTTTAATAAAGTTGACTCAGTCTGAGTCACAGTGTTAAAAATAATCACAGCTCCCTTTGCCGCTGCAGAAACGCCCCCTGAAGCGCACACTAATATACAGTAAAAAAATCAAATATAAATATATAAATATTTATATACATAGAGGGGAAGAGAGTGTATAATCAGACACATCTGGCTCACTTCTCGTACAAACACATCAACAACTCAATCAATTTTACAGGAATCTGGACTCAAGAAAAGAAACGCTCTCGATGAAACTGTTGCCAATTAAAAATGTATGTTGGACATCAAAATTCATTCAAGTTGTCCACCATCTAGTTGAAGAGTCTAGGATGACAGCGATAATAAGGCAATTTAAAACTCTGAAAAATGTTCTGCTCTAACTTGCATGTTTTCAAGGCACTGTGAATTTTAGTATGAAGTGTGAGGAATTAATTATTCACCTTAATCTATTGACTTGGAGGGAGCATGTTTATAATTTTGACTGTTCTAAACAAATAGAGAATACATAAAGAGAAAAAAAACAGGCCTCAATTTTCCTATCTGAGGGATATGGTCATTGTCATGTCTATATAATGTGGAGGGGAAATAAATGAGTAGCCAGTGCAGACTGCATTATTGAAGAGAACCAACGAGAGACAGGGACTGAGGAGAAGTGTGCAAGTTAAAGGCTTAGCAGCTCGCAACAGGTACACAAAGAGAATGGACCATATGCAATAACAAACACAAACGCTGAGGAAAACGCAAACAAACAGAGTTAATCCTGTGAGTAGAAAAATCCCACACCTATACAGGGCTGCAAAGGTAGGAGATTTTTCCTTGGAACTGCCAATCATTTCTGGAAAATTTGAAAATGAATTTGTCATTTTAACCATGTGCATACAACGACATAATAATAATGATAATACACAAGAACAATACTGATTCAATCATCATGGAAATAAGCAACTCCGTCCATAAAATGAGGTTGGAACAAATGGATTTCATTTGATGAATCTACATTTATTTCCTCACATATTTAGTTTTTTGGTGCCAGACTGTATTTATTTATTTTATTTATTCACACAAACAAACGTTTTAACATTGTGTTACTTGTGGAGATATCACGTCAAGGGGAAACTGACCAGATGACAGCATGAGATGAAAAGTCAGTTGACTATTGAAATCATTAAGAAGCATCCTCTGGGGACTATAAATTATCATAACATAGCCATCTGGCAGTGTCAATTCAAGGCAATCTGGTCAGCATTTATCTAAATATTCCACTCTTGACTCAAGTGTTAAATGATGATCAGACAGACAGACCAACTGATACTATTGTCCATATGCACAGTCACTAGTGGGCAAAAACCAAAGACATGCCATTAGTGGAAAAAATATATATATGTTTTTCAAAAACACCTCAGAACATTTCATATAACCTCAAGATTCCTCAAAAGGAAAGATTTCCCTAAATGTGTATGAGGCCACATTCAAGGCACCATGCAAAGATGATTCTCTGACAGTAAACCACTGTCGGCTTCATATAAATGTGAGGCAAGCTGTTAAGGGGATTTTGTTGTTGAGTTTTTCCTAATGAGGAGTCAGACAGACAAGTTTATAGAGAATGGAAACCCCCCCCCCCCAAAACACATGATTAGCATTTCATTATGCCTGGATTTGCGTTAATTTCTCTTTCCTTTTTGGAATTGCAAAGAATAATATGCACACACACACACACACATATACATGCAGTCAAACACAAATGTGAAACATTCTATGAGCTCTGGGTTCCTCTTAATCAAATGCAGCAACAGAAAAGACTGGCGTCTGATAAAAACCATGAACAGATGACTGATGGTGTAACAGCAAGGGACAGAGACATTAGAAGAGGGAGAAAATAAAAGGAAGCGATGAGACGGGTAACGATGGGGGTGGGGACTGGGGGGAAAAAAAACATCATGGTAGAAATAGATTCTCGTTCCCCAATCTGAGCTCTCATCCTTTTCCCTGTCTAATCTACTCACGCTTTTTCTTCCCACTCTGTTGTTGCTGCTGTCATGATCCGCAGTCTCGAGCACCATTAACCTGCCACAGAATTGCCATGGGGCAATGAAATGAATCCTATCCCCCTGCATTATCATCAGAGGTTAAGAAGCCAAAGACCATTAGGGATGATTACAGTGACCAAAATCCAAGCTATAAAAAGGTCCAGAGCTCATTATACTGCACGGTAACAGAGAAAGCACAATAACAGCAGTGAGGGTTGGAGCATGTCTATGTGTGAGGTTCCACCTCTCGGCAAACCTCATTGACAAACTCAGCCGCATACCAATCAGCACCGATTGCACGAAACGCCAGCTTACTTCCCCTGGTCCATTCATTTGATGTGAATGTGCTATCCAGAGGCACAAAAACAAGAATCAAAGGAAAAAGAGCCTCAGAGAAGAGGGGGATCCATCCTCTTGCTCATTGCTTGTCTGACACGGCATATGGCCAAACCCTTTTCAGCCCCAACAGGCAAAACACCGATGACAGGGAGACAACACCAGATGCCCAGGGCACCACACCAGGTGACCTGAAACAAGGCTATCAGGAATTTGTTGCCGTGGTTATGGGGAGTTTAATGGAAGAACAGAAGCCGAGGGTATCACAGGGACTTTAACCAACAAAGGTGTATAAGAGAGGTGTATACAAGAGGTATCTGCATTGAACAGAGGAAAAAGATGGGGTTGCCCTTAAAAAAAACCAATGCAGAGTAAACAGGTAGCACTTACTCAGTTTTGGCCAATGTTGTCAATGCTCTGCTGAAGAACCAGCCTAGAAAGGGCAGATCCAGGCCCTGGAAGCCCACCGACAGAGCTCCTGGCTGGGCTGCTGAGGCTGGCCGGGGGGCTGCCTGCTCCGGCTCCTCAAAATTAGAGGTGTCATCTTCAGTGTGCAATGCAGGAACAAAAGGCGGGAGAACTGCAGGAGAGAAGGATGAGAGGAGGGAGTAAGTGAGGGCAGGGGGAAAAAGGAAGCAGGTAATAAAACACGGTAATAAAAAAAAATGTAAAGGATATTTAAAAAAATACATACAACAAGGGTGAAGGGAAGAGAAAGGAGGGGAGGAGGAACGGAGCAGAGCGGTGTGAGCCTAGAGTGCGGTAAGTCGCGCGCTGATGCACATGCTGCCTCTCAGTCCCTCCCTCCTCTACCTCTCTCTCTCTCATACACACATGCTCACTCCCTCTCCCTCACTGCAGCAGAGCAAGTTAATCAGCTAGAGCTGAAGCATAGAGCTCTATCTGTGCCCACTTAGTAATACAATGTGGCTGCAGTTCTAAAACAAACATGTATAAATGTAATTCTCTTCTTTATGTTCATATCTATTGGTCAATAATCTAAAGCCGTAAATCAATATATCAGAAACATTCCCTGCACGTACACACACAGACATGTACACACACTATTCAGCATTGATAGGGATAATATGAGTGGAAAGCAGCTCAGAGCACACAGATGACTGGCACAGCCATGTTTCATAATTGCCCCATAATCAAAAAGCAGGGGTTGTTCATCTGAAAAAGAGCGATTCTGCACAGAAAAATACACGCTCCTCAGCCCTGCAGCTACACATGCCGACAACAGAGCCACTGTAGAGCTGCAGTTCTTAAATGTGACCATGCTTCGCTGAAAATGTCCATAAATGTGAATGCTGTGGGTGTGTTTGTGTTTTCCCAAATTCAGTGCACTCTTAAGATTTAATGGTAAGAATGACGTTCAACAAAAGCACATGTATTTCCGTCACAGAGAGCATGTCTGGTGGTGCTAGCGTAAAATCATTTGTGCTGCGTCTGTTGTGAAGCAGATGAGTTGCAGTTCTGTACTCCGCGTGTGTTGCTTCTCGTCTCTGGCTCCCTCCCATTCTGCTCCTCGGGAAAGAGCTGGCCCACTGCCAACGGCGCATAGAATCTCATTATTTTACTACTGACACCACTGGCTACACAATCACTGTTTGGTTTCTATGTGTAACCGCACAAACACAGTGCACTTATTTATGTTTTAAACTACATTACTGCTTGACAACTAGTCCTATATCATCGGTCACAACATGATTACAGCAACACTGTAATTTCAAGCCAAATTGAGCTTTTTCTCTGGACAGACAAAGTCTCGAGGGAAAGGAATCTCCTCACCGTGTCGTAAGTTGTTCCAGTCGACACTGGAAAAGAAAGCGTGACAGTGGAGCCCCTGGAAACCCAGTCGCTCTTTGGCTCCACACAGCAAGCTCTGCACCAGGTCTACAAACTGCTTACTGGCGTGCGGCTGCTGCGGAAACTTTAGGAATTGCTGTAGGCAAACAACAGAGACAAGGATTAATCACATAATTAATATGGTCAGGTATGACTTCGGGGAAAATTAGACTGCATTTCACTGAGTATACTGGGAATGTATGTTTCTTAACAAGTCTGGATTTATAAATTAGATAATGACAATTAATAATCGAAATAGTCTAGATGAGACTCTATGTACCTCAAAGTTGAGGATGTTGTGAATTGTCTTAGAAGTGCCATTAGAAAAGGGTGGCCTGCCATAGATCATCTCATAGGCTATGACGCCAAGTGACCACCAGTCACACTCCACCCCGTAAGTGCTGTGAGAGGAGCCCCCATTCATTGCCATCAGGACCTCAGGGGACAGGAAGTCCTGGGTGCCAACAGGCACTCTGGGAGCGGCTACCTGTAAAATGCAATAATTAAAGACAATAATGTCACTGTCAATAATACAACAGCTAAAACACAAAGCAAACTGTGTAATCTACTTACTCTTTTGTTAGCATTCAGCCTGGCAGCTGATCCAAAGTCTGCCAGCTTAATGTGACCAGTCCGATCGATGAGAACGTTCTCTGGTTTGACGTCTCTGCAAGTGGAGAGTTTAGAGGAGATCTGATACGGCTTTTACAGAGCTGTTTGTTGCCTGAGTACTGTAATATGTCTACCGCTCTGACGATAATGGAATACATTTGTAAAGTCCAGCCATGTTTTTGTGTTACGTAACATCCCGTTCAGTGCTTCGGGTTACATTACAAAGCGACATTTCTCATGTTTAGTTAATGTTTTCCTGAATTATGCACATTCAGCTTTCCAGTGAAGACAAAAGGGAAACAAACAATGATTTATTGAGGCGCTAAGAAAATGTCCCCAATTAGTCTCTGGTCCTTCTTTCAAACGGGTCATTACATTGCCAATTCACCCAGAATTAAGAACCTTTCCCAGTTAATCTCATGGATTTTCTTTTAAAGAAATTCTCATGAAAATCTATTCAGTTCAAAGGGCCTTGCAAAACCCAATAGCATCTCCCTCCTTCTTGGGAACATACAATTTACCATCTATAAGTGGGTTTTCCAGCTCTACCTTTTTTAATTATTGTAATATACAGCACAACTATTACCATGAATATATGTTTCGAATTATAATAATTACATTTTTGGATGTCCAGTCTTGATTTCCAACCAATCTGATGAAAAACTGAGAAAGGCACTGAGTAGAGCTCATACCTCTGACAAAGCCCAAAGAGTCTCGTTAAATTCAGTCAGGCTGCACCAAATTTCACAGACTCTTGACTATTCCTGATGTTTTTTCATCAAGATCCATAAATTGGCCAAATGTCAAAACACCCAATGTGAAAGAATTTGGAAATAGAAATCCCAAACCTTCCAATATTTTTCTGTGGATATCTGTTCAGTATTTTAGCTGCAATTCTTCTAATAAACCAACCAACAAACAAACAAAACACCAACAGACAGGGTCAAAAACAACTTCCTTGTCAGAGAAAATAAAAAACAGTTGAGGCTTAGGACACGCATGTAAAAAAAACAGATAACTAAGAGATGACATTTAGGATGGCCAATTATTAGAAATGTTTAACTAAAAGAGTATCTGGAGTAGAGCTTTGGGATCTTGAAAGTTCCAAAAAATAATTCACATGATTTATTTCCAAGAAAAATCCATGATGTGAACTGGGAAGTCCTTGGTGAACTGGTATGTAATGACCCACGACTATGTTATTCCATAGAGCCGTGAATGAGGTTTACACAGTCTTTTTAGATTCAGTACCCTGGGTCTTACCTGTGAACATAGCCCAGCTGGTGGACAGTATGAATGGCCTCTACCAGCTCAGCCAAATAGAACTGAGCCATGGATTCATCAAACTGATCCTCATATCGGTTTAGTAGGGACATCAGGTCACCACCTGGCAAGTATTCCATCGCCTGAGGACACATTTGTAATGATATATGTTGCAGTGAGCGATCAATAAGTAACATGAAAACCACTTGGATTTTGAATGAGTATGTGTTTAAATAGAATTAAGTTGAACAGCTGTAACATTGTAACATGCCATTGAAATGTTTCCAAGTGGCTATAAATAGGCCTAGAAAGCATGAGAAATGGAGCAACAAGTGTAGGCCCACGTGTCTGAGCTTATATCAAAGCGCTTTTTAGCTTAAGCTAATAGGGTGGTTCTCCTCATTATAGATTCAGTTATGTAACACCAGACACTATTGCAGATTTATCTGACACTGCAGTCAAAAAAAATCATCCATAGCTAAAAATAGACCAACAATAACTGCAAAAATACATGTTTCGTGTTCTCAGGCTACAAGCAGACGTGTTTTCAAGGGAAGCAACATATCACAACCAAAAATGAATAAATAAAACACAACTCATCCTCAGATACCTTATTTAAATTTTTTTTAAAAAGCAAATTACAAATCAACCTAGATAATGTTTGACTCAAATTCTCCTTTCTGCTGTCTGCATCCTGAGCTGAAGGACACTGGTGAGGCTGGTTGAGCTATATGGTTGCAGTCATACAGCCATGACAGGCAGAGAGCCCCTGGTGCATGAATGGTCCGCAAGACTGAATGAACGGCGAGCATTCTCCAGTGTTACCTAGCAACAGGGAGACTGGTGTCTCTCTGACACACCGATAAAGATGGATGCTTTGTATTTTCCTCCATGCTCAGTTAGGGAGCAGGGTGAGACAGAGGGGGAATGAAAAAAGGAGGAGGAGGAAGAATGGAGACAGACACGCGGGGGCAATGACGGAAAGTATAAGAAGAGGGGGAGTGAAAGAAAAACAAAGGGCAGTATGCAGTAAAAGGCTTGGCTGAGCAGGAAATGCTGTTTCCTCCACCCTGTGCCAATCTAACAAGTCAGCAGAGAAAATATAGATCCTCAGTGAGCTTAACAGCTATCACACTGATTACATGGGATGCTCTCTGTGAGGAGAGAATTGACACTTTACTTCACGGCTGTAGATTAAGCCATTAGACAGACACTAACATTTGTGGGAAATATGTCTGGGCACCTCCTTAACCAGACTCAAATGATAAGATGTATTAATTATGGATATGCACATAGTACTGACATCTTGGGGGTGTTTTACCTACACATGAAACACTGAGATTTAAGTTTCAGGGAGCTACTAAAACAACAGCTAGGCCTAAAGAGCCCCTCAAGGATCCTGTCCAGGGGAGGTTGAACACTGGTTAGCGTCATTTATATGAACAAAATCCTAGTGGGGACCGTAGAGCTAACAGTTTCCCCCTGCCTCAAAGCATTACTTCGACATACAAGTTTTTGTTACGTTATGGAAAACACAGCTGTGGCAGAAAATAAGAAAAATGAAATGCTCTGAAAATATATTTAACATGTGTAGAAAATCAAGGTAATAATAAAGTATAAATCGTATCAAGTAACTGTCTACTTATATAAATACTAAATCAAATACAATCTCTTTATCAGTCACCACTGTTAGACAGTCAGTAGATCGTTCAATGCCACGGCTACTATACAGATTTCCGTCAGTCAAATATGAATTATTTTAAGATTTTGAGCGAATATGCAAACTCATCAGTCAGTAACTGACTTCTCAGTGAACTGAGGACCACGGACCCTCACCTGGTTTAATTTAGGGCGGGAAATGTATTTTGACAACAAATTAAAATGCGGTTAAAATAGCCCCTCTTGTAAACAATTGCTTGGCAAGGAACCACAGCTGTATAAATGTGTATCTCAGTTAGCATGCTTAAATAGAGAGGCTACCTCTAGGCATCTACAGCACAAAGCCTGCCCTCACCATGACTGTAGGAAGTGCTACTACATATACCATTTAACACAGCTAGCCCACCACATGGCAATCACCTGCCTCTATTATGAATAATTATTACGAAACTGAGAAAAATAAAAATCAACAAAAAAATTCAGAAGCCTGCAGCCTCACCAGGTAGATGTGTTCTTTATCCTGGAAGGCGTAGAGAAGCTGTGGGATCCAGGGACTGGTGTTCAGAGCCAGGATCCTCCGCTCTACTTCATGAAAAACCATCTGAGGAGATTTGAAAAGGTAGGCCATCAGCACACATATATAGAACTGCAACAATAGTGTAGGACTAACTGTCAATATGAGTAGTGTACAATCCCCATCAACTCATCAATTTAAACCATTGATCTCATTAAAACCTTTAGAGGATGAACAGCGTTTAAATGTAATGTATGTGTCGTATTCAGAGAATACATAAAAAGTCTAATGCACATACGTTTGCTTGTTTAAAGTGGGATGCCACTTAAAATTATGCAAAGTAGTGACAGGTGGCATGAGCAAAAGATTTGTAATTCACACGAGTTGTTCATTATAGTGCTCACTTCAGACTCCTTCCTGTTATAGCTCATGTACTATTCTGACTGAAATCTGTTCCATTAGTCGCATGCTGGAGAGCACAGCTGTGAAATAATGTACACAGATGTATTCAACATCACAGCACCCCCCAGTGGACCATTTTCCGACTGCAACCTCAGGACACAAAATAGATCAAAACAGACTACAAAGCCTTCAAAGAGGATTGTGCAAAATACAAAATTTACAACACCTACTCCCATAGAAATACTTCTTAAAATATGAATTCAAAGCAATAAACATTTATAAAAGTTGGGATTTGTTAACCCGTTTTCTCTTATTTGTCTGACTTTTCTTATAGTTCCTGTTTACTTGGTGTTAAACAACACAGTTTGTGGTCAGTATCTGTATTCATTCAACATTTTTATATGAAATATGTCTGAATGAATTAACATTTGAAATCCTAAACCACAAATCTAGCATCATTGAAATGAGGGAACATAAATGATTGCACGTTGCAGCCAAATGATCATTGTAACAAAGATTTTTCCCAGCCTGACCCCACCATAAACAAATACTTTACTTACATTTTCTTGAGTGCGCAAAACTGCCTTGTCCATGACTTTCAGGGCACAAATGTCTCCTGTGGCTTTCTCTCGAACGACTTGGACTTCAGCAAAGTGGCCACGGCCGACCAACGAACACAGTTCAAAGTCATCGACCCCAGGCTGCAGGGCCTGCAGCTCAGAGACAACTTCAGAAACTGTTTCACAGACAAAAGAAAACACACAGAGGTTTCAAGCCCATTGTTTGTGACAAAGAAATTGAAACAACATTTAGGAAACTCTTTTCTCAACACATCACATATTCAAAGAACAATTTTGAAATGTAACTCTTATGGATTGAGATTAGGGCTGGGAAATTAAAAAATATAATTTTCATCAGTAGCAACTTATTAAAAGTCCAATATATATCTCTATATATGCTTATTCATTGTGCAAGCCCACTTGGGAGGTAAAACAAAATAAATCCACCTCAGATTGGTAAAATGTTTTGCTGTTTGTCAAGTGTTTGTCATTCTCTGCTCATAAAGAAATGTTTGAAACCACAACCTTCACTCAGGAGCAAAAATCAGTTTTTAAACTTTAAAGAAACAATAATGTGGCATTTGCTGCGATAATCATCGATATTGATTCTATGAAAATATAGATAATTCTAGCAAATGTCTTATTGTAATTTGCTCATTGTGGATTATGCTTTTTAGTTATCACTTTTTTGTGGCGGTACGGGATGAGTGCCATACACAAAAAAGCAAGACAAAACAACGTTTTACTGTAGAAGAGTGTAAAGAAGACCCAGAGGCAATGTGTCATGTTTTTCAAAAGCAAAAATAACACCATAGAAATGCAGTATAGGTGTAGAATGCGTGCTTACACTTGTTGACAAAGTTGGCCACATGATGATTGCTCATCAGCTCCGGGGAGGTGCACTCCTGGTGGAGGAGCAGCAGCGCCTCCAGGAACTCCTCCCGGCCCACGGTGCATCCCTCCGGCTGCCCCCGCAGGCTGGCACGGCCCTGCGGACACACATCAACACCGGAACAGGAAGTCAGCGACAGAGCAATAACCTCAGCTGGCTCTAAGCCGAGTGGAGAGACTGTGTTTATTATAGACGGAGACGATGAGCGTCAGGACACAAAGACACAGTTTACCTGGAACACCTGGTTGAGACGCGAGCTGCGGCTGGCGATGGGGTCCGTGGAGGACAGCATCGGGACCAGGCTCCCCTGACTCACGTATTTAAACTTCAACATGGCTTCCTAATAACAAAACGAACCTGAGGACATGACACACAAGTGGTCGAAGTGAATAGACGTGTGTGTCTGTGTGTGTGTGGGGGGGGGGGGGGGGGGCAACAAACATCAACACTGCGTCCCTTGTGAAGCTAACTGACGTGAGCTAACGTCTGTCTGCTAACGTGTCGCTAACAGGGAAGTCGCGCTAACACACACACACACACACACTGTCCTTCACACAGAGGAAAGCGGGAGTACTCACCAGCTGCCATGCGGGTGGAGGTGAGACTTAGTTATAATTTACACAAAACATCGGTTTCCCCAGAGAAACGCACTGTTTTCCTCCCGGGCAACGTTACTTCCGGTCAACTTTCAAATTTTGCGCGTTGCCATCCCTCCCACCGCGCTGGTTCAAAGAAGCTGGCAGGTGACTGGATGGGGAGTTTCCTTTATGGGCGGGGCCAACGGTTTTTCCAACCAATGGCAGCTGGTCCACGCCTGCTCGCCACATCAGGAAGAGACTCCGCTTTCCTTTACCCAGAAACATTATGCACAAAGTAAATATGAAATAATAAGCGTGTGGAAATAAATTAAAGATAAAACAGACTGTGTTATCTTAACTAAGTAGTTAGTATGTCCTGTTTATAGGCCCTTTTGTTAGGTAATGCAGACGTTTACTCTCACTTTTCCATAAATAGATAAATAATTTAAAAAAGACAGGCCAAAATCAAATCAAGTAATTTCTTGACTTGTGTTCTCTAATGTGGATTCACTTTTTTATGCTGTCTATGGTCCTGTTCTTAAATAACTGGCTCGTACATTTCACATAATTCAACCATTAGCATGATTTAGTTTTACTCTTCCTGCTTTATAAATTCCTATATCTTTCAAAAACAATGCCTCAGACTGTAACACAGACCCTTTGTTATAAATTAGTTGTCTCAAACCAAGAGAACTCTGATTAAGTAGATAGTTAATTTGAAAATGCACAACTTTTTTATACGTTAAGTGGAACTCACTAAAGAGTACAATTATATTCAAGGTTATAATCGGCCCCTTAAATTATACCTTGATTAACTCAAGCTTTTTGTGTTTTCAAGGTTTAGATGATCAACATAGGTCTTAATCAGATTCTTAGACACTCACATAATTACTATAAGACTCCTACTACCAAACATTTCTTGTTTCCCTGTACTCAGAATAAGATGCACTTTATGCGCAATAAGATGCAATAATGTGCGGATTGCAAAAATCAGGGCCAAATCTTTTTATTTCCAACAGAGATACATGTTTGTCAGTTCCAGTTTTCCAGAATTGCACGGTCAGATAGTCTAAACTAACAGTTGGTATGTTGGTGAGACTGGCTCCTGGCTCGCTGCCTTCATCTTGCCCCAGTTGCTGTAGGTGGTGCGGGAGGTGTGGCATTAAGATTGGGGATGTGTTTGTGATTTGGGGTTGGGAGTGGGAGTAGGATTGGGTTTGGGTTTAGGTTTAGGATCAGGAGTTGGATTGGGATTGGGATTGGGATTGGGGTTGGGATTGGGGTTAGGGTTGGGGTTGGGAGGCGTAGGGGCAGGGGCAGGGGCAATGTAGCATCCTTTCTTGTGCCACTGCATGTCCCGCACCCGTCGGACGGACTGGATTTGAGGTGCAGTGGCTCCCCAATCATTCCAGTGCTTGAAGTCTCCGTGCTCAAACACATACTGGCTCCCTCTGTAGCCTGGATACCTGTATCCCACCCACCTTCAGAGGAAAGACAATGCGTAATATATCACATTTGTGGGGTGTAGAACTGGGCAATATAATAACAGAACAAAACAATGGGTAACATTTATGTCTGAGAGGGTTGCAGCTTACGTTCCACTGCCAACCTTAGCACTGGCCACACGGTCCTGGAAACCATACGCCCACAGACTGGGGACGTCATCATCAAGTATCTCCATCTTTCTGCCTTCAAAGCCTGCCATCTCAAAGAGGTGCAGCTTGTGATCTGCACTGTCCTGGAGAGAAATTCATCAGGTTTGAGCATGACTTGCAAGAGGTTGAATCTGCTAACATCACATCCATGATACTGACCACTTTCAGGGGCCTGAATGAGCTCAGGCTGTAGGTACTCTGCCAGTTGATCCAGTTGGTCCAGGTGCTCCAGCGAGGATACTCTCCTCTCTCCAACACATACTGCTCTCCTGCAAAACCTGGACGCTCAAACCCAACCCACCTGAGGACATGGAGAAAACACATCACGTATCAATGCAACAATTTGACCGTGAGCACGTTAAGCAACTTGGATGAGGGGGAAACTGAATCGCTCACGGTCCAGACTCCACGATGACTGAGCCAACTTGCTGTGTCTTCTCCCACAGGTCTTTACATTCACCAGACAACTCCACCTTCTTCCCTTGAAAGTTCTCAAACTCAAAAATTGCCAACTGCAAGACAAGAAGAGAGGGGGAGTTGATGGTGTGATCAGCAAAGTCCCAGGCCCATGGTGATTCTGACTTTTTCATTTCAAAATCAACAGAAAAACGTTTGTGAAACTTACCTTAAATGTTGCACCGGATCCTCCTTGTCCCTTGTGTGCAGGCAGCTGGTCTGGGGTTCCCTGCTGTTCTGTCATTTTCCCTCTACAAAGCACAACAACTACATTTTTAGAGATTTTGCATTATCATATTCATTACATGAATATAATACACTGGTGTATCCTGCAACCCTGGAGACATAATATAACCTTAACACATGTTCGGTAGTAACAAACCTGCTTAGGCACAATCCATTTGCTCATAAGCAAAACATAAAACCAAATATTTGCATATCTTATTTTACTCTGCTCTCAGTTGTGTCTGTTGCGCAGGCTATACAAGTATACCACATCAATATGGCACACACAAAATGCCTCTTAGCAAGCTATCATCTGCAGATAGAAGAAGAAATAGGGAGAGCTTAAGATAGAAACGGCCTCTCAGGTATAGAGGGATGATCTTTTTTTTGTCTTTTACCTGGATGGCTTGTGCTTCACTGCACCACGTAGGAGCCTCGCTCTCCGTCTTTCCTCTGTCTTATGTCTCTTTACTGTTTGTCTCAGTGTGAGGATGTGGGTGTGCAGGCCTGGCGAGCGGGTCGGTGGAGGCCAGCGGGGGTATTTATGGTTTATTTCTGGCCACAGCAGCAAAAAGCCTGTTGATGCAGCAAGTCTGTCGCGCCCATTGTGTCCGTCACACTGCATCTCAATAGGCTTGCCCCTCTGTCCCTGGCACACTGGCAAACACTGCCTGGCTCTGCCCATGCTGCCATCCTGACCATGATCCTATAGTGGGCACACGCACCAGTTGCCAGCCAAGAGAATGTGCAGGGATCAGTCTCACTCAGCACTATCGGCCCCACCCAGCTATCTTTCTCTGCACTCTCCCATCTTCTACTTGCTTCTTTATCTTTCTCTTCATCCAGCATCCAAAAAGCTGCATCAGATTTCTGGCTTTCTTATGGTGACATGGTGATAATAGTATCAACACCTAATAGTAATTGTATTTTGGAAAAGACTGACGTAATAATCATTGGCCCTGACCACAGCAGGCAAACTTCAACCATTGATTGGTCCACTGGTTAGTAAAATTGTATCCACAGCCACAAACCTTGGTATCAGATTTGACTCTTAACACAATTTTGAGGCCAGTGTCAATAGCCGTATTAAATCTTATTACGTTCATCTATGAAATAACTTTATAATCTTATCAGCTCTGTCATTTCTTGTATTTAAATGTTGTGCTTCTGAACATAGAATGCTCTGAGTGGGAAATGTAAATTCTAACCTTTTGTAATGAATGCATTTCTTATTCCTTATCTTTTATGGTAAATGCTCCTCTCATCTGACACAGTATTCTTCACAGTCTTTGCAGGACACACTTGTTTAAGCGCCAGCACTTCACTGCAAGTCCATTGGCAGGAGAATATAAAATAACCTGAAGTTCTTGCCACCACCAAAATATTATTGTAGTGTTGACAATACATATAGTGTTGACTCAGTGTTAGATAATGTGTGACTCATCTAACAGGTGTAACTCATTCCTTCCTCATTTTCACATCAGATGTGATGAGTCCATCTGCAGGTGCTGCATTAAATCTCAGACAGACCTGCACTGACTTATTCAACAGCAGTTACCACCACACACCTGGACACTGCAATGCACTGTTTGAACATCCCAGTCCATCCTCAGTATCTCTGCTTTAGCTGGTGCAGAACCTTCAAACCAACATCAAAACGCACAGGACACATATCGCTCCAATCCTTGTCTTACTTCATTAGCTGCTGGCGTTAAATTAAAAATAGATTTTAAGATTATATTTACAACTTTTAAAACCCAGCACAACAGTAAAGCCCGTTGTCACCTTGTTTAGATAGGTGCTATAGAAAAACATTTATTTATTATAATAAAAGGCCGCTTGTGATACAGGACTGAGATTATTTTTTCAGTTTAAAACTGATAAATAGGTCAATGATGCTTAATTCTCCATTGTCACTTATGTCTGAAGATATGCAGAGTAAATTTCCCATAAAATAAACGATACTCCATTGTATTTCATAGAAAAGGTTTTAATAAAGGTCCCTCGATTTCCTCTTATCATACAGACAGTTGATCATAAATGATTACAGCATCGATGACAGTCAATCATTAACGTTTAAAAAAAGCACTTGGAAAATAATTTCAAGCTGAAGAAAACATTTGTTTTGAGATTTTACAAAACACACTCTTTAAGTCCATTACAGCATTTCTGCATTTTCCTCTCAGCTCACTGCTGATGTTCTGATCAGCTTGTAGCCATTTTAATACAACCAGGGACTGTATCCTTACATGTTGGTCAACTTTGAAGAGAAGAAAGGCATTCAAGGTGTTCAAAAAAGAAAAAGAAAATCCCATGACCCTGTTACAACAATTATCTACTTGGTTAATCTATCGCACTGTATGGAAGATAATTTGCTATGTTTCTTAAAGTGCTAGGTAGTTTTACTTGGGACGATTTGTGATCTGTAAAATAATTCCAAAGGCATTTTATACAATTCCCACTAAATACACACAATTTGCGATCCATCATTTATATTCAGTAGTTCCTGTATATACAGTATAGGTGTGCATGTGTATGATGGTACGTACTCTGCTGAAGGTCTGGTGTTATCAGTTCCTGTCGGAATGTGATGGACTTGGAAATTCAGACAACAAGACAGTGCATGGCTTTTTTCTAAATTATATTGGGGTGTTCACCCTCCACTCAGCCTCTGTACAACAGTCAATAAAACATAAAACTTGGCATTAAAACATCACATCCTTGGCACAATTATTTCATTTACAAGATAAAAGTTATCAGGGGGGCTCTATATCCAGAAACCCCTCCTCTGATTGAACCAGTAAAGGTTCAAAATAAGGCACTCGAAGTGGAAAATGAGCAATCTTAACAAGACGTCTGTCAGGAGCATCATCGGCTGAGATGAATTGATTCTTGCTCAAAGGCCATGGTACAGTGTCCTAAAGGCAACGAGAGATACAGAAGGTTTAGAACAAAGTTTCTAACTAAAACAGACATTTAATAAAATTGAATCAGCATTTATCACAAAGGTACGATAGGTTTCCACACAAGAATGTAATAAGTTTCAGCATGGATGGCCAAGTGGTGCTTTAAGCCAAATTGGTCTCAACTTAACTGTACATCACAGTGACTCTGCTCAGACCTGGTTTTAACATCTGTCCTTAGTGATCTGATCACAAGTTCAGCACTAAGTTAAGGTCTGAACATATCCAAATGTGTCCTCAAAGTGTTGTCATATCCAATCACAAAAACTACATGTGGAGGTTGTCTGGCACACATGTGGCCACATTTTTTTTTCTGTGTGAACACAACATTGTTTTGGGCCACATATGAAGGACCGCCTACTTAGCTGACGTCCTCTGAGCCGGTACCGTCTCACAAATAACCAAACATATTTTGACAAAATGCATCATCCTAGCACAGCTGCACAAGATTAATTTAACCCGCCAACACTACTCTCTCGCTCTCACTGGCGCGCACACACAGATTCACACACACACACACACACACAAACACACCCACACAAACAAAGTGACATTTGACACATCTCTAAACTCAGACTGGGTAAAAACAACATCATTTGGACCGAAATTCTGAAAGTGTGAGATCAGATCACAAGTGGTCACAGGACAAACATTCACTATACATTTTAATGCCAGTGTGAACAGAAAAGTTACATACAAACAAATTGCATTCAGGTACAGCGATCACATTTTACCCACAGTGCAGATCTGATAGGAGAAAGTGTTGCAATGATATGGACCATTTCCTTTTTAATCTTTTCTTACATTAGTAACATGAGTGTTACCGACAGCCCAGAAAGGTTCAAACCATTCACGCTCTATTATTACCACCCTGTTTAGCTGTCTTTAATCATGACTTAGAGGCAAATTGGTCCTTTTAAAAAATGCCTTCACTCCTACAGTAACACATTGCATAAGCCAAATGCCAAAACCCTCACGACTCAGTCCTCATCTACGGCTGATTCTCTCATTAAGTTATTTAATGTTCATCATGCTGCAAGACATTTACTGCTTATGAAACTCTAACGTGCGTCTCACAGATACCAGCATCAAAGTTCTGCCGATGTTAGATAAATCAGGAAGTTATTCAAAAGATGCTTTTTCCCCAAAGATCACTGCATCATCTTTCAAAGACATAAAAAAAAGAAAAGAAAAAGGACAACTTTTTGGCCTGCTATTGGTACTATTGTTCTTATTCTTCTTTTTATTAATTTTCTTATTCTATCGTTACCTCCACTGAGGAGAGTATGTTTTCGTCTGTGATATTTTGAAGATCGTGGGCGCATGACCCAAGATAGAACCCATTCAATTTTGGTGCAGATCTGGATCAGGGGGCAGATCCATTAATTTCACCTGTGAGATAGGGCGTTTTATAAAATCTTCATTGATTTCTTAGAGAATGATTCAAGGAAATTATGAAAAAAAAAGTCGTGTTTAGGGGCCTGATATTGTGTGTGTAAGTTGGCCGCAGATCAAATAAAACTCTAGTGAAATTAAAATGTGGTTTGATGAGGGGACTGTTTTGCCTTGGTATGTGCCATTCTAGTTTTTTATTCATTTCAACAACAAGCAGATTGCAAGAATTTAAGATTTTAGTTCGCCTGTGACTTTATATTTTTTTTATGATTATTTGTATTTATTTATTATAACATCATCCATATAACTCACCCGTGTCTGGCTAAGCCTCGCTGTCGAGATGACTTAGGCGCTTCTTAGACTTCAGCTCTTTCAGCCAAGCAGGAGAAGAGCTGGTTCTGAATGACACACAGAATCACATTCATCTTTAGAATACTTTAATTTAATTTTCTCATCATTTCTAAGGTTTGAATATTTTTTAAGTGTGCTGTCGTGCTCTGTTCTTACCCTCCATCTGTGCCGCCCAGGGGTGGCAGCACAAGTGCGGCCCCCGCGAGATGAGAAGCAGAGCGAGGCGAGGAGCGGGAGACTGGTGAGGGTGATGGGGCTGTTGCCTCGCGTTGACCTCCTCGCTCTTCTCTTCCCTTGTGTTCTTCTGTCACATCTCTTCCCCCAGATGCTCCTCTCACTGATCTCCTTTTTAGTTGAGCCTTGGGGAGTAAGTCAAGACTTTCACTCAATGCAAATACTGACTGTTTCCATCACGTTTCATTTGGTAAAATGTATTTAAGCTCACAATCAGGGCTGTAGGGCTCAGACCAGGGAACACTGAGACTCTTTGTGAGGTGGGAGGGGGAGGTAAGGCTTTCTTCGGTTTTGGCTGATCCTCCTCAGAATCTGAGTCCCTTTGTTGGGAAGACACCTCCTTTCCATCTAGAAACAAAAAGTTAAGAGTCAAAACAGATAATGACTCTATTTGGTGTATGTTGCTTGTTTACTCTGAATTAAAGGAATTAGCTCCAGCCCTCTATGTTGATTAGATAATATTAAGGATGCTGTTATAACCTGCGGTGTCACAAGCCCTCCAATCCAACATGTCCCTTGGAGTTGGCGCTGCACGGATCGAGCGTGACGGACGCGATCGAAGTCGCCTCTTTCCAACATTGGCCTTGGATTTCTGTGCACTGGTGTCGAGGAGTGGGGCGGAGCTCTGTGCGCAGAAACAAACACACACACACACAAAAAATCTAGCAATAATCAAATAATAATCTAGAATATATACTACTACCACTGACCATACCGCTATTGTCGTCACTGCTCTGGTCTCCAGGAGGTTTAAGAAACAAAGAGAAACTAACCTCAGGGAATGAAGAGAAGTCAGTGGTATCAACATCTTGAGAGGCGACTTCAGGAACTTGGTCAGCGATCAGCTTTGGACTGAAGACAGAGAAAACATTTTTAGGGTCACAGACTTAGAAGAGAAGGCACAGTGTATTTTGAAGTGACGTTTTGAACAAAGGGTCACTCCTCTGGGCTTTGGACGTTGTGCTCCTTTAACCACAAGAGGGCACAGGGAGTTCAATTCCTGAAATTCTTTCTGGGACATTTTAATGTGTAGATGCAGTCTGTTATTCTGCCAGAAATTATGTTTCAGAAAATGCTTGTTTTACTAGATTACATTAATCTATTTATTGATAAAAAACAGAATCACACAAGGTTCTAAGGTTAAAAAAAACTAAACAGAAGAACAACTTTGGTGTCCAAATAATATTGGGTTATTTTTCAGATGCTTCGTCGATCATAGTAAGAAAGCCGAGTTCAACAAGCCCCTCTGACGTGCACCTCCAGGCTTCTTACTTTGAGGTGTACATGTAAAGGTAGCTAAAGGGCTTCTATTTTTCAGGTGTGCTCAGTTGGAATAAAACATCTACATCATGTGGAGCCACACCCCTCAGCACGAGACACAAAGAATGACACATAAACCTGTCTGGTCCTGTCTGCCTCCATCAGCGTACATTAAGGAAATGAAGTGTTAGTGGTAAGAGTTTGTATGATGTTATAGTTCAACCTCTCACTTACCTGTCAGTTTCAGGTGTCTGTTCATGGAGGGGACTCAGCTGCTCTGGCTCACTGTCTATCAGAGCATCCGTGTCTTTGTCATCTCTGTTTACAGAATAGCTGTTAACCTGTGTCTGAGAGGCAGAAAGATCATTCAATTATAAGGAATATGAATAAGAAAACATATTATACAACAGAACCAGAGAAAACATGAAGGAGCCATGTGATATCGTTGGACAAAATTACTTAATCTCTTTGGATTTACAGAATTATACAAAATAAAATGATGATGTGACGTCTGGCTTTTTTGCTGAGTAAATCTGCACATGAGAACTTTCACATTGTGGATCTGCGGCAGGGAGAAAATGGACCGTGTGCTGAGCCAAGATCACTAACTACAGAGGGAGAGGGACTGAGGACCAGCCAAGCATGCATCTTTTAATGAGCCGGTCACAGAGACTGGGCTGTCCTCAATAAACACTGACAGCGTGTGTATGCACGCACACGCACGGGCATACACACCTATGTGCGTTTGCACGGACACACCAAACACACTCATGCTGTCACGCCCACATGCTGGAATGCATGGGTGGACACACACAGATACACACACACACACATTCCACACAAAAGCAACTACTGTGCACCTCCTCACAAACATTCCTTTAAGCTCTCTTCATATTTTGTCAAGGGGCACATCCCAGTGTTGTTCTCTTGAATATTGTCTCCTGGATACAACACAGCACTCGTGTAAACAACCCTTAAAATCTCATATCCATCTTATCTCCTTCCTCCGTCCATTTATTACTCAGCATTCACACAGCAGCTTCATTTGCACAATGCCTGTTATCTGGCAGCATCACAGCATTAGTGAATAGGCTTCTAGAGATTTTCCTATGACCACAGACTGTGTTCAGTTATAGGGGAAAACAAAGTCTGGTCAAACAGAGACACAGTCTATGATTGAGCAATTTCACCAGCAACATGCAGCTCACCAAGTTATATCGTGATGTATATGTTTTTAACTTATTTTTCAGTCATGTCATGTAGCTCTTTCACCTCCTATTCACCCTGGTTCAAAAAGGACTAAAAAAGGAACTGTTTGGAATTGTGTGCAGCATGCAACAATGAATGAGACGAAGGGCAAATGTGTATCAGTCTCAGATATGCGGATTCCAATGAAACAGCTAATCCACTTGTATCATATCTTAGTTCGAGAAAAAGCAACTTATTACACGTCAACAGAGCAACTGCTCTTATGGACAAGTTCAAGTTCAATATTTCAGTTTTGATCCCTACCAACTCCTGAGGATAGGATTTTGCTTTTCAGTTGTCAAATGCTCCACTATGTTCACCAGTTGGTGTCTAACTTTGACTGCCTGTCATTTGCCACTGGACAGGTATCATACAGAGGGTTGACCAAAGCACTTTCATTAAAAACAGTGTCTGTTGTGGCTGGAAAAAAGTCTTTAGAACCGATACAATGAGCTGAAGGTTGTTAAATGCCTCTTAAAGCTGAGGGAAACTGTGATAAAAAACATGTTGATTTGCAACTCAGTGGAAACATTCACTCATGACTCAGTCATTTGAGCCATTGTTTATATATAAATATCTGTTAGTGCAACTTTAATCTACATATGCACAGAGATTCACAGATATATTCAGACACAAGATGGAAACTGAGCATTTTGGACAAACTCAACACATGTGTAGACATGTGTAACGTATGTTTAAACCCTACACCACAAAAAACAGCACCTGTAAACTATAATGATGGGTCTGAACAGTATGTGCTCATGAGGGCAGAGGATGTGCAAGTCAAGACAGGGTTGGCTTCATTACAGTTTACATGCATCACATTTCTGTCACAGTCATTGGTGGGTGATAGCTTGTTTACGATGAGGATAAGATGTAAAAGATGCCACAAGCAGAACTAATAGACTCTAATGAAACAGATGATGACCATCAACAACATCTCACCTCTAATAAAGGGAAATGAGGGGTCGTCTTATTAAGAGGGAAAATAGCCTGCAGGTTGTTTTCTCTTTTTTATGTCTCTTGTGAATGCACAGCCACATATAAACAGAGACACACACAATCACACTCACATGCAGGATACACCCAAAGCTAACACCTGAGAAATACTGAGAGTCACAGGCAAGTAAACTTGTGTGACACTGTTGATACCACAATATTTGACTGATCTACAGCAAAGAATTTAAATAAAGATAAACTGCTATCACGCTGTTGTTGGCAGTTTATACCTGGTTGACTGACTGAACGAAGTGTAAGACTGAAAGTCTCAAAGCCTGCAACAAGCAATACTAGTAAATCATCCATACCCCTAAAACCACTTACCACTTGCTGTGTGGAGAAAAAAGGCAGCTGCAGACATAGACAGTGCACAGACATAAACAGTCACTTTAACTATGAAGCTAGTCTAAGTGTTTGTTACTATCCTCTGCTTCATCTCCGACAACATGAACAAAGGTTTGTTGTTTTTAGATCACTAGCCTTCCTGAAACAGACGGCCACTGACTGCTGCTCTCCCTCTTTACATTTGCATGATCATCTATTGGCACATGGGTGTTGAAATATTAGACCAGGTGATGACTAACATGGAATAAATGGAGAATGGGTATTAATGCAATGAACTCAGGCTTTAAAAACTGCTGCGTTCATTATCATTGCACTAAATGTCTATAAAAATGAGCTCATCAAGACTTGAAGGTAAAATATAATTTTGATTTAACAGCAGATTATAATTGGACTTGACGCAGAGCATTTTAAAGCATTTATTGCCATCTACTGGGTTAATGCATCAGCTCTTACAGAGCAGGCTTCAGTGGTTCTCCTCGGCACAGTTTGCCGACTTCTGACGGAGAAGCGGCGCAGGGATCTCCTGCTACGTCTGGCAAAGCTACGGAGCGGTGACACGGCCCTCTGAAACCTTTCTCCTCCATCTCCACCTTCTTCCTCTTTATCCTCATCTTCCTCTTCCTGCCTCTCCTCTGTGTTGTTCCACACCAGCTCCAGAGCCTCTTGTAATGAGCGCCGGACGCTGCCCACCCAGCCCGCCACCTGCAGCTGGGCCGCTGACAGTTTCCCTCCAAAGTACTGCATGGTCGTAATGCTCACACAGCTGGTCGTCCAAGCACTAGGGTCACCATAGAAACTGGGCCACCAGAGGAATTGAATTACAGCTTTGAATGGATTTTTTTGAGTGAGTCAAAAAGCTGGATGTGGGATCTGGCTTTCAGTCGTCATTTTCAGGAAGCAGACGTTAAAGAAAACTCAAACTGTCTTCTTCAGAAAGACAGATTCTGAACTCATAAAAAGCAAGAAATAGTCCTTTGTCCATTTGAGCGTTGCCCATCGTCTCTTTCCATATTTTTATGGTTCAGGTTACACAAACTTCCTGGAACAGTCTATTATTTGCTGCCAGCAAAGAAGTAAATAGTATGACCAGCCATGTGTTTGCTCTGTGACGACACCACTCGACTGCAGCATTCACAATGATGGATATGACGTCCGAAACAGCAGCGTCCCAAAGAAAGACTTTCCCATCGTCACATCATATTATTATCCATTTGAAAGACACTGACAGAAGTGTCAATAAAAGTTTCTCTCACTGCAACTTGAAAAAAAGGAAAGCAGCTTTTCAGTCTGACAAAAAAATATTCTAGGCATTACCTCTTTTCTGCAACAGCCAAGCCTGTTTGCTTGTGTACCTACATCCGAGTTCACATTGCAACTCCGTTCTCCATTTAGAAAAAAAAGGAAAAGCAGCGTGGGAAATAGCTGCTTCCCCAAACATCCAAAGCCAGGTACACAGAGGTAGATCAGCCCTTTTTACCTCCTTGAGCCCAGACTGGTTCCAGGGAGCATCCGATCAAAACAAAGCAGAGGTCTGTGCTCAGATGTGGAAAATCCCAGGGGGAAGGAAGGTGCGGTAAGTGGGGCCAAGGTGTTTTCTGTACCTGCCTCCACTGCTCTCCTTCCGTAGCTACATGCAAGTAATGAATGAAGCAAGTCTTTGTGAGAGGAGAGGGAGAATAGGACAGCAGAAAACAGGCAGACTTCTGGAAAGTTGAGAGAAAGTATGAGCAACGCGCAGCAGGAGTTAGTTGAGTGACACGATGAACAGTGGACATGTGCACTTTCTTGTCAGTGGTTTGGCCCATCCTCTCTGTGTGTATGTGTGCCGGGAAGTGTGTATGTGTGTGTGATTGTGCAGGGGGATGACAGGCTCTCTCTCAAAATAGGGTGGAGGGATTGAGTCGAGAGACGGAGAGGAGATAGGGGCACCATGTATGGACATTTGACACGCTTCCCTGTTGGACACATCCAAATGAGGACATGATGACCACATAGCACCTTGGCCCTACTTACTATAACATCCTTCCATCTTTCCATCCATCCATCAATCTATCTGTCTTTTAGTCTGTCAGTGAATGAGAGTGCTGCACAGCCTGTGTTTGCCCTGTAAACATTTACCTCCTTCTCCTCAGTCAAATTGCTTTTCTCTGACACACAATAGTATTTTCCTGAGCTTTTCTTGCACCCAAGAAATTATACCCCATCTGAGACCATACAGTTTAGTCTTATGGCGGCCACATTATAGCAGCGTAAGGTGCTCTACATGAGATAAACTTCAGGAAGGAAGCATGAGGAAGATAGATTTGTAAGAGCAGCAGCACCACTCAGTGGTTGAAACAAGGAAGTACTCGCACAGCCAAGACCAATGCTTCAATACTAACAGCGTTATGATGTTGACGTTTCTATGCACAATGTCCCTTTGCAGTAGCTCACTGGTTATGTGGGTTATGATTTGTTTGCATAAGTGTGCGCGCTGCAAACAGAAAGACGATAACACAAAGACACGCACACATACTGTGCATACACACAGTTCAGGGCTCCAGGATTCGGTGCTTCCATTGACTCTGCAAAAATGTTGCATGTTCAAACAGGTGCTTGACTGATCTGTCTTGACTGGCAATGCCCTGTCAGCTGTTCTTTCACTTTGATGTGCAACCACATGCTTCTTCTTACTTCACCACAATTTTTTTTGTCTCTTTTCATGGTGAACAAACTTCCGCCTTCCGATTTCCAATGTTCCTTTCTCTTATGTTGTTTGAAATGTCTGTTTAATTATTAATTATCTAAATATTGTACTTGCCAATAAACTAAACATTGTGTTCAGGCCATTTGTAGTTTGTTTTAAGCCTCTTCCTCTTTTACATAAAAACAAGGCTAACATTGCTAACATTGCTAACAAGGCTAAAATGTCACAGTAACAATAGCTTAGTGTAACACTCCCTACTCATTAAGACGGCTTCTTTCAGGCAGTGGAAGATCACGTTTACATAAGGATCCACCCAGAATTTTGTTTAGTTGACTGAAAGGGAAGTAAAAATGTACGACTGAATAATGTTACTGATGTGAGATTAAATACATTTACATTACTAAGAGGAAGAAATATTAACTCTTGTCATGGAAATAGATTAGGATTGTTAAAGATCCGTACCACTCTCAGGTTTGTGACCCAAATTTGAAGCAGCCAGTTAGCTCAGCTGAAATCCGGGTGAAAACATCTAGCCTGGCTCTATCTAAATGCAAAAAAAAAAGACCTCTTGACGTCACTGATAAACACGAGACATCTTGTTTGACTAGCAAAATGGCAGTGCTTGTATATCCTGCCTTCATTTCTGGATAGTGAGAGGAAGTGGAGACGTGTCGTCCATCTTTCTATACAATCTATGGTTCCTTGCACAGACGTGACCTTGGTTATCGTTCTTCTTATTTTCATCATTTAACTATCCGCTCTCTAACATGTAATCCACACATGGTGCGTTCAATGAGGCACTGAATAGTTCAATAGTCCCTAATTCAACTGGTAATTACAGTGATAATCGAGGCTGTTTTAGTGCAAACAAAAACAAAAAATGTTTCTACAACATAAGAGCTGGAACTCTCACAGAGTGGTCAAATTGCTGAGCTGGCTCTGCAATTCACAGCAAAACCACTTGTACTTGCATGTAACATTTCTGTATGCAAATAACGCCCCCCTCTTTCACATGCTCCTACATCCTCCTTATATTTTCCACTGCTGTTTATCTTTATAAAAAGTTTTTTCTGGATGCAAAAATAAGAAGAAAATGAAAGTGTTAAACAGAAAATTGTAGATATAGATTCAGGGGAAGTCGTAACCTCACGGTCTGTTTCATTTGTGATTATCATAACCTCCCTCCTACATACATTCACACATCAGCAGACATAGAGTTCATACAGTTTGTTGTACTGTTGCAAATGGATGGAAAATTCACATGATGCATTTGGATCTGAGAAAGAAGAGACTCCTGACCCTGCAAATGTGTGTATATAAAATGGAACATGAAAAAAAAATCCAAACTCATCCCGAGCATCTTCAGGGTTATTTGACAGCACTGATGGAGAACTGTACACATTCACAGTTGCATGCATGTTTGTTTAATCACATCTCCCACTCTGACATATTTTTTTATAATCTTGAAACACAATAGACTTACACACGGCACACAGAATGGATTTGCTTGCTTGCTTCAAGTACATAAGTAATAATGGTAATAATAATGTTAGAGATAAAATCCAAATTGTAGCCTGGCACCCCACAAATTCAGGAATATGCCAAAATGAAAACGTTGTTAGACGCGACTTATAGGAAGACAGTCTCAGACGAACTTATTTCCTCAGGCAATTCACTCCACAACCTTAGGGCCTTGATACCCACCCTCTGCCTCATCAAGTTTTCTGCCTTGATTCAGCAAGAGACAGCAGACGCTTGCCTGAAGATTGCAGGCTGCACAGAGGTAAATAGCCGTTAAAAGATCTGAATTATACCCTGGGGCCAGGCCATCAAGAGCCTAATAGGTAATCAATAAAATCAACCAGGAGCCAATATAAAGCAGGAGCCAATATAAAACTTTAAGACAGGTGTGATGTGATATCTCTTAGTTCTAGTTAATAGCTGTGCTGCTGAATTTTGTACATCATTTAAGACTGGACTTTAGTCGCCATGAAGTTGACTGGTAAGATTTTATGCTGTATACTGTCAGTCCTAAAGAGGTGACAAAAATGAGTGCACACACTCACACAAACACACACACGCACAAACACACACACACACACACAAAGACACTCACACAAAGACACATTCTGACATGAAACTTAATTAAGCCAAAGCAAGTATGACAAGTATGATATCGTCCTCATGTTTCAGGAATAGTTATGTGTTGATGTAGATGGGGTGAGGTGTGTGTGTGTGTGTGTGTGTGTGTGTGTGTGTGTGTGTGTGTGTGTGTGTGTGTGTGTGTGTATGTGTATGTGTGTGTGTGTGTGTGTGTTTGTGTGTGAGATTGACAGGTAAATATGATTCAGCGGTGAAACAATCCTATGTACACTCCTGTCTCTCCTCTTTCAACCTCACACTATGAATCTGGCATTTAACTTCCTGGTGTATGGTTTGTTGCATTACAAGTGAAAGAGGCAGAATGTTGTATTACCTTATGATCTTCTTCTTCTTCCTCTCCTTCATCCATCTCTTCCTCTATCTCCTCATCCTCCTCTTCCTCCACCTCCTTCTCCTCCTCTTCCTCCACTTCGAATGTGATGAGCTGTTCCTCCTCTGGCCTCTCTTCCACCTCCTCCTCCTTCTCCTCTGCTCTCTCCACAGCTGGAGGAGGCTCTGGACTGTCTGGTTTTGCACCATGCTGGGGTGCGTAGTTTTCCTGAGGGGAAACACTCTGGGGCATCAGCACCTCCTCCTCTTCTCTTCTATCCACGGGACTTGTTGTCCAGCTGTCGACGACTGGACTAGTTTCCGCTTTGGGCCGCGAGCCCCATCTCTTTGGCTTGACTGAAAAATCGTCAAAAACCACCTCGTTCAGAGGCTTCCTGACGGAGAAGTCATCGTACACGACTTTGGTCGGACTCCCAGGGGTCTCTGAGGGTACATTTGGGGTCCTCGAGTTCTGAGGGACGTCTTCAGAGTCAAAGCTGATTAAATCTGCTGCACTCTTCCTTCCCTCCCTTTCTCTTTCTTCATACATTCTCACCCTTTCCTCCAGTTCTTTCTCTCGCTTCATTTCCAATTCCTCCTGCATTTTTCTCTCCAGCTCCACCAAACGTTCCCTCTCCATCTGTAACCCCCTCTCCTCCTCCCTTCTCTCCTCCTCTCTCTGTTTTTCTATTCGCCTCGTCGTCTCCATCTCTCGCTCTCTTTCCTGCTGCATTCTCCTCTCCAACTCCTCTCTTTCTTTCTCCTCTTCCTCCTGTCTCTGTCTTTCCCTCATTCTCTCTTCTTCTTCCAGCCTCCTTTGCCTATCCCTCTTTCTTTCCTCAGCCTCCTCTCTTTGTCTTTCTTTCTCCCCCTCCTCTTGTTTAAGTCTCTCCTCTTTCTGCCTCGCTCTCTCTCTGTCCTCCTCTTTCTGTCTCTGCCACATCAACTCTTTTTCTCTCTCCCTCTCTCTTTCCTCAGCCTCCTCTCTAATTCTTTCTTTCTCCACCTCCTCTTGTTTAAGTCTCTCCTCTTTCTGCCTTGCTCTCTCTCTGTCCTCCTCTTTCTGTCTCTGCCATATCAACTCTTTTTCTCTCTCCCTCTCTCTTTCCTCAGCCTCCTTTCTCAATCTTTCTTTCTCCCTCTCCTCTTGTTGAAGTCTTTCCTCTTTCTGCCTCGCTCTCTCTCTTTCCTCCTCTTTCTGTCTCTTGAACATCAACTCTTTTTCTCTCTCCCTCTCTCTTTCGTCAGCCTCCTTTTTCAATATTTCTTTCTCTCTCTCCTCTTGTTGAAGTCTTTCCTCTTTCTGCCTCGCTCTCTCTCTTTCCTCCTCTTTCTGTCTCTTGAACATCAACTCTTTTTCTCTCTCCCTCTCTCTTTCATCAGCCTCCTTTCTCAATCTTTCTTTCTCCCTCTCCTCTTGTTGAAGTCTTTCCTCTTTCTGCCTCGCTCTCTCTCTTTCCTCCTCTTTCTGTCTCTGCAACATCAACTCTTTTTCTCTCTCCCTCTCTCTTTCGTCAGCCTCCTTTTTCAATCTTTCTTTCTCCCTCTCCTCTTGTTGAAGTCTTTCCTCTTTCTGCCTCGCTCTCTCTCTTTCCTCCTCTTTCTGTCTCTGCAACATAAACTCCTTTTCTCTCTCCCTCTCTCTTTCCTCAGCCTCCTTTTTCAATCTTTCTTTCTCCCTCTCCTCTTGTTTAAGTCTTTCCTCTTTCTGCCTCGCAGTCTCTCTGTCCTCCTCTTTTTGTCTCTGCCGCAGCAACTTGTTTTCTCCCTCCATCTCTTCTTTTTCTTCTTGTTCTAAACTCTCTGTCCGTTTCACCCACTCTTTTTCCCACACCTCCTCTCTTTGTTTCCTTTTATTAATCTCCTTCTCTCTCAGTTGCCCCTGTGATTTGTGTTCCTCGTGTTCATGAATCGGTCTCTCCTGCTCCTCCCTCAACCTCTGTCTTTCTCTTTCCTCCCTCAACCTCTCTCTTTCACTCTCCTCCTGATCCTGCTTTAGTCTCTCTTCTTTCTGCTTTGCCTTCTCACTTTCCTCCTGTCTTTGTCTTTGCAACATGATCTCCATCTGTCTTTCCCTTTCTCTTTCTTCCTCTCGTAGCCTCTCCCTTTCGTGTTCCTCTTCTCTCAACCTTTCCCTCTTCCACTCCTCTTTCCGCTGTCTCTCCATCTCCTCCTCCTCCAACTTCTCTCTTTCCCTTTCCTCCTCTCTCCGTTTTTCCTGTTCCCTCTGCCTCAAGTTTTCTTTCTCCTTCTCTTCCTCTCGTTTATGGTCTTCTTCCAACTTAAGTCTCGCCTGTTTGTTCTCCTCTGCTCTCTGTCTTTCAAGCTCCAAATGTTTCAGTCGCTCCTCTTCTTGTTTTAGCTTCTCTTGATCCTTTCTCTGAAGACTTCCCACTCGTCTGTAGACGGGGAGCGAAACAGTTTCCTCCTCAGCTTTATCCTCAGAAGCTTCTTCTTCTTCTTCTTCTTCTGAGCTGGACTCCGACGCTGAGCCCAGGATCAGTGGAGGCCCACCATCGTCTCTCTCCACGATACCAAAGCGAACAGAGCGACGCTTGACATTGTCTCTCTTTAGAGGTCGCTGGCCACTGTCTGCCTCATCGTTAGCTGTTTGCGTTGCAGATGGGCTTCGACTGCGGAGTCGAACCTCGCCATCGGTTGATTTCTTCTGCTTGTCCTCTCCAGGTTTCTCGCTTGAGCTAACCGTAGACTTAATTTCTGTAGAAACGTCTTTAGGTGTTTCCACTGGGGGCTGTATGGGGGGTTCAGCTGAGGAGATCTTTGGACCTGGATCCACATCCTTTGTAGACAACGTTCTGGTTGCGGCAGGTTTCTCATGTGATGGTGTTTCGGGTATTTTCTCTGCTATTGGAGCAGCCATGGGCTCAAAGCTGGAGAAGAGACAGAAATCATCAGTTGTTCTTAATTCAAATTAGTTTAATAAACCTGGTTGGCACTGCTCAGTTGTGTCATTTCATCTAAGCATATACCATGTCAGAGGAAAGGAAGATTTCAGCTTTTCGGCAAATATACTTGCTGTTGTTCTACGAGTTCGATTTAAGGACTTCTGTCTATAAATGTGAAGCTTGAGTGAGACAGCTGTTGAACTATTCCTTTGTTTTGGTTTTATTTGCCAGGTCTTGTGAAACACATGCCTAACGCATCTCCTTCTCCCTCGTCAATAGAGATGTGTTATTTTTGGGGAGTTCAGAGCATTGGAAGTTTAAAAAACATAGAACATATCTTTTCAGAAACAGAATCTCTGTAACTGTGGATTTCTACATAGCTGTCAAGATTTTTCATAGTTTTGCTTACTTTGAGTAGAAAATAGTTCCAGAAAAAATGTTAGCAATGAAATCTCTTCAAAACAGGGAGGACTCTATTTCTGTAAAGACTTGTTGCTGCTATTGTTTCTGGATGGATGGATCATCTTTAGAACCCCCGAGGGGAAAATTGTCTTAAATTGAAGTCAACTCTCTTAAAGACTGAGAGCGGGCTTACTTTCACATGTAGATTTCTGTGAGGAGAACAAACAACATTCTGCTTGCAACCACTATAGTGAGAACGGCAGCAGAATACTCAGGGATGGATATCTGACAAAAACTGACATCATTGGAATATTCAAATCTTTTACGTTGTAACACTGCAGTAAAAATATTTCATTGCATCAATAGATAACTTCAATAAAGTAAGTCGCAGTTATAAATGTACTTATAATATCAAAAAGTAAAAGTACTCATTAGGAAATTATAACCTTGGGAGTGTTACTTCATATAATTTTCATTGATGTAGAATTGAATGTAGTATTGTATGTTTAAGTAGCATTCTGGTTAATGTGTTGCATCAAAAATAAGCAGCTAAAGCTGTAATTGAGTAAAAACTACACCATTCCCCTCTAATTTTCCCCTTTAATGAAGAAGAAGTATATAGAACAAGTTTTTTACATATATACTCAAGTACATTACTTGAGAAAAAGTAGTAGGTTGAAGAGCCAATCTTAAAATTCATAATGAGGCCAGGTTTGCTCTCTTATCTAAACTATTTTGTTTGAGGACATAAATCTGGCTGCAATCTTGATATTATAAGCAACGTTATTCATTTACCACATCCACACAGTGTGCATTAAACAAAACTGAGGAAAACATTAAAACACTTGAAGCATCTCACATTTGAGAGTACCAATTGACTGGTATGAGTCATAATATTAACATTAACCTTAAAATAAACTTCTTGCTTGGCTGCACTTTGAAGAGAATGTTATTTTCCTTTCCCTCGTGTCTGGTCATGTCACTAAATTCAAACCGCACTGATAAAATTAAGCTCACTCACCTACGAGACCGAGGCCGAGGTGCAACCTGAGGATTCTCCTCCGTCTTGGCACCCTCAGAATTTGTATCCACCACCCAGTGTTTGATTCGCTGCTTCACGCCCCCTGTACAGTTAACGATGTCGGGCTCCTCTTTCTTTGTCATGACCTCTGGCCTCTGTGAGGAGTCAAACAGAAGACTGATTCTGCGCTTGATACTTCCTCCTCCGCCATAATCTTCCTTCAGTCCTCCTTCATCAGTCTCTCTGCTTGATGGCTCTGTTGTCTGGTTCTGCTCTAGGTTGGAGGACGCCGGCTTGTTTGACTCGTCTTTGCTGTCGCTCGTAGATACGGTTATCGTTGGCTGGGGAGGCCGGGGTGCACCACCCGACTGAAACCTTGAAGTGAGCTTCGTGGACAGACTCCTCCTTGGGCCGCCCCATCGATTCACCGTATTTGGCGGAGAGGAAGCGCCGCTCCCTGGTTCTTCAGGCTTTTGGACGACAGACGGCTGAGTTTCATCTTCTTTCTTTTTGTCATCTTTCTGTTCTGAGTTGGTAACAAGATCAGTGGATACATTGTGGTTTGTTTGGAGGACATCGTCTTTCTGCAGTGGCTCGGACGTGGGTGTCTCTTTGGGTGGAGAAGTTTGTGAGGCAGGATCGGATTTTCCTGGAGCGACACTAGAATCAGGAGTATCCTCGTCACGTTGGGTTGGTGTACTTTCTTTGGTAGTTTTTGCTATATGTTTCGTGTTCTCGCTCACAGACCTGAGTTTGGAGCTAGGGGCAGTGGTTTGCTTGGGAGGTTTCTGAGCGTGGGCGGTCGGAGTCAGTTTGGCGACATCCGCAGCTTCAGATTTTCCAGTTTGGTTCGTTGTTGACTTGACAGTCTTGGTGGTGACCGTCTTTGGAGCGTGGATGGAGCGAATGGAAGTGTTCTTCTGCAGGGAGAAGGGCTTAGGAGCAAGCAGAGGTTTGGAGCGCTCCATAACTGAGTCGCTGAAAGCAGAAGAAGAGAGGGGACGTTTATATAAAGCAAACTGCAGAATCAACACAGAAAAATCTGACCACTCTGTGTTGAGACACAGCCAGCTGGTTGTGTTGTTACAACAAAGAGTGGATAAGTCTGGTCTGTCTAGATTTCTGAAAGCTCTTTACCTCTGCAAGAGCGAAGAGAAACCAGATTATTACACTGAAAACACCAGAAACCATCACATGCCTTTCTGCGGCAATCACCTTTATGCAACTATATGAGATACTACAAAACTTGTGCCTTCCTAAGATGGACAGGATAAAAGAGGAGTTGGAAAGAGAGCTCGGAGCCCTGATACCTCCCAATGTGTGGGAGGAGAGTTTGGAGCACATCCATGAATGTTCTATAAACGCCCGACACTGTTTGATTCAATTTAAAATAGTGCACAGACTTCACTACTCCAAAACGAAGCTGCATAAAATATTTCCTGAAGTCTCTCCTTTGTGTGAGAAATGTGACTCCATGGAGGGTACTCTATCTCATAGTTTCGCTCTCTGCCCCAAACTTCAGAACTATTGGCATGAAATATTTGATTTATTTTCGTTGATTTTGGGGATCCAACTAGATCCAGATCTTATCTTAATAATTCTGGGAACATCTGAGGGGCTAAGGAAGCTAAATAGTACACACTGTTGTCTTTTTTCTTTTCCTTTTGTCCTGTCCTTTTTGTTTCATCTGTTTTGTTGATGCAGGGCATTGCTTGTTTACTAACTGTTCTTTTTTGTCATTAGTCTTTTTTGTCAGGGATTACTTTTTCACCTTCTGTAAAAAACAAAGGAAACATAACTGTCGACTGTTAATTTTTCTGTTATGTGACTGGTTTCCCAATAAACATATTTGAAACATAAAGCTGTGTTTCCACTAGTCAAAAAACCCAGACACCCAGCATCTTGCTTTGCCTGTGATCGGAATGGATACAATCAGAATTCTCTCCCTGGTCAAATGACTCTGCAGTAGACACAGGTTTTCATCCGCTCCTGCTCTGAGCGACTGTGATGGAAACTTGACACCCAGGTAAACATGCTAATTTGGAAAGACAGCGAGGTGAGCACCTCAGTTAAGGTGCATTGTGACATCGAACATGACGCACCAGGGGAAAAAAATGTAAATGCAAACTCCTCCACTTGCAATGGGAAGAGTGAATCTGCTTTCTTAGAGGGTTAACCCATAAAACCTGTGTATACCCAGTACTTTAGGTGTAAGAGAGGTGTAACAGTATCGATCTGACAAGTCACTGTCACTTTTGTTACACGTACCGTTTGAAGGGTCGTCTTCACTGAGGATCTCCAGAGACCAAAAAACACTGACTCAAAGAGTAGAGAGGAATAATACAATAGCCTACTGAACATAAAGCTCCATTACAGCCTGACTGAATCATCAGTCGACAGGTTATATCTGCTAAGATGAGCTTTTCACTGACATAGTGTGACTGCATTTATGTTTGCTGATAGGAACACCTTAGGAATCGTTATCAGTTATTTTATTTGTTACTTATTACTCCTTAACACCAGTATTGGCATCAGCCACTGAAAATCCATATCAGTCGAGCTCTGGTATTTATTATTTCAAAATAATACATAAATACTTGACCCTTTCAAGAATGACTCTTTCACATCACAGTTAACCAATCACAGGTTATTAACCTTCTGTCACTGATATCTGATCATTTCATCATCGCTTCATTGAGCTACCAACCAGTAAATAATTTATGGAGCAGCAACTAATGATTATTTCCACTGATGATTGTTTCCATTATAGATCCTGACTATTATTTTCTCTCGTCACCCTTTTTTTAGAAGAGTCGCAGAGTAATTCCTCTTGATTTATCAGCTAACTGTTTCAATTGAAAACTACTCCAATCGCTTCAGCACATGTTTGATGGTGTATAATAATGCACAAGTTTGATCATCTTTGATGCATAAATATGATACGATGTGAA
This sequence comes from Limanda limanda, assembly GCF_963576545.1. Classification (NCBI taxonomy): domain Eukaryota; kingdom Metazoa; phylum Chordata; class Actinopteri; order Pleuronectiformes; family Pleuronectidae; genus Limanda; species Limanda limanda. The sequence continues at coordinate 14,494,298 of NC_083639.1, forward strand.
TTACGATGGGAGTTTGACAGTTTATTTTAAACCACACTGAATGAGAAGATGAAAAGCAACTAAAACAGGCAGGTGTGGTGTTGTCAGAGACCGAAACATGTCCGATGAGTCATCGCACGTCTACAACATGACCCTAACCCCAATGACACAGACACATCAGACTGAACTGAACCCACCCACACGTGATCAGGTTCAAACATCTCAAGACAGCCTTCACTTAAAAACTCCCAAACTTTCCAGCTTGTGTTTGAGGAACGAGAATGCTTCTAAAGTCTTAAACCCTGAATACCAGAGGCGCTGCTGCGCTCAGCACTCATCTGGTTTGACCTGAAAGACTTTTGCACAAACCAGTAGCTCCACGCCCCACACTGTAATAATGTGCAACACTCGATGTGTCAGCAATAAGCTCAGTATCAACACAGCTGCTGTCCATATAGACGCTCTGGATGCACAGTGAAGATGGCTTTTGCACTTAGGCAGTTCTTGCATGTGTCATGTTTTAAGTCTTATTCATCGTTGCCTAAACACAGTCCTCCTGTGGGTTTCCCTTGATATTGTGTAATAGGATCAGACTTGCTGGTAACACCACCCAGTGAGGAAGTGTTGCAGGGTTTTGGGGATGTGTTCAGGATCTGTGTTTTCCTCAGGAATAAACAGTCTCCAGCAGGCAAAGCTTCAGCTGACAGATGGTTTATTTTTGCTTATTTAGGCCACAGTCATGGACCCACAGCTCCCAGACTGTAAACTCCCTTTATCTGTGTTTGCCTTCAGAGTCTGTTACCCTGCCAAGGTTTCATATTGATATTAAACGATTATTCATGTGCTGCTGTGAGAGATGCTAATAATGTCTGATCTGTTGAGTCTCCTACACGGAAACATCGCGCTGTGAGGACGTGTGGTTTACATTAAAGAGTGAGATGAGGTTTTATTGTCCAGCTCTATCCATGTGTTTGACTGGGAGTTGTTAATAAGTGACTAATAAACACGTCCACAATGAACTCTCTGTCGCTGAACCAGCAGCAGCGCGTCCCCTGAACATACTGATAAACGAAAGTAACTTTACATTGACTTTAAACTCGGTTACACGTCTTTTCTGTGAGACCACGCGTAAAAGTAAAAGTTGTACGTAACGCAGCGGAGAGTGTGCACCTGCTCTTCAGGTCAGCTCCCCCCCCCTACCACGCCATGTGTACATGAAGCTGCTGTGTTGTTATTTACGTGTTTACCTTCAGTCGTCACGCAGGCATTCGGGTCGAGGGAGGAAGCGGGAAGAAGTAAGAAAGTGTTTCCGCGATGGTTTCTTCTCCTGCTGAGCTGTTGTCACACTCTTCTCCCGCAGCTCATTCACACAGAGTGGGAGACGTCAGGCCGCTCCTACACACACACACACACACACACACACACACACACACACACACACACACACACACACACACACACACACACACACTCACACACACACACACACACACACACACACACACGCATACAAACACCAGCAGACACTCCCTCTCTACCGATACACAGCACCAGAGCCAGGCTCCCTGCGAGGTCAAGCTACACACACACAAGACAAGGAGAGACAGGAAGTACAGGAGTGTTTTCCAAAGCAATGTTAAATGATATATAGATAATTTATATCATGTATGTTCAGCTACCATTTTATCATTATTAACTACGGGTGCTTATACTCGCGGTATCTTTTGTTCTCAACTTGTATTAAACTATTTTTATTCTTCTAAATTTTGCTTATAGTCTTTTATTATAGTTTCCTTATTTCGTTTTTTATTCCACACTCCTTTACCCTTCTTAAAATCAGCTCAGCTCAGACATTCTATTCTGTGCTATTTTATTCTATTCATTTGTCTATTTAATTATCTCCATTTTACTGTGTGCAGTACACTAAATTTGCTTTTAATTGTTTTTAATTGTGTCCTTTCTTTGCCCTTGTTGTTTTTGTTATTACGTCTGTCTTATTATCATGTTATCATGAAAGACGCTGTATAAATAAAGTTTGATTAAAGAGTTGATTGGTTGATTGGTTGATTGCTATAGCATTAATTTACCGACAGAAACACTAATTACACCCACTTGATACAAGTTGTGCTTAGGTTGAATTTCTATGCCAATTTCAAAGACTATTGCAGTGCTCAATCTTAACCTACCTGTTCCCTTGTCTTGTGTCAATGCTCCTACTTTACATGTATTCCTTTCTTTTCATTAGTGAATTCTACAATATAGGCTACTGTCACTTTTTACTGTTTTTGTGCTGGGAGTTCTGTGCAGAGCTTCTTATAAACAGTCTATGGTGCAGAGTGAAATTTGAAAATATGGGTCCTATCCACATCAAGCAGGTCAAATGTAATGGATGGAGAATGGTGATTGGAGCGCAAATGAAATGAAATCTCAACTTTGCACATGGAAAGTTACAGAAGGTGTTTTTTTTTTGTTTTATTTTGAAAATGTAGAGTGTAAGTGGCCTGTGACTTCACAGTAGCTTGACGGCAGTACGTTGTTCAGTTGACCGGATAAACAGGTTCAGAGTGAAAAGGAATTGTATCCATGTAGCTCTCCCAGCTTCATGGGGAGTTCTGACGTGACCCGAGGCTTCTTCACAGCAGGAAGTGCTCACATCATTTACATCAAACTTTATTTGCTTTACCCGCGCTGCAGAGCAGGCAATAGCACAGCGACAGTGAAGGGATCTGTGACTCTCAGCAGCAAATCTGAGAAATAAGACTTCGGATGAATTGACCGATGTGTGTGTTTGATTGAATGGTCCTGGTTACTTTGTAAATATATAGAAAAAATAATTAAATGTTTCCAACGTTTTCGCATCACAAAAAAGTAGCAACTTTGGGTCTTTTCTTATGTTTGAGATGTTGTGACAGTTCCATCAAAAGGCCGAGCCCTCTAAACCTCTTGAGGGGTTTCATTCAATTAACTGTACCAGATATCAAATGATCAAATATTTCACTGAACGACCAGGTTTGCATTTACAACCATATCTCGTGACCTTTCAGTTTGGAACTGGAACACCCAAACTAATTTTGTAGATAAACTTAGCTGAATCTCAATGAGTTACAACAGTGAGCCACTGTAATTCAATATTCTTCTCAATTATTACTTTCTCTGTTGATGCCTTAAGTACATTTCATCGTGATACTGTTTTGATTTGATTAGAACCACAAATATAAGATAATTATACTTATAACACAAGTCAAAGATCCAGTGTGTCAGATTTAGGTGAAAAGGATCTATAGACAGCAATGTTTTTGTAGTGGCCCAGACTGGACAAACTAAACACCCTTTGGGTTTTTATGACAACTGAAGGTTACCACAGGTTCTCTTTCATGTTTGGAATTCAGTGATTTTCTGGCACTTATTTCTACACACTGCAACTTTAAGATAAGATTGAAATTCAATAATTCATTCCTATGCCAGATCTTGCTCCAAAGTTGCAATAACACAGAATATTACTGTATAATAGTAGAAAAATAAGTCAAGTATCAAGTATAATGAGAAGTAAGAGAGGACCAGTCAGTGCCTGCAAATAAGATAAGTTACAAAATAATATTCGAATAAAAAAAATAGGAAAAGAAGTAGTGTTTTATATGACAAATGAGTATTACACAAATATATACATACATGATAATGAATATTATATTACACATGATATTCATATATTTCAGTAGATGATGGTAATGGAGGTGATATTGAACAAGAAATTGTAAAAGTAGTATTACAGATATAGCACATTATAATGTAACAGTGATATTGCGCATGATGTTGAGCAGTATTATTCATTTTGCAAGGTGATATTGTATGTGGTGGATGAAGTACTTCAATATTTTACCTTAAAGTACCACATTCACTTTTATACTTGAATTAAGATAAGTAAGTACATGATTTTAAATATACATATAGTAAAAGTAAATGTATTTGCTGTCTGTAGCCTATTCTCTTCTGCAATGGTCACCTATGTAATTAACTGTGCATACTGTATATTTAGTTTAATGCTAGATTAATACAGACTCTGTCCTATGAATAGAGAATACTACATATGTTACTATTGAAAACGCTTCTATTGTGATATTTATCAATGGCTGAGGCCTCATGTCTAATTGCCTGCCTGCTCTGAAAAGTGAAAAGTACCTGAAAATAAATCTTCTTTAGTAAAGTACAGGTACTTGAGAACAGTAATGAAGTGAATGTACCACAGCCCATCACTTCTTTATATACAGTCTATGATCCAACCATAAGTCATGCCAAAATAATGCTGCTTTCAGTTATGGGCCTACAATTAGAAAAATGTACTTAACACAATACAAGGGTTCGAACTTTTAGTTTTATTTATAAATTATATATAAATGTGGTTTAATTCATAACCATAAGACATTTGAGTGTTTTTCAACGTTGTGTTTGTCTCCCCCCAGTGGACGCTCAGGTGAACCGCTTCTTCCCTTCCTCCTCTGGCTCGGCGGACGAGTTGTCATGGCAACTGTACAGCATGTGTTTACTAAAACCGGAGCTTGACCGTTCACCGACACTTCTCTCCACTCGACATCTGCGACGCCATCTTATTCTAGAAGCGTCCGTCGGGGGGGGAGCCAGGGGGAGACGGACAGACCGACGGGAGGTGCTGCTTCCAGCGGGAGAGGAGGAGAGAGGAGTCAGAGAGCCGAGGATGAGCGGAGCCAAAGCCCGCAGCGAAGCGCCTGTTGCTGAGGACGTCTCCTCCGGCACTGCGGCTCCACCGCGGGACCGCAAGCCCGGCGGAGGGGTCCTGAAGAGGCTGAAGTCCCGCCGGAGCCAGGTGGACAGCAGGCCCGTCACGGAGGAGGACCTGCGGGCGCAGAGCGGACACATCTCGCCGGAGGACGTGCTGGGACTGCGGGGGGCGACGCGAGGTTTGAGTGACCCTCTGTGGGGGGTTTACCACCGGAGCTCGATGTGGGGCTCAGGCTGAATTATATGAGAACATAATGTGTCCGAGAAACAGAAACGATCACATGTAGACAAGACGTCTGCTTGTAGCTCTCGTTTCAATGGAGACGAATATGCTGTCATATTACATTTTTTATATTGAGGAGAGAATACACATCTGACATCATAAACAAATGTAGGACGCCATTACACGATCTTCCATTCATGTTTTAACACATGTGGTATCCTGTTTGAAGCAGTTCAGGATATTAAATACTCTCAGTTTAGTCGTTGAACTGAGATATTATTTATTTAAACTCACATCGAACTCCACAGAACACTGGCAGGAGTGTTGCTGAATACAGATCAGAGTACAGAGTATATCAGTGTGGTACTTTCTTTTCTAAAGTATCTCTGTCTGTCTGTCTGTCTGTCTGTCTGTCTGTCTGTCTGTCTGTCTGTCTGTCTGTCTGTCTGTCTGTCTGTCTGTCTGTCTGTCTGTCTGTCTGTCTGTCTGTCTGTCTGTCTGTCTGTCTGTCTGTCTGTCTGTCTATCTAGACCACAGTGACAGCTGTTGAGGTTAACTCAGGAAGAAAATAAAGAAACTGTAATGTTATGCTTCATTTCCCCTGATGAGAAAACCACACATGGTTTCAACTGTGAAGCCATGAAACAGTGTCTTTAATCTCTGTTGCCTCCATTAGTTCACACAGTATATTATTATGGTGTTTGTATTTCCTTGTATAACTCAGAGCAGCCCCATGTTGATCATAAAGCCTTGTCACAGCTTGTGTAAGCAACAACACGTTTTTACAACGCAGTGTTTTGCATGTAACCTTAGTACATTGGCAGAGCAGCATGTCTGTGCTTGAACAGCGTACATCTTGATTCCGATGGCTTGTGTTTATAACTCCGGCCTTGTGTCTGTCCTTGTTGCAGGGTACCTGTGTAAACCTGAGGACAATATTTACAACATAGACTTTGTGCGCTTTAAGATCAGAGACCTGGAGACGGGCACCGTCCTCTTTGAGATTGCCAAACCACCAAATACAGGTATTGTGTGCACTAGCTTCTTCCTTTACCATAGTGTTTGATCTCTAGTGTTATCTATCTACTAAATCCACAAATGTCTGTCTGTATGTGGAACAAATCTTTTGCAAACCATTTAATCTGCTTCACACTTGGCATATTGCTAATGGCCCAGTGAAGTACAGTGCCAATTCATATATTATTTTAGTTCATTTTATGAAAAACATTGACTAGGCATCTTCATTGCAGATAAACAAGGTAGGATGAATTCAAAGTTGTCTTGCTTCACTCTGCACCATATACTGCATATAAAAACTCTAGACTCAACTTCCAGCTCACAAACCATAAAAGGTGACAGTATATTGTAGAACTGTCGGAGGATGACTCACCAATGACAAGGAATAATTCTGAAGTAGCTTCAGTTAGCTCAAAATGAAAGACTCCAAGCCTTTAACCAGGTCCAGAAACTTGGTGTGCTGGTTGTTCTGATCACAGATGGCACCTCTTGTGTGTGAATGATGTTAAATGTCTTCTTCCCTGGTTGTGTCTCTCAGAGGATGATGAGGAGAACAGAGAGGCAGACGCCAGCGCAGGCCGATTTGTGCGCTACCAGTTCACCCCGGCCTTCCTGCGCCTGAGGACCGTGGGAGCGACGTAGGTGACTCACACTTCACCAGCACACAGCTATTAAAAAACACACTCACCTGTTCCATCAAAGAATGAAGACAATTGCAGCATTGTCCTCAGCCACCGAATCACACTTTTCCATCTGTGTTCTGATACTGGCTGTAATAACATTATAATTACTCAAAGCCTACTCTTGTAACGTCTCCTCTCTCTCCCTGTTATTCTCTAAGGGTGGAATTCACAGTTGGAAACAGGCCGCTGAACAATTTCCGCATGGTTGAAAGACACTATTTCCGCGATCACCTGCTGAAGAGCTTCGACTTTGACTTTGGCTTCTGTATCCCAAACAGCCGTAACACCTGTGAGCACATCTATGAGTTCCCTCAGCTGTCTGACAGCCTAGGTGAGAAGAGATTGATCTATAATATCGTGAAAATGCTATAATATTATAATTATGCCAAAGTATTGCCATGAAGGTTATCTTTCACTCCTTCCTCGTCATGTGTCACAGTGGAGCAGTTGACATTGACAAAAGCAAACATTAGGTTTCATCAGATTTACATTAAGTTCACATTAGGCTCATCATAATTTGGCAACAAATCCCTCATGACATTCATACTTTTCTTCTACCCACTTGTCTGCATTTAATTCTATCCAACATATCCTGTATTATGTCACCATGGTGATGTCTGCATGTGGAAATATTCTTGTCAATCAATAACTTGGGAACAGGCAATACTTAGGGCATTCTCTAAAGTAGATGATCTAACTGATTTATGAACGTTCATATCAATGAGAAAGACTGTCATATTCAAACTACTATTTCTTCTTAAAGGGTAGATTCAATATATTTTTTATTGTAGTTATTGAGCCTACATGACTTATGAATGTTGAGAACTATAACGGCAATCATTTCTTCTCTACTCATGGTTCATAAAGCGATTCCTACCTACTACAACATGCTGTAAAGTGAATGTGAAATTTAAGGGCCCATTGCTTCAAATGGGAATTGTTAAAGTCTAAGTTACACAAAAATAAACTAACATGGTGTTTTTTGGGCTAAATTGACTGTGACTGAAGGAAGGTAGTTATTCGGGGCAATCATCATCAGCCTGCTATGAAAATTAAACCTTCTTCAAATGTCTGAAACGCAAATCCAGTGGCTTTATCAATTTTTACGCAAATATAGCAAATTCCCATTTTTAGGTCAAATTAAATGTTGTATTTTCTCGCTTCATTTGTCTTTCAATACTCAAATGTTTGTGTACTTCAAACACATAGATTAGCAGCTCAAAATAAATCACCATGTATGAATATAGCTGATAATACTGTGTTAATTAAATCAGCAGATGATAACTATTTCTCAATAACCTTCATATTCTCAATCTTAAATCATCACCATGTAAAATTTTGAACACAATAATCTGCGTATCTCAGTATGTACATATGCAGAACAGGGCCTTGTGTCTGAGTTGTAGAAATGAGCGCAGTGTTTTATTATCTGTGTTTTGTTCCAGCAACAAAGCAACTTGTGACAACCACAAAGAACTCCTCTGCAGTGAAAGACAAAACCCAACGGGGGAACATTGTGATTAAAAAGACTGAAACTACCTCAGACAAATCTTTTGTAATGTAGTTAGGAAGCTGACACCAGTATGAAGTGGAGGATTTACAACCACAATTACTGACTTTTCAGTGTTTAATGGATATTTCAAGTGCTGAATCAATAATACTGACCCAATTTTTTCAGGTGTTTTTTTTGTTTTCATACATTTATTGATAAAAATTGCATGGACACCAGAAAACCCATTTGTTTTAATTACTGTCTTCCGTATTTTGTCTGTTTTGCAGTCCGTCAGATGGTGGAGCGTCCGTACGAGACTCGCTCGGACAGCTTCTACTTCGTCGAGAACAGACTGGTCATGCACAACAAGGCAGACTATGCTTATAATGGAGGACAGTGATATCTGCCTGCCAGCATGCAAACACACACCCCAAACAAGTGCATGCACACACACATGTGCACTCACATTTATAGATATATATACAAACAGACATGCATGCACATGGCTGAACATAAATACAGTTCATTCCCTCATACGTGCACCAGCAGCTACAGACACGGCTGAGTTACATTATGTTTGTAAAGAGGAAATGCCAATCATCAAAGCTGGCATTTCGGGGGATGTATTCGATATTGCATGAGGTCAATATTAAAAAGACGAAGAAAATGGGCCAATTTATCTACTTTTAAGTTCTGGACCGATGACTTTAAAATCAGTGGCTGTGGGTCATTTGTCCAAAACAGACCACAGTTAATAAATAGATGGTCAGTGTCCTCTTAGCAAATTTAAAAGTGTCCTACCACCCACCCACTCAAACAGATACACACACACATGCACACACTCAATCCCCAATTGACACACATAATGTTTACACAGTGTTTGTCAGAAGCAGCTGTTCTCAGAGCTACCGCCTCCACAATCCACTCCAGACAATATCCGGGGAGAAAGAGAGAAGCCATCCACAAAAACATTCCTGTCAAACACACATGGTCACTCCTGTAATCCCCTCCCCACCCCCTTATCCATACCCCAACCCCCCCCGTCCCCCCTTTCACTTTCACGTACATATCAATATAGTACTGTACAAGACTCTGATAAAAAAGTCTCTGAGGAAGCCATCCACAAAAACATTCCTGTCAAACACACATGGTCACTCCTATAATCCTCTCCCCACCCCCTTATCCATACCCCAACCCCCCCGTCCCCCCTTTCACTTTCACTACATATCAATATAGTACTGTACAAGACTCTGATAAAAAGGTCTCTGAGGCATCTCTCTCTATTTTTGTTTGGCAGCTTTCTCTGTTTGATAGTAACAAACATGGAAACAAATCAGGGAACAGTTAACTACAATGTAATTCTAACATTTGACTGTGACCAAATAAACCTTGAATAATGGACAATGGTGAATAGAGGAAGGCAGATCTGATTTCATATCGTGATGATGCATTTGATGATGAAAAAAAAGGGAATTTTTAATAACTTATTTGGTTTTCAGTGTGGCAAAAAAATAAAAAAAGAAGATTGGTGGGCTTCTTTGTGTGAAAGTCCCATCAATTATCCTCCATCTTAGTTTAATCATCTGTATTTTAAAATCATTTGTCCTATCGTGCACATCTTTAAAGATCACCATCAAGTTAGAACTTCTATGTAGATAGCATACCTCGACTTTGTACTTTGTAAACTTCGGTGTTCAGGGTTAAAGGTTGTGTTTGTAAGAAAATAAATTAACTATACATATATATATATATATATATATATTTATATATATATACATATTGTAAAAAGTGACAAAATCAATTAAATGTACATTTTGAGATACAACCTGTGTGATGCTTGCTTCATGTCAGAGGATGAGAAAAGTTGAGGTAATTTTGGTACAGTCCCAAAAGTGTCCACCAGGAGGAGTCATATTATAACTAAGTTACTAAGCACTGTCACTGGTTTGGGTGCAGATTGTTTGTGGAAAAGGCCACAGCAGTGATTTTTTATTATTATGCTGAGACGTGTTGACATTCATATCTGTTATTTGCTTAATACAAGTTGAATTACTTCAGCTGAGGTCACAATCGGATCTTTTTATTCGTCTGTGGCTGGGGTTTCTCTGCAGAGAGGGATACAACTCTGATAATATAATTCTAATTCCACATCATTACTTTATCCACAGGCCACATGTGAGGAGCGAACACAACACGCAATACATTTCAAAATTGTTACACTTTGATTTTGGAGTCTATTGGGATTCAAACCAAAATTCTGAGACTCTCTCTGTTTATTCTTTCTCATGCAGTTTCCTCCTATCTCTGTGTTCATCTCTTGATCTCCCTCTCTCAATTTCCATCTCTGTTTCCAGCTCTCATGCCCAAACTCCCATGGTCCTTTTCTTCTCTCTTGACTCTCCTTTTTCTGTTTCTCTCTCCTCACCTATGCGGCTCTCCCCGGCCTCGCTCTCCCGCTCTGTTTTCCCCTTTTCTTTCCTCCTCTCTCACCTGGTAACCAGACCTCTGGAGAGGAGTGTTGAGTTTCCACTTTCCCAGAGAAGAGGACAATCTGAGGCACAATGGATCCCCTCTGCTCTCTCCTCCCTTCCCTCTGTTACTGCACAGCTGAACACACACATGCACAGAAAAATACAGTTTGCTGAATTACAAAGGAATAAATACATTCCCTGCTTGTTATGTCCTGTTCACCTTGTCATCCAGTTTCTTTTACTTTTGCTTTCCTTCTTCTTTTTTCTTTCTCATGTTATTTCTGCCTCCCTGTATATTTCGTTATTTCATTGAAACATTCACTTGTCAAACAATCAATCCCCCCCCCCCCCCCTCTTCTTTTACAGTTGATTTAATTACATTGAAATTATGGTTTAGCTGACATCCATCCACAATTACATTATACTGAGAACTGCTTATGGCCCAGTGGGGTCTCCGATAATCTAAATGGGAAATCTGCATCTGCTATCCACGTAGAGTTACTTTGATAAGTTAGATAACGATAAAAAGAAAATGGTTGGAACTATCTAAAAGCGATAGAAGAGTTGGTTAGAAAAAGTAACGCCTAAACTACTAGTTATGTTTTCGTCTGAGTTTGTTGGTTAGCAGGGTTACGCTAAAACTACTAAACCGACTTCTATGACCTTTTGAGAAGTGGTGGAGCTTGACCCAAGAAGGAACCCTCAACATTTTTGGTGGATTTTCATATATCTTGATGAAAGAGCTGAATAAAAATCAGGATCTAGTGAATCTAAATATGATTTCATAAGGGGACTTTAGGGCCTTTGCGGTAGCATGTGCTCTACTGAGTGACCCTCTGGTTAGAAAACCTTCCCCGACAAGTCTGTGTTTTCAGTGACTGCACTAGTCCCGCAAAACACATCCATGTTGTTTCCACATTCCAACTTTAAGTAACAAACCTAGGCTAAGCTAACCTCCCTATTGATCACTGATTTCTGTCGAGAAAAGGCGACCACGAGTTCACCTTTCCCCAAAAGCGTTAACTACCCCTTTAAAATGCATAAAAGACAATGGGGCTTAGACCCAATGTGCCAGTTGCTGATTGGGCGGCAAAGCAGATGAATCAATAACAGTGGCCTTCCATCAGAGCTGTGGGGTCTGTGCACTGCAGCACGCAAGCAAAGCAGCTGTACTCTGCACGACCACGTGTTGGCATAATCGGAATCTCAATATATCCGGTTTTAGTGTCTACAATTAGCAAGCGCATGCACAGACACATTCACAGCAATAAATACACACACTTTCCAACTTTCCAGGGATGAATGTGTGTTCCCGGGCCTTCGTGGAATACATTTCAGCTGTGGATCGAACCACACGCGCCGGTAACAACTAGACAGGTGGGCTAAATCCACCTCATTCACCTCACCCTTCACACACACACACACACACACACACACACACACACACACACACACACACACACACACACACACACACACACACCTATCTTTGTAACTGACTGGCTTTACCATATATCCTGTTCACTGAATCACACACACTTTGAGATTAGGAGTGAGAAGTACTGGTTATTGAGGTTCACCTCTGCAACACACACACACACACACACACACACAGATCTACTGTCAAGCAGGGGGACAGGGGGACAGCGGTCTCCTATAAATAGCAGCAAGGAATGGCGTTGATAGGTCCTGTGAAAAGAAATAGGGGGGGGGGGAGTGGAAAAAGGATTAAAAGAGATACAGGATGCACTGCAACTCCACTTGTTCGTGTGTGTGTGTGTGTGTGTGTGTGTTCGTGTGTGTGTGTCTGTATGTGTTTGTGTGTGTGTGTGTGTGTGTGTGTGTGTGTGTGTGTGTGTGTGTACGATACTTGAAGAGAGGTGGTATAGATTTCTTTGCTCTCTCTCTCTCTCTCTCTCTCTCTCTCTCTCTTTCTCTCTCTCTCACTCTCAAAAAACAAATCACCATCCATCCTCTTTCTCTTTCTGTCCTACTTACACAGACTTCCTCATCCCATCCTCTTTCTTTCTTTCTTTCTGTCTTTCTGACTTCCCCCCTGCCGTCTTGCTCCGAGGCCCTGGTGTGAAACCCATCACGTGTTAACACTAAACATTACCCGCAGCGCGTCTTTCCGACAAATGAGATGATGAGTCATTCTCTTTTGGGTCGGCACGGCGATGGCCCAAAAGATGGTCGTGACTCCATCTATATCTGTCATGATGTCATTTCCAGCAAATAGCCCCCTCCCCGACAGAGGTGAGGGAAGAGCTTGAGTTTCAATCATGGAGGATGATGAGTGCAAGTATAAATAAACATCAGGTTACATGTAAGACGCTCATCCATCACCACTGCTGCCGAAAGTAAAGCAGCACCCAAAAGATTTTCTGAGGTATGTGTCACTTTCATATGAACAACTCATTTTATACTGAATGGATGCTGTAATTAAATGTCATGCCAGGCACGGCTTTGTAGATGCGACAAGAGATAACACATAATTAGTTATAGGGGAGTTAATAATGCACTCACTACAGCAGTGATGAATAGACAGGCCTTTAACAAACTGTGAGTCCCGCACCAATTTCCATGGTGGCAAGTGCAGTATTGACAATCTGTCTTTAAGTGTTAGGTCTCCGCTGATTTGTTACCAGAAGCCTTTGAGGGCCTTCTCTCTGTGTGTGTCTGTGTGTGTTCCCCTGTGTTTGTCAGCCTGTGGTTCTTACAGTGTAGATCTCCTCTGTGTCTTACACAGACACACACACACACACAAACAGAGAAATAGTCCTGTGTCATCTGCCTAAATGGGTTGTGGTCTGTTTGTGCTACACAGGAAGCCCACTGCCGCTCCTGGAAGCCTCTCAGAGCCCTCCAGCCTCGCCAGGTCCAGTTTGTTTTGTGTGCGTTTGATTAATAAAAGGTTAACTTAGCCCTCAGTCAACTGTTGTGGAGGCCTCTAAATCTCCCTCCTCAATCTCTTCCTTCCTCTACGTTTTTCTCTCCTCCCTTTGTCTCTCTCCCTGTGCCACACCTTCCCCTGCGGGATTGAGGGATTGTGATCGGAGAATGGAGGTGGAGCTCCAGGCGCAACCACAGGTGTGCCTGTTTCCTCCCTTCTCCTGTCTCATGTAATGATTTCTTTGGCTCGCCACCTGCCAGGTGGAAAAAACACCCACAGGAAAATGGAGTGCCTAAAATGGCCTCCTGGCATCTGCTTGGAAAGACTCTTTTTTTCAGTTTTTCTTTTATCCATTAACAAACATTTAATTTACCCTCTTTCATTAAAAATTAACTCCATTATCTTCAACAAGGGCTCAGTGGAACTACTTGCTGCAAGTTTGCATTTTGCATCACATGCAAATGATGGCTCCTGTCTGTAAAAGCTGCTGCTGTGACCAAAACAGCTGACAGAAATTCAGAGGTGGCGTTCCCTCTTTTCTGTTGCGTCCCCCCCTCCTCAGCTCTCTTTTCAAACGGCCTGGAGGGTGGAGGAGAGCAGGTCCCAGGCCCTGCCAGGTCAAAGGTGGATCGCAGACAATAGGCCCCCACTCTGGGTCAGCTGTGGTCAAGGAAACAAAAGCTAGTGAGGACCTGGAATGGACAAGCTATCACAGTGTGTTAAGGTGGTGGAGTGACAACAAGACAGAGGGAGAGGGAGGGCATAGAGCAGACATAAAAAAAGGCTAACTTCTCATGCACTGACCCCTCTACTCACATATTTATATATACAATTGTGCAGATTTTGCTTTTGTGCACACTTTATTTGATCTTAAAAGTTCCCTCAAACATAATAAAATCTCTCAGTGAAAAATCGATTGCATTTAAATTGTAAATAACTTACAACATGAACTGTCGTCGATGAGTAAATCAAATTCACAAGTAAAGCCAAGTGATTTTTTCCCCTCCTCTCTATTCTACCGGTATCCTTTCACATGGTTCTAACTTGTTCCACCCCCTCCCCCATGCCACTGTCTTTCCCCTCTCTTTTTTATCCACTGCCATTGATCATGCATGCAGAAATTCAGCACGCCCCAACTGTGGCTCCAGCCAGGATAGGTTAGCCGGTGCAAGGCCCTGTCCTACATACTGTTCTCTTGCCATGGTCCACCAGGCCACAGTCACACCCTCCCCCTGATCTGCCTCCCCTCGCTGACTTCCACCACTGCCATACACACACACACACACACACACACAAACAGCCCGTGGCCAGTCTCAGACTCGGCACATGCACGGATCATCACATGGTGCCGGGAATGTTAACTCATTGCTGCTGAAAAAACTTTTTAGTCAGGTGCAGTGCAAATGAGACATTTCCAGGGAGGGTTTACTTCTTGTCTCTGGCTTAGTTTAACTTGTAACTAGTTATACACACACACATACACACACACACGATCGCACGCACGCACGCACACACACACACACACACACACACACACACACACACACACACACACACACACACACACACAAACACACACACACACACACACACACACACACACACACACACACACACACAGGTTTGCTCAGCTATCCTTATTAGGATTTTGCATTGAGAGGTAACAAAAAGAGGTAACAAAAAAATTGCAGGTTTGTAGCACAAAGGCTACCCCCCCCCCCCACACACACACACACAAACACACACGCACACACACACACACACACACACAATAAGTTATTTATCACCTGGCTCCCAAAAAAACCACACAACTTAACCTCATCTGTTTATTGGCGGTACCAACGTCAAGGTGCGTTACATCAGTCTTTGACATAGGCCTACTGTGTGTTTGCTGCAAGCTTTTCTTTTTCCTTTGTATCAAAGTCACAAATTGAAAAGTGATCAGTCGTATTTCACCTGATTTTGCTCGGGCTTTACTGGTTTCTCTTCTGTCAGAGCAGCTGAGGTGTGTGACGACACCACTCAGCTGACCAGGCTCGTCCAGTCTGAGAGAGGGACGGACTTAGAGGTAATGCTGCTAATCTACCACTTAGCTGGTTAGGACGCCCGGTCACATGGGTGCAGAGAGACAGGAGAAGTGCGTAACATGGGGTTGAGATGAAGGGTTGAACTGTAATTGGGTAAGAACGAGATGGAAGATGAGTGGTGACCGCAGATGTTTTGAATATGATGGATTAGGATGAGAGCTGGGCAGCAGGAACAGGTGGGCTGGTGGGTTGGACCAGGAAAGGATGATTGATGAATGGAGATGACCTCGAATAATGAGTTAGCATGGACTCTTGAGAGAATTCATGGATATGAGGGTAATGCTGCTGATAAAGAAAACACGTCAATGGGGTAACTAAAAAAAATCCTTGTCAGAAATGATTCCAAATCATGTTGTAAATGACGGTGACACATACAATGACATGATATCATAAATGATCACATGATACTTCACATTGATACATACAACATTGCTTTGTATGACATTATACAAGAATAACATCTCATCCCATTTGACCTTGTCAGGTCACATTACATCATTGTCATCAAATAAGATCACAACGTATATACAACGTATATTATCTATCAAATTATACCATGTATGATCACATCAGATTACACAGGTGATAATATCTCATTACTTCATATATAACATCACATTACATCCTATATTATTACATCACACCACACATGATCACATAACATCATATGTATAACTTCACATTACATTATATATATGATCAAATCGTATATGATAACATCACATTACATTATCTGTGATCATATCATATCACACCACATGTGATCACCTCCCATTACATCATACAGTATATGATCACATCACATTATACATGATTACACGTATCATATGTGATCATATGTGATCACTCCATATATGATCGCATCACCTTACATCATGCATGATAACATCACAGTTTGCATTACATCATCAGCTGACTCTGTAATTGAGCATTACAGGGTTTGGTGGTATCCTGGTTACAGATGCTTCATTTCACCGGAGGCCCGACCTGGCAGCACTGGAACACACCGGCTCCCATTAGCACTAACACCTCCAGGTTGGCACATTTAACAGACATGAAGCAATTACTCACCAAGCACAACAACAATTGAAATCTACAGGCTCGGCCACTGGTTGTATTTAGACTAAGTCTTATCATGTGGTCCTTTTGGTCATGTTATTTGTTGCTTAGTGAGCGTTTGTGTCATCACTGAACACTGATGTAGCATCGTGTGTGTGTGGAGAAAAAAAAAGCAAAACCCAGGACCATTCAAAACGCTTTTAATGGGCCATGCTGTTGTGATCAGCCAATGACATGAACGGCGGAGAAACACTACACAGAGGGAGAGAGAGAGAGAGAGAGAGAGAGAGAGAGAGAGAGAGAGAGAGAGAGAGAGAGAGAGAGAGAGAGAGAGAGAGAGAGAGAGAGAGAGAGAGAGAGAGAGAGAGAGAGAGAGAGAGAGAGAGAGAGAGCCAGTGGCAGCATGAATAAAGGCAGGCAACGTGCAGGAGGGAGGGAGGGAGGAGGGAGAGAGGGAGGGGGGGTGGTCCGAGGGCTAGGGTAGGCTACGGGGAAACGAGCTAGGGGCGGAGCCTGTCTCTCCGAGCGTGTATGCCTACATACATGTGTGTGTGTGTGTGTGTTTCCCCGCTCACCCCTCCTCCTTTCAAACCACCCCACCCCCATCCCTGCTCCCCCCCTCCCTCCCCTCTCTCTCTCTCTCTCTCTCTCTCTCCTCCCCTCCCTCGCCGGCTCCTCGGCTGCCCGCCCCTGAGTCTGGAGCAGCAGCAGCAGCAGCAGCAGCGGCAGCAGTGAATGGAGCTCCACTGCCTTCCCTCGCCTCACAGTGCGGGACTCACAGCAGCGGAGAGCGGCATGGACACGGAAGGGAGCCAGAGCAGCCTGTCCTCCGGAGCGGACACCTCCCCCCACGACCCCTGGTAACAGCCTGCGGGCCCCCCCATGCTCGCCTCGGCCCCGGCTCGAGTTCACCTTGGACTTTAGTGGAGTTCAGTGCGGGAGCGGAGCCGAGACAAAAGACGAGCACGCTGCGTGTGTGTGTGTGTGCGAACGCGTGTGTGTGTATGTGAGTGTGTGTGTGTGTGTGTGTGTGTGTGTGGGATGGATCCACTCCGCGGAGGAGACGGGGGACGCACCGCCGCTCTTTCCCTCCTTCACGCTTGTTTATTTATCTCGCTTTTCCTCCACAAGGCCACATCGCAACTTCTCCTCCATCCAATGGAAAATGCGATCCCCCTCTCCGTCCTCTCTCCACCTCTCTTTTCTCCCTCCTCTCCTCCTCGGGGGGGGGGGGGGGGGGATTATAACGGCCCGACTGGCCGATGGGTGACTTCGCAACATGGCCGATGCTTTCTTCTTTACTTTTATTGACGCTGTAATTACGCACAATTCCGCCCTTCAGTGAATGTGTGCTCTGTGGCCGTGCAGTGAAAAAAGACGCGTGTGTGTGTGTGTTATTGTGTGTGTGTGTGTGTGTTTATGTGCGTGTGACTTACACCTTCTGTTTCTCTCCATTCAGCAAAATGTTCATCGGGGGTCTGAGTTGGCAGACGACACAAGGTGAGCTGTCCCGCACGCTACTTTCACAAGTCTCACTGAAACGCCTTCTGTCTGTCTGTCTGTCTGTCTGTCTGTCTGTCTGTCTGTCTGTTTGTTTGTTTGTTTATTTTATCTCCCATCATGCATGTGGCGTAATTACAGCTCCCGCGTTGCACTGCAGCTTCCTGAAGTTCAGGAGAGAAACACAGTGAACAGTTGAATCAAAGCCTTGTGTTCAGCGAGGATCAGGATCTCAGGGTTTAGACTTGCACAGAGACGCAGGAGGAGGAGGAGGAGGGGGGGATTAACACTGGAAAGGCGTGCACACACACATACATACATGGACTTGTCTGGGGTTTTATTTCCTGCATGTGCACTCATTAGCACTTATAATGAATAGCAGGGGGGGGGTGATCGATGGTTGTGTGTTCACGCAGAAGTTCAGATCCTATCGGAGCCCGGGCTGTCGCGCTCCGCCGCGTCCATTCATTTATTCTAGGAGCCGTGCGTATGAGGCTGACGCGTGGATACAGCTTTTTTTTTTTTATTCCCGTTACGTTATTACCCCGTCACTGCTGCTGCTGTTGTTGTTGTGGCAGAGCTAGCAGCAGCAGCAGCAGATCGTCCCCCCCCCCCCAAAGCTCCGCAGGGCCTTCCAGGCTGGATGTGCTGGAGCTGGAGAGAGGGACACAAACACAACGTGGTCCGACCCCCATTGTCTCTGTCTCCAGCCACATCACCTCCAGCCGGGACTCGGGCCTGCTCGTCTCTCACTGCTGCTGCTGCTGCCTGTGTTTTTATTTTTTATATGTGTGTCTAACCCCCGATCCCCGTGTGCTGTGTCCGCAGAGGGCTTGAAGGAGTACTTCGGTAAATTCGGCGAGGTGAAGGAGTGCATGGTGATGCGAGATCCCGTTACCAAGCGGTCGAGGTAAGAAGGAGGCGTGTGCGCCCGGCCGTCCTATCACTGGGTGCCTCATGCGCTGCCATGCTGCTCCACGATGCGTCTGTTTGTGACTCTGAGTTCTGATTTCATGGACTTGAACTGATTTTGTCTTTTCTATGTGCGTTTCTACAGGGGCTTCGGGTTTGTCACATACGCGGACCAGGACGGGGTCGAAAAGGTTTTGGCGCAAAACAGACACGACCTGGACTCCAAAACGGTGAGTTCTGGCCACTGCATGGATTGTTGCTGCCACTAGAACTGGTCATTGGTAACTTCTCCCAGTCAGATTCTGTGTGCTGGTTTATTTTTTTTCCCATGGTGCATTTTGTTCCCCATGCACCGAATGGCTTGTAAAGTTGAGGAGTGGAGCAGCCCCCTCTCCTCCTCCTCCTCTGCTCATTTCCCCCTCCAAATCCCGGTTCAGGGCGCCAACATGAAAGCGTTCTTTCTTGGATTTCATTGCCATGGTTACCTGGGGGACCTGAATGGGGAAGGAGCCCCTGCAAAACCCTCACAGGGTTTATACAGAGAGCTCACAAGTTTTTTCCCTCTTCTTCTTCCTTTTTTTTTTTTCAAATAGCAAATAACAGCAGCAGGTTTGGTGGTGGAGACTGTCAGAGGAGGGAGGGGAAAAACAAGTTTGGGGAAATGAAAAAGTTGGGGCAGCAATGTCAGGAGGGAAGCCTGTAAGGTCCAGATGAGGTTTAGTCGGATTTGAATAGTGATGTTTTGTAGATAGAGGCTGGTGTTTGTAGAGGACGTGCCCGAACAGCTCATGTTACTGGTGGGTTTCCCCTTCCTACACCGACACAAGCAAATTCAAATGTTTTAAATGGAGCAAATCGGTTCAGAGCGCTCAACACGCTCGTGCTTTAGCTGCACCATCCACCTATAGAGCACACACTGACTGGAGAACAAGTGTGAATCCCTGTGGTTTGTAGTTTGGCGAGGGTGGAAGCCGCCGACTCTGATTTAAATATCTATGAGAGTGTGGATGTTGTTGTCTTGGTCATGTAGATGGGTTGTGGGAATGGGGCGATGGGTGTGTCCTTGTCAGCTTGTGGCCTTTCCTTTACCGCACACACACACACACACACACAGACACACACAATAGGATCATTTGAGAGTGGAAATCAGTTGCACAGAAAGTCACCAGAGCCCATGGGTGGAGAGAAGTAGACCTGGTTAGTTGTTGGGAGCAGGGCCGGTTGCCGGGGGTGATGCCAGCCACAGGAGACAGTGCTGTTAGCCACTGCACAGCCTGATGGGACTTATGTTGCCATAACAACTTCCATGCTAGTTTGCATTTACTCAAGACACTATAGGCTTGGTTGGTTGGCTCAGCAAAGCCCTAACACACACACACACAGATAATGTTAAAACACGTCAGACCTTTACACTTGTGTGTCTTAGCTGATAACGTGTGTGGTGATTAATATTTAGAAAGTTTTCAAGTATTGGAACTGAGTGGATGTTTCACACGGTTGCTGCGATTTTTATGACAGAATGAGTGTTGCTGCAGGTAATGGCTCAGAGTTTTCAGTCGTCTTGGATGTGATTCTATGCAACTCTAAAGTGTTACTTAGTGAGTCATGCCACCTCTTAAAACCAGGTACTGCTGGAGCCTGTGGGAGCCAGACCGTTTGTGTGTGTGTGTGTGTGTGTGTGTGTTATGTGAACACAGGTTTGGAGGCTTGTGGAGACTCAGCCTGGCAGGCCACTGGTGGGGTTAGGCGTTGCCCTATTATAAACCAAAACACTACATAAGTCTAAACAATAATAATGTTAGCGGCTCCACTGCAGCTTTGGCTGCTCAGGTTGTTATGGTAGCGCCGAGTGGAGCGAGCAGCTCACCATGCCATTTATCCAACCAGGCATTTTAACACAAGGCGATGGTTGCCATTTTGTCGTTCCACTTTGGGATGTCTGAATAAATGTATCTTTTTCATGTGTTTGCCGATCTTCGATTTGCCAGCACGTGATAGATAAGGGCTACAATGACTTTAGGCTGTTTTTAATTGGTCAAAACCGCTTCAATGACACTATATAAAATATTACTGATCCACAAATGTTGTGCAGCAGCAAAACTGCTCATTCCCGTCTCCAAACACTGTATTAGGCCAACGATTCCCAATTTGAGAAATAGGACGCCCAGCAAGACAAAGAATATTCAAGGAACCCCTCATGTATGTCCCTTGGAATAATTTACCATTTTACACTTCTATGTAGTTATACGAAATAACAACACAAGATAAAAGTATTAAAATACATGTGTATTTTTTTATCCCGATTTAAGAAACACTGTATTAGCAACATGGTTTCCATCTTTATTTGACAAAAATTATGAATGAAGGTTTACGCTCATCATCTTGAGGGTAAAAAAAATGCTGCAGTTAGTTCGAAGTCAACTTCAGGTCAAATCCTGTGGAGGTTGAATTAATATTTTTAATAACTTGCATAGCTTTGTGGGGCCCATGTCACCCTCTGTCACACAGCTAACACATAATTATCCTCTATATTTCTTTCTTTCTGTATTTTCATGCACTTTGAGTCTGCATCACACCTGGACGCCCCCTCCCCTCCCTCGCTCCACTGTATTGTTTGATCAGCATGAGATTTGAGGAAGACATTCCTCTCTGGAGTGAGAAAGAAGACTCGCTGCTCTGATTTATTATTTTTATGCTGAGCCTTTAGTTTATGAGAAAAGAGGCTACAAGTCCTGAAGCAGGAAGAGAAGAGGCGCGGGAGGTGGATATGAAAAGGATGTATAACAGAGAAACAGGGTGAGAAGTAAACTATATTAACCGGTGCAAGGTCCATTGCACTGGTTACAAGTTGCATTAAACATTTACAGTCCTGTTACATCAGTATAGTTTTATGCGCCATTTAGAAACACCGAAGCCGAGGGCTGGGGGAGATTTTGCATCACAATACCTGCGTGCCCTGGAAATATAAATACAACAAATGTGAGGCTGTCTTTTGTTTTCTAGAGTGAGCTCTGTTTGAGGTTGTTGTTTTGGTTGGAGGTCAGATTTCCTGTTAGGACAAAGTGTGGCCTCGGGGCAGTGCTGTGCTGTTGTATTTCTCTGGACAGAGAAGAAGGGCACAACTGGTATTTGTTTTCTCTCAGAGATAGTTTACTGGAACCAGTTACGGGAAGGAGAAGAAAGACGAAACCAGCTCTTCTCACTCACTCGGATTAGTGCAGGTGGAATTTAGATTTGTATTTGATTAATTAGTGATTGATTGTTTTATTCTTATTATTAGTTTTATAAGCTATTTTCATGATGATTTATTTGTTCACTGATGGTGCGTGTGTTTTTAACGGGCATCCTTTCCAAATTACACCATAACTAGCAGGTATCGACTTTGTAAACCCACTAAAAGGCAATTGACCCATCTTCAACTGCTGGTAGAGGAGTTTGTCTCTCAGTTTTTCTCCCGATGAGTCGTGTTCAATGTCACAAACGTGCCAGAAACTGAGGCGCTCTCTTAACTCCCTGTCTTGCCAGAGTAACATTTTGCACGATATGGAGAAATAAATGGCCGTTGCACATGGTTTCCAAAATACAAAAAACAACAAGTACGCAAATATTAGTGGTTACTCATAGCTTAAAAGTGCAGCATCGGATTCTAGACTACCAAAATTAAAATAATTCAAACATTTGCATATTAACCTGCGAGTCAGATTCCACTGCTGATCCGACCTGATAACATCCTGTTTTTACTGAAGAATCATTTGACTGAACGCTGATTGTGTCCTTATCCATTGTAGACAAATCACAGCTGTAAGTGGGTGTTAGTGGGTTTTTTGACCTACGGAAAAGGGGCTTCAGAAGGAAAAGAAACATTTATAGAGGAAATGGAAAAAATAGGTTCCATTCATTTTTTTATTTATTTAAACTTGCTCCTGTGGACGTGTTGCGGCCATTGGCCCAACTGTTTGTGAAGGTACAGTAGCAGTAGCCATCAGTATGGTGCTAATAGAGCTACTTTCACTGCAACAACATATGTTAGCAGCAGCCGTTGAGACCATTGGCACTACACTGTCACATTCTTTGCTGGTCTAACACCTGGTTAGTGGAGAGTTCAG
Source organism: Limanda limanda (assembly GCF_963576545.1). Classification (NCBI taxonomy): domain Eukaryota; kingdom Metazoa; phylum Chordata; class Actinopteri; order Pleuronectiformes; family Pleuronectidae; genus Limanda; species Limanda limanda. Next base: position 14,517,472 of record NC_083639.1, read on the forward strand.
TTTGCTAGCAGTAGCTCCTTTGGCTCCCGACTGGAGATTAGCTGTTAATGCTGACATGGACAAAACTGGAGAGAGCAGGGGGGGTGGAGAAGGTAGAGGAGAAGAGATAGAGGGAGGGAGGCCCGGCTCCTGTGCTGTAATTAGTATGGATCTGAAAAGCAACTAATCGGATTGAAGGAAACAAACTGGATTGGGTTTCCGAGAGTCCATGCTTGGCCTCAGATCCGGGGATAAAGCCTGGGCCGGCTCGGAGGGCGGGTCCAGGGCGCTCTGTGGTCGTGCCACAAACTCGACCCTCACTAGCGCCAGCATCATCGCCCAATGCACTCAACCGCCGCGGCGACGCGCTCAAGCTGGGTTACCGGGGTAGCGGCGGGGTTGGGTTGGGGGGTTCCTCATTAGTGAGCTTCGTTAACTAATTACTGTGCCATTGTTCAGCTGTGCAGATTGACCCTGCTGGCCCGAGCCCAAACTAAGTCTCTCTCTCTCACTGTGTGTGCAGGCATTGACATGCCAACTCCTTTTGTCCCACCTCCTCTGTTTATAGCTTTTTGTTGCGCTTATATTGATTATATTGCACATAATGGGGCGGCCTGTGGAGCCTTTTTTTATCAACGTGTGTGCCATTTTGTTGCACGAATGTCTTGGCAGGTTGTCTGAGCCCTAATGTCTACATGTGGTTTGACACATTACGACAAATATGTTTATTGTCGGCGGCGCGGAAGGAGGTGGATAGTGTGTGTGTACACTGGTCTGTCCTCGCCCTGATAATTACATACAGTATGTGTGTCATTTTACATGTGTGGGGGCTTGTGAGTGTGTGCGTATGTATGTATGCATGCCTGTGGGGGTAGCACGGGAGCCCCAGTTCCTCTACGGGCCCATCTGTTTTGTACTCTTTGTCCTGTTAATTAATGGAAACAGAGGGGCTGCCTGCTGGGACGGCCCCGCTGCACCGCTACACTGGACAGGCCCACTTTCTCATGGGCTCACTCTGTTTTCCAAATGAATGCCTGCTCTTTCTCCGTGTGCTTTTTCTCCTACCTCTTCTATCTATCCATCTATCCATCTATCCATCTATCCATCTATCCATCTATCCATCTATCCATCTATCCATCTATCCATCTATCCATCTATCCATCTATACATCTATACATCTATACATCTATCTGACATTCTATTATTTTATTTTTGTTTTCCAGTTTGTAACACTGGTGGACGCGCTGGGCCACGTGAGGTGACTATTGGCCGTAGATTAGTCTCAAAAGCTAAACCACTAAAAACAGAAATCATACCGTAGGCTCCTCCCGCCACTGCGCTGCTTAGATTGAGCGGAGGTTGGATGTCATGAAGCAGGATGCTAGTCAGACCATTTCACCGACACTCAGTCATAACTCTTCTCCGTCCGTTTCTTCCGTGGAGGAGGAGCGGCTGTGTAGTTACATGTTGCCACCGGTCCTGATTGGGACTGTGACTTTTACACAGCCACTTCTTAAAAAATCTCAAGGCTTCCTCCTGAAGAGTTACGTCTGAGTGTTGCACACGGTGACTGGCCTAGTCGTTTCACTATTTTGCTTTGTGGCCTGTCTTGTCTTCCTCGAGGCTAATCTGATAGATGCTGTAGTTTTTCATCTATTGTTGCCTTTCTCTGAATACAGCCAGTTGTAGAAATGACGTTATATAGATATATTCTGTTTCTTCGCTGAAGTGGAATGATTTTTTTTAACCGCATGGCATGACCGTAGCTGTAGTAGCACTACTACAGTTACTGCATTAGGCCTAACCTAGTCTAGCTGGTAACCTTCTGTATTCCAGGTTGTTTAAAGAACTTCTGATATGAAATACTGGTGTCAACATGTGTAGTATCAGTGGTCAATATAACACCATGAGGAATGTTTTGACCATTATTAAAATCATATCAGTCTTTAATATCTCTGTTTTTAAGCTGCTGTATTAAAAAGGTTATTTCTACCTATTTGTGAGGTTTATAATTCTCTAGATAGGTCAAATACATGTAATTTGTGTTCAGTTACTTCATCCACAAGCAGTTAATGCAGTAGTATATCGCAATATATATATATATATTAATTCTGTTATAATATACTGCACATATAACCTGATCAATCACTCCTAATATAACAATGGTGTTATATCAAAGCAGAATTAAAGAGGAAATTAATGCTACAAAATGGTTTTCAAAATGTTCAATTAGTGAAAATGCTTTTGGATGTCTGTGTTTGTCGAATATGTTTTTTTCCTTATGAATATACTCTACTGTATTAACTGTGGCGATCATCGGTACGTGACTGCAGCCATATGTTTGTGTTGGGTTCCTCTCCTCGCTGTCACTTTCAGCTTACAGCCTGCGTCGGTGCCACATAATCGCCTCGGGGCGGCTCCTGTACTCTAGTCTTGTTAGAACGGTTAAAGGCAGGTGGGCTGACCTGAACACGAGAGGATGTTACCTCTCAGCGCTTTCAGGTGGGATGAGGAACCACCGGCCATGTTGCATGGCGTTTCTCACGAACTGATTTGTTTAGGTTAGGTTAGGGTGTGTCTATATTACAATGAACTGCCTAAGAAGAGAAGGTGACACAGTACAGTGTTTATGACGCAGTGTTCCTCTGTGATGTATTATTGTGTTATTCTTCAGAGGTCACGGCAGCTTCTCTCTGCTCTAATGCTTCTTGAATTTATGCCTCAAGACAATTGTACAGTTTAAAATCAGCTTGTTTCAGTCTAGTACAGGTGGACAGGACTGTATTAGACAAAAGCAGCTTCCTCTGTTAGCCATTTACAGCATTGTGTCTTTTGCTGTCTAGTCTGTTTAGTTTCTATTGAAGGTTAAAAAAAAACATGTGGTACATACAGTAAGTCACTGTGCTTGTGAGTGTACAGCATGAAGCCACACACGTATATTATGTTACGCTCGGCCCATTAAGCACAGATCCAGTAAGTGAACGCTGTGCTGCCACTGTTTGTGCGTGCACTCTCATTGTCGCTGCCGATAGTCTGGTGGCCATCGCGTGTCCTTGTCACCATTGTGTCTCCTCGCTGAGACCAGCTGGAGGTGACACGACACTTCACGTCTTTGTGTCCCCACTTGAAGGTGCAATGTCCTCCTGCCATCCTCTCCAAGGACGACGCAGCTGCATCTTAGTTACACGGTGTCATTGCTCTCCGAAGCAGCGGTTAATCTGCGGCACTTAAAAGGTCCTCGCAGGATTGGTCACCGGGAGCAGGGAGATATAATAGGGAAGAGATGAGAGGATTGTTTTGGATATTGAATCAACCCTTTGAATTGTGTATGTCGTTCACATTATAAGTACTTTCTTTCTGGCCGTTTGATAGGCTCCTTTTAGTCGCCAATATCAATCCAATACCTCTGACGGGCGGCAGCGAGAGACACAAGGGGTTTCACTTCACACATCCAATTATTAGAACAAAGATGGAAATCTAAGACCATAATACACTACAAGGCCCTGTGACCTAAAATCATCTCTCATGTTGGCTCGGGTGAGAATAACACGAGATTCCACGCAATTTTAAAATGCCAGGCCGGGCTTTGCATATTTAGAGTTATTAAAGGCCAGCTCATTCAAAACTCATTTGCTTCTAATTTTATCCGTAACCTTGACCAGTGCAGAGATGTTTCGTGAGCAGAAATATGGATACAGTCAAATCTGGCTAATCCAAAATGGGGGTTGTCTGGATTTGTGAGGTTTAGAAAAAAATAGATATCTCCATCTGAATTATAGGCAGAATATTAAATGCTCATTTCGGATTTCGGACTGTTTAGTTTGTTGGTGTTACTCATTTAGTTCAGAGAATGTATGCATTCACGTCTCGCTGTGTGTTCCGTCCTCTTGCCTGTTTGTTTGGCTGGCGGGTTTAGAGGTTTTCTTTGGGAGGGGGCTTGCATAAACAAGGGGCTACTATACATACTCTACAGATTTGCATATGCTCTATTTCTGGTCTTATAGGCCTTCAGATGGTTCAGACTCAGGCTCAGTGCAATAACTGATTCAGTGGGATAATTCATCGACTTTTGCAGGATCGACCACTAACATATATATCCAGTGGTGTCTTTGTTAAAGAAACCTAAGCAGGGGGGACCTCCACGTCTCACAGGGCACAACTTTAATTCTGTTTAACCCTTATTATCTTTTTGGGTGCCTGGAAGTCTTTGTCAACCTTTAACTGCTCAAAAATACATTTAACATTTTATCAGATGAAACTTTAGGACTTTTAAGATTGATTAATATTTTGACCTGATGACGTTTTCCCCAAGTCTGCACTTGTAATGTGTGGGATCTCGGAGAGTACAATGGAATTTCATATGCTTCACGTGTTTGTGATTGTTGATGACAGTTCTTTTGATACAGCACCACTGCTCCCAAATCCTCAGTACGTCTAATTGGATTCCTGTTGTTTTTCAAACAGAGGGAGTTTGAGTTTTATGACATCTATTAGTGTCTAATTGACCCCAAACAAACATAACTTCATATCGCTCGTCTGTGAATGATCTTGTGGCAAACTCAAGCAATATATACAGTACAAAAAATAAATGCTCAGGGTAATATTTTGTCAGCTTCATAAAATGTGCAAACCAAACCCAGTTTGTCTCAGTCAGAAATGTTTTTATTTTAATACGTTTCTACAGAAAAAAACAATGAATTTTATTCGTTAACATTAAAAAATATGAATTATTTTACACATACATGGCTGAGTTCTCTGGATCCTCAAACTATAAGGAGGTTAAAGTGTTGAAATCGTGATTTTTGCACATTTCTACTGTAATTTTTTAACTAGAGTGTCACTCAGCCGAGAACATTACTCGGCCAAAGCAACAGTTAAAGTCAATCAACTGCACCACATAACACGCTTATAGATATCATTAGTCTGATTGGTCTCATTAAGATCCATGAATTATTTCCTGGGAAAACAGTGAAAATTAAAGACAAAAAAAACACCAGGCAATGTCCAAGAAAGTGATCGGAAATCCCCGGAATTCCTGATCCAGATGTGTAATGCAGTCGTGCTGGCCTCCTATAATCATTCATAAAAACAACAATAATATTCACAACAGAGGTTCTTGAAATATGTACACCATTACAATATGTGTGATAATAATGGAATGATATAATAATAATGTGTTTCACTGCCTTTAAGAATTTTTAACTATTTTCTCTCATCTCTCCTCTACAGATCGACCCTAAAGTGGCGTTTCCCCGTCGGGCCCAGCCCAAGGTGAGTGTACCCTGCAGGGGTTAACGGCTAAAGGAGGAGTCATGATGATGTCATGTGTCACCCCCAATTACTCAGCTCTGGTTGGCTGGGATTAGAGTCAGGCACGTGTTCAGGGAGGAGCGCCAATCCACTTGTCCAGCCTGACACCGTGGCCCCGTACCCTGACCTTAACATCCTCCCCCCACCCTGCACCCCGACCATCAGCAGCCAACAGAGTGCACATACACACACACACATGCTTTTTTGTGTCCTTGCACACACGAAGGAGCACTCACCTGCACACACGCACACACGCACACACACGCACACACACACACACACACACACACACACACACACACACACACACACACACACACACACACACACACACACACACACACACACACACACACACACACTCCTTCGAGCTCAGACCTGCACTGAAGTGAATTAACCTGGATGCTCAGAGGAGCTTTCAGAAACCTCTGAGATTAGACAAACACAAACAAACACTAAGTCTCTTTATCAGAAGCATCTACCCCCCCCCCCTTTCTAATGTGATTAGTGGTAAACGATGCCTTCTTCTTCTCCTCTTCTGCTAGCTGGTGACCAGGACAAAGAAGATCTTTGTCGGAGGGCTGTCAGTCAATACCACCATCGAAGATGTGAAGCAATACTTCGACCAGTTTGGAAAGGTGAACCATACACAAATCTGGGATCTATTTGTAGCCACTCAGTGACGAGCTCCTGTCTTTTCTCTGATGCAACGGTTCCCGACCTTGACTTGTCTGAATCTGGTCGCCCACACATAGACACGGCTGAATCTATTTAAACTGAAAGTGGATACAATTATTATTTAGGCTCCAGCTCCCCACAACCCTAAAATGATAAACAGTATGAATATTGAATAGATGGATTAATAAAAATAATTATTGATTTTCCTATCTTTGGCCAGTTTGGTTAACTTTGCATTCGTACTATTTCCCCTTGAAATGTCAACAGTTTTCAACAATTTATCCATTACATTTAAATTGTTTATCCATTTGCTAACTAGAATGACACTCAGTAGAACACCAAGGAATAGCACACTCTCATAAATATCAGTACCCTGAATATGTCTAATGTTTTTTCATCAAGATCCATGAATCATTCTAAACAAATCAAGGCCAATGTTACGGAAAGTGAAAAAAAAATCCAGATCCACACCAAAATTAAAATTTACCAGGTTCTTCCTTAGTTCATGACCCTCCCCTTTATTTCAACCATTTTCCTCTTAACATGAACTATTTTAACCATTAACCTGTTAGCTAATTAGTAGAACTAGAAGCTTAGGTTGTTTTAAATTCACAACTGTAAAATCACTGATATATTCTATTCATAAACACTAATTATTGAGCCAAACCAAAGGTTCAGAAAACCTGGAATGGGGCCAGTTCGTCTGAAGAACTGACAAAAGAAAACAAGTTGCTAGTGGCCGGCCAAATATAGACGGGGACGACCAAGTGCACTGTTTCTGTGCCATGTGTTCCTTACACCAGTATAACATTAAGATAAGAGAAAACACAGTGGTGCATACTCTACAAAGCCCATTCAAACATACTACAGAGATACTATAGCCCATTTACGTAGAAGCTTGACAACACCACAGGCAGTGACACAGGCAGGTGCAGAGATGGAGTTTCAACTGATTCATTTAACAATCTGACTCATTACCAGCTGTGGTTAACTGTAGTATATCACATATATCACATAATGATTGATTATCTGTTTTGTCATTCGAGCAAGACGACACGTCAGAGAAGCAGAGGATGACATTTAACTTGTCATTCTTATTTGCTCCTTGTGTTTAAATCACCTGATGTGCACTTTGTCTCCGCGTTACCACCGTGCCAGATCTTAAAAAAACACAATCACGATGCAACTGTAACTTTCAGTCAGTATCCGTTAGACATCCGCTGCTGTGGTCCTGCCAAGCTTCCAGCTCAGTGGGGGCGCTGCTAAGCGTGGGGCCCTGGGGGCGGCCGCACCCTCTGCCCCCGTGGTCGCTCCTCATGATGCCAGCTGTTTAGCCATGAATATTATTTCAATCATTTATCAATCAGACATTTCAGTTTTCCATTATCTCATGCCATAATTGTTTTAACCATTCTCCTTTTAACTGATTCAACCCATTATCCATTAATGTAAACTAACTATTTCAATTATGTATTATTATTACTATTAGCTATATAAATCATTTATCACTTAGCTCACTATTCCCACGGTTTCTTACTCTTAGATGAATGTTTTTCTTTGCTCACACATTTACTTGTTAACTGGTCTGTGCACACATTTAGTTTTAATGTGGGTTGATTGGCTGTTACAGCTGACTCAGTGTGTGGACACACATTTTTAATCAAATTAAAATTTCTGTTTCATCAAATTAGTTGTGCTACTTCACAATCTTTCCACCTACACACTGTGCAACCGCAGATACTACCACTGGAGAACAAGTACCCCCTGGTTGGGAATCACTGCTCTAATGGACCTTTGATGAACTCTACTCATCTTTTCTTGCCTTCATCATGTTCCATTGTTTCTCTGCGCATTTGAAAATTTACAGAGAAGCAATTGTTTTGATTTTTTAAAAAACTTTAATCAACTCCCCCCTTTCATTCGAGTCTGTGCTCGACAAAAGCTACACGCAGGGTGTAAAAGGTGGTGAGAAAAGGGCCAGATGTTGAAAGTGAAAGAAGGGACTGAAAGAGAGAAAGAACTCAAAGAAAAGAGAGGGGTGGGGGGGGAGCAGCGTGGTCATCTGTGTTCTGCTCTGGCTGCTCCAGCGTGAGTTTAGTTTCTTAGGTTATCTCTTTTGTCGGCCACTTAACTCTTTTCCGATCAGATCTCTGTGTTTTTTAGCCTCCATACGTTTGTCCTGCTCTGCCCCTTTTGAATGAAATGTGTTGAAAGGCAAACCCATGCTGTGGAGACAGATGAGTGGCCGGGGAGAGGGAGGAAGAGAAAAAAGGGCCGCGAGAGGAGGGGAAGAGGAGAGGAAGATGGCGGGGGACTGAAAGGGAAGAAGCAGCCCCCCATGGAGAGAGAGGGAGGGGAACTCGGAAAGGGTTGAAGGGCAGAGAAAAGGAGGAATGTTGAGATAGTGTGGAAGGAAAGTGGAGATGAAAAGGAGGAAAACAGCAATCTGATGGGCTGTAAACGTTTGAACGTGTCGGTCATGCAGGAAAGGGTTCGTTTTTAGCGAACTTCACTTCGGGGGGTTTGGGACTGTGTCCGGGTGCAGGCTCTTCAGTATTAACCAATCAAATGCAACAGCTGCTCCTGTAACAGCCCCCCCACCACCACCATATCCAAAATCTGTACCTCAGACACCAGTTCCCCTCCCATCCCATACAGACACACACACCCTGCTCCATTCCCTCTCAGCTTGTTGCCGTGGTGACCTGCTTTCGCCCATTGTCCTGCTGTAACCCAGTGTGTGTGTGTGGGTTTTGTTTCCTTTAAAAAATGCGTGAGAAGTGTGTATTTGCATGAATGGAAAGATGGGTGTGTGTGTGACAGTGGCATCATGGAGGCGGCGGAGGGAGGCGAGGCTGCATACATTTGTCCAGATACAGACAGACAGCGAGTCTCACAGCCAGCGATCCACTTGTCACAAACACTGAGTGTGTGTGCGTATGTGCATGTGTGTGTGTGTGTGTGTGTGTTTGACTGCATGTGTGGTTCTGCTGCTGTTGACCAGTGAGCAGGGCCGTTAGAAAATGAGTGTTGCTCCAGGACATAGGCCTAATGGTTTGGAAGAAATTAACAGCACGAAGCTCCCTCTGCCTCGTGTCTGCCCGTGTTTTTCTCTCTGCTGGCCTCATGTTCGGGGTCATTACCATATCTCAGGTACTGGTTCAGATTTAAATAACTAGCCTCTGTCCATTCTTAACCTGTTTGGAATGTTCTGTTCTCTCGTCCCGTGTTAATGCTCCAGAGCTACTTCAGAATTATTCCTGGTCATTAGCGGCAACTCCTCACTTTTTATAGTTTGTGTGCTGGACGTTGTGTGCAGAGCTTTTTATAGTCAAGGTGCAGAGTGTTTATCCGAAGATATTATAGTCTGTGATTTTAATAACATGAAACAGAATTTTCTTAATTACTCTTCCCCTAAGTGGGCTATGTAACTTTAAATGATATACTTAAATATGGGTAATTTTTTCTACATTGCATGTCGTCTATTTCGACACAATCTTCAAGCCAATGTTATGCTCTTACTTTGAAGACAAATTGTTAAAGAGGAAATTAGTCTATGAGGGTTGCTGCCATGGTGGAGATCAGCACCTGTGGAAGCTATTAGTCCAATACGGTGCAAATAAACATGGTCCGATATATTGTATTTAAATATATCAGATTTTCAAAATTATATCAGATATGATTGGCTGCAGGCTGCCAGTTACTGCCCACCGCTGTTGTTTATCTGAGGACATAGAGTAAGACATGCTCAACTGAAGGCACACAGTCCCGCCCCCACTCTTACTTCTATTGAGCGCTGGTCCCCTGTTTATTCAAATTTAATTAATATCGAAGGTATCTCATGTCCAAACTGTCGTCACTGCTCCTCCCTAAGCCATTTACTATACACATGGCACATGTGAAGCCGATTAGAAGAACAGAGATATGTGTTCCAAATACAGACAGACATTTGAGGAATTAGCAGGAAGACGTCTTCTGATTTTGGGCCGGGGATCCAGGATGACGTGTGTGAGCATCCCACTCATTGTAAGGTGGATGTTGTGACATGTGTCGTGTTTTCCTGAGCGTGTTTTTATTGAAAGTGGCTGCAGCTCTGTGCCGAATCACTTCTCCCTGGTGATCACAGACACTCGTATCTAAGACAACATTCCCTCCGCAGGATGGGGGGGATATCTGGACTGTTTGGACACGTGAGACCAAAGCTGTATCGTGGATAGCGCCGATCCCACAGTGCATTCCTGCCGAGCAGGAGGTATTTCTTGTTTATTATCCGAGCCTGGTTACAAGGTGCAGGTTAGGATTGAGTGGGACTCGGCGCCTTGTTTATTTTCATACCGTGGCACCGCCTTGCAAAGGAAAACACAGAATGCACTATGCATTTTCGGCGTCTCTTTGATTCAATTTTTTTGAAGTACACTTCTGAAAGCACACTTGCGCAGACTTCATTAGACTGGACTCGACACATCAGGTGTTATGGACCAAAGTGAGGAGTTGAAGGCGTGTGTTTACGAGTGGTTCCCCTAACAGAACAAGTCTGAGCTCCTGTTGCTGAATGTCCCGGCACCAATGAGACCACAGCAGCCATGTTTGATGTAGGTCTCGTGATCCCCCCTCAACCTGGTGGAGAGTTGAGAACACCTCCCTCCTTCCTGCTAACGGTGACTGTAGAGCCTGTGTGGATCAGAGAAACGTGTTCTAAACAGGAAATCAGGCTTATAGTTTGGTGATTTGATGATTAGCATTTCAGGCATTTAAGTCACACAGTCAATTATGTTTAATCCGTAGGAAATTCCCAGTTTTGATTTTTTCCAGCCTCTGTACTGCATTAAAAGAAGTAGCATTAATCTGCTGATGGCCCCCTGACTGGTTGGGGAGATAGTTGTTTGCATGATTTAAATGAAAAATCATAATAGTTAGAACAATCTTTCTTTTTGCCACTGAAAGCCAAGGCATCCATCTTTTACCTCATTACGTTGTAAGGCTGTGAGGACGTCTTAATATTTTGTAACCTGCGGTTAAATATGTGTCAACAACTTTCTGTGGTGCCAGGGAGTGGCATGAAAGGAGTTGAGAAAAATGGGCTTATGTTAAACACTAATAAAAGTAAATAGTTTAAATAACTTATCAAGTGTTAAGAAATACTTTTCATGTTTTGAACTAGATTAATTTTGAAATCTTTTAGATCAATATCTTTTAAGTGTCTATTTAGAAAAATTGGGGGAAATGTATAACAACATTTCTGTACTTTTATGAGGAATTGACTTATATAACTGATTAGCTTACATCAAGTAAGAAAAAAACAACCATCTAGCTACCATTTCTATTGCAGAGTTCATCAAATGAAAGCCCTCCCCTCTTAAGCTCTTTTAAAACAAATCAGGAGAATATGTTCGAATGGCAAGCGAAAGAAAAAGGTGGAAAAGATGAAAAGTGCGGCATGTGGAGAGGGCAGACGGGAAAAGTTAGGACTCCGTTCACCCATGTGAGCTGGCGATTAGGAGGCTTGACTGAGCACTTTGTCTGCTGGCCTGTTTAGAGAGAGAGAGAGAGAGAGATGGCCGTGGAGAGAGAGAGAGAGCGGGAGAGAGAGAATAAAAGAGTGAGATGTGAGGAGACAGCAGGGGAAAAAATGTGAATGCCACCTTTCATAATCTTGGGGGGGGGGAAGAACGTGTAATGGACTTGCCAGCAAACACTTGTTCTTCAGACAATAGCAGCATGCTTCAGTAAAACCTGGATCTGTTTTACTGCTGCGCTCTGGAGGCTGCACAGTTAACCCTACATCTGAGAGAAGGGGCCCGACTTCATGAGAATATGACCTTAACTTTTCTCCACTCTCCGCATGCATGCTGAGCAGTTAGCGACTGAGCCACTGCTAAGCCAATCTCCGACCCCCACAGCTATCCAATCAGATTGTCTTACAGCACCCTGGGCAGTGGACATCGGAGAGCATCTTCTTATTGGTTCTGGCAAGGGCAAGGGGACTGGTGTGCGACCACAGCATAAGCTCGCACACGTTTGCGAGTCAGCACGCCATTGTTTTCTCATGGAAGACCATTAGGCTAACAATATTAGCCTGAACCCACAGCACATATAATCTTTTTGTGCCGGCTTAAAAAAAAAAAAAAAGGCTTCGGAGCAGCACAGCTCCAAAGCCCCTGGCAGCGGCCGTGCGAACCATCCCTCCAGAATAGATGCTGCTAATGCTAACAGGAGGGCTAGCCGTGCATGTAACTCTAGTCCTATGATAACATGTTGGCTCGCAGCTGTCTACTTACTGTCCTGTCCCCCGGCTCTCTGCTGTGTCATTGAGTTTGGACGACCGGAAGGGTGAATGGGGGGGGGTTAAAAACTGAATGAAGGACAGAGAGAGGAGGGGGGGGGCTGCTCTGCATGTGTGTGTTTGTGTGAGTGTGTGTCCACGCTATACATTGAGATGGAGGAGAGTTAACAGGGTCATGGAGGCTGTGGAAGCAATCTCAATCCTCTCCATATTCATCAATTGGCAAAGAATAAGGGAACTTTTTCACCTGCACAGGTACACAAACAGACACACACACGCACACAGACGCTATCTCAATCAGTCTGCAAGGCGCCTGTGTGTAGTTGTGTCTTTTCTTACGAGGTAAAGGTTAGAAATCGGATGGTCTGGTCATCCACAGGCCTCTGCCACTCATGTTACACTGAGTTTGAGTTTCAGTGCTCGCTGCCTAATGAAAATAGCCATGTAGTCATACTGGACATGAGTCTCCATGTGATACAGTCAAGTTGCACCGCAGATTTGTGTGAGGTTTTTTTCCCCGGGATAGCCAAAAAAGCCAAAGTTATTTCTCCAGCGATCCCGGCCTTGGTTTCCCTGTCTCTCTCTCTCTCTCTCTCTCGTCATGCCGACAGAGCCGGAGCAGAAGCTGCTAACTTTCCTGCCAGTGAAGGACAAGTGGGGGAGGGAGGGAAGAGAGAGGGTGAAAGGGGGGGAGGAGGAGAAGGAATATGAATAGGGCAGTGGAGTGAGTGCAGAAAGGGAAAGTGGAGGGAGAAGGAGAATAAAAGGAGAGCGTGTTAACAAAGACCCAGGTTCACTTTGTCCCCTGCTCTTCTCTTTAAAAGTGTTCACTCAGAGATTTTCTATCTTCTATCAAAACTTTACCTTCTATCTTTCTTATTTATCACCCCATTATTCATCACTAGTTCCCCCGTTTTCTCTTATGCTTTCTCTCCCTCTCTTTTCCCTCTTTTCACCCCATTCTTCTCATTGAAATGAGTTTGGGTTTGTGGAGGGGGTGGGCAAGTTCTTCTAATTGAAATTCTTTACAGGGTCTCCATGGTAATAGTAAACTTTGCAGAGAGGGGAAGAAAGACAGTGAGGGTGAGCGAGTTGAAAGGGGGAGAAAAGAGAAGAGATGGAGCAAAGAGTGGGAAAAGAATTTCCTCTTGTGCACATACACTCTTCCTTTTTCCAGATGATAGATTGTATTTTATTTTTATACAGCTCCCCCTCATTTCCCCATCGCTCTCTTTCTCTCTCTCTCTCTCTCCTCATTCTTTCTTTTTTCTTTTTCTCCTTTGTCACCTGTCACCCCCACCCTCCCTCACTCTCTCTCCCCCCACCCTCTCCATCTGCTTTCCCCTCTAACTCTAATGCTAAAAAGGGACAATGGCACCCCATGCTGTGTAATGGTCTGTGTGTGTGTGTGTGTGGGTGTGTGTGTGTGTGTGTGTGTGTGTTAATATGTCGTTGCTCATCTATCCTCCGCTTTGTTCTCACAGGTTGACGATGCCATGCTCATGTTCGACAAAACAACCAACAGACACAGAGGTATGTACACGGAGTAACCGTCCACACACCCAGAGACAGGTCCTCATGAATGGAGGGGAACAGCGTGATAGAGTCATTAGGTGAAGCTCCCCAGAAAAAAAGAAATAGCAGAATATTTCTCCGTTCACATTGTTTTGTCTCTCCTCCTCCTCCGGCTTCCCCTCGTTTCATTTATCTCTGTCCTCTCTCAGTGAGGCAGAAGTGCAGCGCCCGCTGAGGGTGGCGGAGTGGGGTCAGGATGCTTACAGGCGAGGATGTAGCTTAATGAGACGTGAGAAGTGAGGAAAAGAGGGAGGGTGGAGGGGGAGAAGAAGAAACTGGGGTGTGATCATTGGTAGAGGACAGATATACCTGATCCTCCATGATGTCAACACCTGATTGACAGAGCGAGCCACGCTCACAGTAATGACAGGGGATGGAGTTTATTTCCAGTATAATTGCTGAGATCGGGAGTGGTAGGGTCTCCTCTACAAACTGTATGTCCTTGTAACAAACCGTAGGATATCACTAACAAGTGTGGGAATTACAGTGTGTGTGTGTTTGTGTCTTCCAGGTTTTGGCTTTGTTACCTTTGAGAGTGAGGACGTGGTGGAGAAAGTGTGTGAGATTCACTTCCATGAGATCAACAACAAAATGGTACAGACACATTTCCTCAACTCACAATTTTTCAATTACAAGAGCTTAATATCATTGAAACACTAAATCGTCAGTAGTTTTGCATTTTTTGTCATATATTGTACTTATTATTATATTATTATTATTTGCTCAGTGTTTCTGATAATGAGTTTTGTGTGAGCATTGTTTCAATCTTAGTAGTACTTGTTATTAAATGATCATTTACTTCCCATGTTTCAGGTGGAATGTAAGAAAGCCCAGCCCAAGGAGGTGATGACACCGACAGGCTCAGCCAGAGGCCGCTCCAGAGTGATGCCTTATGGGATGGACGCCTTCATGCTGGGCATCGGCATGCTGGGTAAGATCCAAACTCAGATATACCTGAAGCAAATACACAGTATGAATAGCATGTGTAAGTTCATTCATAGACATATTCCCATTTAAAGTGCCAGTCATTGATAACTCTCCTCAGAGATTTTATTCATTAGAAGAATGTGTTGTTGTTAAGATCAGAAGGTCAACACAACACATTTCTGTTTTATAAAATATCTTGTAATGTCACAGTTATCCCTGCGTTTAGCCCTGTTAAATTACTACAGCATATTTATATTTGTATAATTGAAGAGTTTGTATAATTGTTGGAGGAAAAATATCAAGGATTAAAAGAGGCAGAGTAATACATATATGACATGTTTACATATATTGATGTTATTTTCACTTCATTGTTCATTGTCTTTGTGCAGAAATATAACAGTAATCTCCCACCATGATGAGAATATCCTTTATGGCTCCTTTCATCTAGTATTTCTAAAAGTAAACCCAGTTGATTTGATCTAAAGGTCTTGATTAGATTAATATTATTGTCTGAGCTGATTCTCAAAGGCACATTTCCTATGAATAAGCCTACTGTGTATCTGAAAAATTTAGAGGTCACACACTGAAGGACGACACAGTTCTGCTCAGTGGAGTAAAAATATCTCTTGAAAAGAGAAATGAAGAAAAAAACTGCTGTACTAATGTCATTTATAGCTGTTTGGCTCCCTCTACTGGACATTTGAGATTGTACTGTACTGTTGTTCCCATAGTCTCAGTAACAGCTGTAGAATCACGTGACATGGACTCTTAAAGAAATACAGGATAAATATTATGATGATGTTGATTATTAAAACAAAGACGTGTGTTCCGACTAGGATTCATTTTAAACTCAGTATATGTGATTCAAATAATTCCAGAACCAAAAAGAGAACATCTACAACTATCAACTACTCCAAACATGTGGCTAGGTTTGTTAGTTTTTATTTATTCATATATCATGTATTTATTTCAAAGTTCACCAGCAGCTCTGTTCTTCTTCAAATGTCATGAAGTGCCTCCTTCCTCTGTGTGTTAACAAACGGATGATTTTGTGTCTTCTAATAGGCTACCCAGGTTTTCAGACTACTACCTACACCAGCCGCAGCTACTCTGGAATTGCGCCTGGCTACACTTATCAATTCCCAGGTCCGTTTGTGTTCACCTCACAGTTCCCTCTGCTCTCAGAAGGCTGAACGATGCAGGCTGTGACATGTAGTTGATTCAGCTGTGAGTCCTGTGGGGATGAACTGTGTTTTGCTCTGTGGACTCAAACACAAACACCCACTCGCAAACACAGGCTTAACATCAGTGGGTTCTCAGGCTGCTTGTAGATGCTTTGAGAGTTTCATTTTGAAATGGTTCCTGACGCTCCTCCTCCTCTAAAAGACGTTCTTTATGTCTCAAGTCTCTAATGTTGATCTTCGTCCTTTGATTTGTAATCTTTTTTTTCTTTTATTCTTCTGTGTTTATTGGATCTACTTATGTAAGCGCCTTTCATTTGGCCGCGTGGCCTCGCCTCTTCCTCGGCTGTGCCTTCCTGCCCTCTCTCAGCATAGATCTCTGACTTTCTTTGCTTGTGCTTCCTTGTTGGCGTTAGGCAGTGGCAACATGTGTGTTTGTGTGAATGTGGCTTTGTAGTGTGGTGGGTTGATGTGGACTGTGTTTATAAAGTTCTCTCTCTCCCTCTCTCCTAAACCTTCTCTGTTTCTAGAATTCCATTTAGAGAGAACCCCCCTCATGACATCATCCCAGCACCCTGAGCTGGCAGGTTAGTGGCTCCTCACTCCTCCAACGGCCCAAGAGACAAAAACAGAGATATTTAGCAGCAGAAAGTCAAATGAAGCTGCCTTGAAGTAGCCTTTAAATGTCTTCACTACTCAGTACAAACATGAGGTTTTAGTCTGAACATGTGACTATTCCTGTGATGAGAATAGTATTGGTTTACTACAATGGGCCAAAACTTGTGTAACTTCCTGCGTTCATTCCAGGTGTTTTTTCAGCTGTTGTGAAAACGCATTCCGAGATAAGTCTGTAATTCTGTGTCATACAAACGATCCTTTGAACGTACAAAGAACTCCTGTCTGTGAAACCTGGGGTCGAATTCACAAAGCGTCTCATCTGACCATTAGGAGTCGTCCTAAATGGTGGTTAAAGTTACTAGCAAAGAGTTATTCACAAAGCAGCTCAGTGTGACTTTCACAGACTGACCAAGAGAAATTAAATTAATTTAACATGTAATAATATTACCCAAGAAATAATAATAAATTAGAGGGGAAAGAAAGTATCAAAAACTTGAACAAATAAGTAAAGTGGAAAGAGTTTAACCTACCTCCATCCTCCAATGGGATGGTTCTGTATTTAGTTTATATTTTACTGTTGGCTATTAATACACAGTTTTGGTTAAAGAAAAAAGCTAAAATAAAGTTCATATGCTCATCTGAACTGTTTAGATTTGTTGATGAGCTGATTTCATTCTTACACGTCATCAAAATATACATTTAAAAGTTCCCCAGTGTTGTTCTTACCCACATAATCTGCAGTATTAAACAGACTGTGAGCAGGTTTTAATGACCCATCAGAACTTTCTCAGACTTATCTCAGTAACATACCTGTTTGCAGTGCTTTAGAACTTTGTGAATTTCTCCTAGACCACAAACTGTGTTGTCCAAAAGAGTACCTCCCCTGATCCTCTAGCAGCCCTGTCTCTATACCGCCATCCAGTGGCTTTAAGTTGCAACTGCATCCATGCCGGAAACGTCATCCTTGTTTTTCTCGACTACATTATTTTGTTGCCCCTTTAAAGAACCCTGCGGTTTGACGATGTATCATGCAGATGTTTTTTAGGATCTGAACTCCTCCACCGACTGGATTTAACTCAGATGTGTGAGCAGATGTTGACACCATGCTGTAGATTGTTACTTATGATTTCATACGAGAGATCAACAGTGAGTTGTCTGTACATTAATTTGGGTTTCTGCTATTATCCTCAGCCATTCCTCTGACTGCATATGGACCAATGGCAGCAGCCGCCGCAGCAGCAGTAGTTAGAGGTATGTATGTATGTTTGTGTGTGCATGCGTGCCTGTGTGTGTGTGTGTGTGTGTGTGTGCGTGCGTGCGTGCGTGAGAGACAGAGAAAGAGAAAGAGAGAAACACTGAGACCAACCATGTCTACTTGTGCATATTTGCATGCTTGCCTCAGGTAGCTTGGCCTGCTCTGACAAATAAAAGAATATTTTTAGACGTGTGTGTGTGCCTGGAGGCCTGACTTGTCTCCTCTGTCTCTTAGGCTCCACCCCTTCACGCACAGCTGGTTTCCTGGGCACCAGCAGCCCTGGACCAATGGCTGACCTGTATGCTGCAGCCAATCAGGACTCAGGAATCGGCGGCTACATGAGCGCCGCCAGCCCCGCCCCCAGTTCAGGGTTCGGCCACGGTCTAGGGGTAGGTCTCTCTCACACACACACACACACACACACACACACACACACACACACACACACACACACACACACACACACACACACACACACACACACACACATACACACATACACATGCATGAATGAGCGAACAGAAAGTGTAATCAGCCTTTGTGTGTGTGTGTCTCCTCAGGGTCCTCTGATTGCTACTGCGTTCACTAATGGCTACCACTGAGGCGACCCAGGTCACTGAAGATGGGGGGGCTCTTCCTCTGCTGACGAGCCAATCACAATGCTGGCTGCCCACTGATGGCAATACCTGATTGGCCGGCCACAGGCTTTACCGGGCTCCCTGTGGCTCCACCCACCGACTGAATATCTTTTTAAATCCTGAACTCTTGTTTTGCTGTACTAATCTCACTTCAACATAACGTCCCCATCGCTCCTTGTTTTGTCCTCACGTAGTCTGATAACTAGATTCCACCCGCTGTCATCCTCTTTCTTCTTTTGATGCTGAGAAAAGAAAACTCGAAGAAAAAAAAAAAAAAAAAAGGTCTCCGAGGAAACATTTGTCATCTTTGACAAAGACACAGAGGACTATTGAGTTTTTTAATAATAATAATAATTTTATTTTAATGTTACATGTCGTTTCATCATGAAATCGTTGAAAGCTGTTACTGAGGGAGAAAACGCCGCGTGAGATGGGTGTTTGTCTATAAAAACATTTTTAACAAAGGAAGAACAAATCCAACAACAGTCTTTTTCTTTTTTTTAACTGAAGCTTCACGGAAACACAGAAAAAAAACCTAAAATGTATATTTTGGTAGTCTTTAAAAACAAAACCTTTGTAATATTGTTATTAATATTGACATAATAATGATAATCTGTAAGGTATTTTATTCTGTAATTGGTTTTAAAGCAATGTTTTTATGTCTTCCTGTAAGATATTGTATATAGAGGTTGGGGTGGGTTAGGGTGGAAAGGGGTGGGGCTTGCTGATATGGGGAGGGGTTTACTGAACCGGCTGGCATGCCATTGGTTGGTTTGGATAGGGTTAACAGCAGGACGTAATGTACTACTTTGTGTGGACATCTCACTACTTTTTATCAGTATGCATAATGGTTTATGTGTACGTCGTTGGCCAGTCCGCTCGTGCGTTGCCTGCAGGAGTTCTGTCTGACGCATTTGTTCAGTAAAAGAAAAAAGTTTTTTTTGTTACTAAGTCATTGCTGTGTTCGCTTTACTTCACGGAAAAGCAACGTTGACTTTTTATAGTTTTTAACACCACGATGAACCAGATTTCTACTTCAAATGAAGTCGACAGACTACGAAGGAGCAACGAACCTTAAAACAGGAGAAATCACGGTTTCACGGGGTTCGGGGAGGGAGGGGTTGACTTGACTTCCTCTTTTTTGAAAATATTATATATTTTTTTGTGCGATTCACTTCTCAATGTTTTTTTGTTGTTGTTTTTGTTAATTTTCTTTTTGTATTATTATTCTTTAACGCGGGATTTTCCACCGCGAAAACAAAATGAAGGACATTCTCAGAGAAGCAATTGTAGAAAACATCACGGTCACGTTCTGTCCTCTTATCACTATTGAAGGTGCATGTGGTTGCATCTGAGTGTGTGTGAGTGAGTGTTGTGTGCATACATCAACGTGTAAAATGGAACTACTTTCGGCAACGAAGGAGCATTTCGATTGCCTTTTTTTGGTACTGAAAGAAAAAAAAAGATCACCCTGTTCCATTTTGGCTCATCTGCTCCTCTCCCCTGCCTCCCTCCCATTTCGTATTTAGTTCTAATAAATTTCTGCTCCTCTGGATCCAACATGTTGTTGTTTATCGACCGTTGCTGCTCCGTGTAGTGGTGAACAGAGGGGGCCTGGGCAGGGAACCACAAATCGAACAGGGTCTCGCTCCCGGTCGGTTCTGATGCAGGACCTCAGTACAGACGACGCTGGCTGGCAGGAAACATAAAAAAAAAAAACTAAGCTTGGACAAATTCAACATTTGCAACAAAAAAGAAAAGTCGGCCATTTGTTAAGCCTTCTTGTGTGACGTTAGCTGCAGCAGCAAACTTCCTGATCCAGCCAGCAGCTCCTCTGTCAGACCACCTGGGACACGACATAAAACTACTGCTGGACACCAACACTGTAACTTTTTAACTTACAATAAAGCAATAAGTTATTTTTTACCTTACAAATGAAAATAGTACTATTATTGGTAATAGCAGACGACGTGTGGATAATTCTGCGGCATTAAGACTTATTTTCAGAAAAAAAAAAGAAACTATATTTTTCTGTTTGAAGATCTTGTTCCCCTTGTATATTGATTTTATGATGTCTTTTTCTTGTGTTGATGTGAGGAAAAGGGCCAATGCTTTGAATGGAGCTCGTAGCTCTACACGAGCTCAGTTAAAGTTGAAGATTTGGGCTGTCCTCTGCCAAGCTTTACAGCAATGCTTTTCTTTTCTCCTTGTTTTTTTCTGACAGTTTCAATTTTAAAATCCTAATAAATTATTCTAAAGCATTTGACTACGCTTGTTGTTTTTTTTACTGTACATTTGACAGTGTATACAAAGTCAAACACTGATATCACAACATTGATGGCATGTAAAAAAAAGCATTTCTCACAGTTTATAAATTACTTTATAAATTTATAAATTTTGTGACCCCTAGTGGATGTCTATAAAATGACACCCCTCCCCCAAGAAGATTTGACCTTTAGATACACGATTTTCTGGGAAAACTTAAACTAAAATTAACATTGATCCCAAATAGTTAAAACCTCGATTACAAAGGCCTAATAGGACTCTGACATTTAATGGGTGGTGGAAACTTTAAAGTAAAATCTAATCTGTGGCATTAAAGCTACTCTTTGGTTTAACCAAGACTTGAGTAAACAGATAATAGAATATCGGTGAGGTCACCAGGTTATGAGATGCACATATACTGTGTTTACATTATCAAGCAGCCTGCAGAGTCCAAGTTAACCATTTGTGCTGCTCTTCATTCTGTGCAAACTATTCGGACGCCACAGACATGGATGAAAGCCAGTTTTCAAAGAGATTGATTTCCCAAAAGCATAAAGCAGTCATAATAATGCTTAAAAAGATAATTATATAACATTTAAGATAGCTGCCCATAACATTCATTGACGTCTACTCAAAGCTTTGCCGTGACCCTGGTGTCGTCTGCAATCCTTTCTCATAACCAACAGGCCTCTGACTCTACCATCAGGAAGGTGCCCATTATTTGTTTGTAGCCGCATTACCAACTATGGCTGTTACTATGGTGATCAATCTGTTTGTCGATTGTTGGGATGGATAAGCTTGACATTTGTACAGACAATAGATTATATATATAGATGGAAGACATGACTAATCCCCAAAAGTGAAGCTAAAGCGTCTCGACCCCCATCCGGTGGTTGGTTGCTTTTATGAGGCACAAATTCCAGCTCCTCCATGTTGGTGGATGGGACATGGGTAAAAAAAAGCAAGTTTAGATATAATTAGTGATTTGATACTTTGATGCTGTATAAACGGGATGAAACGTCCTGATTGACAGCTGAGACTGAATCATGATTGGTTGAGTGCGTGAATTGGAAGGGCCTAGATATTGCTTCATCCCCTGATCACCTGTGCACAGACTCGGACTCCAAATACAACAGATGGCATTGTCCTCATCTGGGATACCTTCTGGATAGTGGGAGGAAGTTGTGACATGTTGTCCATCTTTATATACAGTCTGTGGTACAGCCACTCACATTCTCTGTATGAGTTAGGTGATGAACGACTGTCGTTCCCAGCTAAAGAGTACGTGATTTAATGTTTTAACAACATGAATATCTGTACACAGCTCTGAATAGTTCAGAGGCATCATATCCTTGTACCCATGTGTCACAGTGGTAAACAGAACAGGATGCTGGATGAAGGCCAGTAGGGTGAGTGATCCCTCACACCTCAGTCCTGCTCCCCTCTCTCTTCACAGACTTCACTTCCTCACGGCTTTGAGAGAGCTCTAGAACCAGGACTTAACATAACAGACTTAGCAACCAGACTTTTCAACTTCTAGATTTAAACATTTTATAGTTAAAAGTTGGATTTCTATTCTTTCAGGTTCTGCTTTTTTAATTCGGGTGTTTTTCCACCTCCTGACCGGGTTTCGTTGTGGTCAGGTACAATGGCTCTCAAAGTCCTCAATCCACAGGTGAAAAGCTCCCTGAGTGGGAGCATGTTTTTGGACCATGGTTTTCTACAGGAGCAGAAGCCTCCACCTCCACTCCGCAGCTACCTTTGCTTGACTATTTTCACCTGCTTCTGTCCTGCATACCCTGTCAACATTGTGGCCCTGGTCTTCTCTATCATGGTAAGAATTTACAGCATACCATAACTTGTGGTATGTTTCGAAACCCCTTTGAGCATTTATTTGATATCCTTGATATCAAATAAAAGTTTCACCAGTCTCACTAATTACACTAGTAAGGTCAAAAACACGCCACTAGAGTAACCAGTGGACATTTCTGCCTTCACTACTTTACGTTTTTTGCCTCTGTTATAACACTAGTAAAGCCTAAAATGTGTCACTAGTGTAATTAGTGAGCATTTTGAGTAGTCATGTCATCCATCTTCATATACAGTCGACTGTTAACACGGTCTTCTGGTGTTCTGTCTGAAGGCCAACCAACATTTAAAGAATATTAAAACCATGTAGCAAATCTTTGTTCAACACCTTTTGTTTAATTAAAGAAATTATCTTATGTCATTAATTGATCAAATGCTCAGCAGAATTTTAAGTGCAGCAGTTTTTCCAAGGAAATCCTCAAATGTATAGACAGTGTTTTACAGTGTATGTAACAGTGATTTCTTATTCTCAGTCTAGGAACAGTTATTACCATGGCGACTATGACGGGTCCAGGCAACTGGGCAAGAACGCTCTTTATGTCGCTGTCGCCTCGGTTATAATCGGCCTACTAATCATCGCCATCTCCTGCATCGTTCATTTTACCACAGTAGGTATTCCTTTCAGCAGTGATTTTACTTTCTATAGAGAACTGGGACCATATTTCTATTACTCTAAAGTCCATAATATTCACATAATCCTTATTTTGAGAAGAGTCAAGAACATAGTCTTTCCTGACAGTTTCTCAGTCATAACATATGTAACCAGGACTCTATGGAAAGATGCTCTGGTACAGTAATCCTGGTATATGAGATAAAGTAATATAAAACCAATGCTGTGTAGAAAAACTAGGACATCTAAATGAAAGGCCACATGATTAATATTCTATGTTTGTATTGAGAGTAATTTATATAATATAATACATGTATATGACTGAGTGATTTGGTTGCTGGGTATCATCAAACATGTGGAAGTCCTTGGTTAAGCGTATTTCTCTCTGTTTTCCAGATTCCATAGCACTGTGTAAAGACATGTTGCCGCAGCTCTCACCATCTGCCAATGAAAGGACTCGACTTTACTTCGATGTGTAAATCACTTCCTCTCATGTTTCCTGTTGTACACATGGACGAACAATACATCATGTCACTAATTAATTTAAACTAAAAAGGCAGCTTCATCCTCATCATCATCATCTTGAATGATAGTATTTAAAAAATTGTTATTGTTGTTACAAACATTTTGTTACTTATATAAATTAAAAACATTTCTGGAAACCTGAAATTTGCTTGTAAGAACAATAATAGTAGTTTCATTGTGTTAAGTATTCCTCTGAGTAAAGCCACAATGCTCCTGATTTGGAGTAACATGTCTAGGCACAGCTTCAGCCTGTGACGATTTCTGCTTCAAAGCTGTTATAATAAACATAGACAAACCAAAAGATCATATTACCCATTGTTCAGATTCATTACACCTGTAAGATTCTCACCTCGTCAGGTTGAATGTCTTTCAGTGTTTCATTTTTAATTTATTGAATGTCTTAAAATAATGTCATCAATGTCTTATTCTAATGTCTTATTTTTCATGTATTTAATGTCTTATCTTAATGTCTTCAGTATCTTACTTTGAATGTATCTATTGTCCTACGTCATGTCTTCAGTGTTTCACTTTTAATTTATTGAATGTCTTATTATTCATGCACTGAATGTCTTATTGTCAATGCCTTTTCTTTTTTAAACTGCCTGTGTAAAGCCCTTTGAACTGCCTCGTGTCCATACAGACAAACCTCCCTTGTCTTATTTGATGTGGGATTTAATAAACTTTGTAATGAGTTCCACTTAGTTTGATATATTTCACTGTCCTCTTCTTGATCCTAGAGCTACAACCTGCTCTGCTGGGACATTTTCTTGTAGTTTGATATTGTCACAGTATATTCCAAACTAAATATAGCAGAGTTCCCGTCTGCATTGCAGGTTTGCCCAGTTTGTCACATGGTCAAGTAAATCTGACCCGGTTGCAAGGCGACTGAAACATACAGAAAGTGTCACAAAAGGTGAGAGCAGGTGATGATTCAGGAAGAAGGACGTTCCTGATGTTGTGTGAACATTTGATTTCAGCTCATCCTGTAACTGTGAGGTTTTTCTATCGTTGTTTATTGACGACAGCACTTTCAGCCTTTGATCTCTCCGTTCTGTAAGGGGCTCCATTGGGTGACACACGTTTTACACTAAACAACAAAAAGGTACTTTTCACGTCTTCCTGTCTGATTTTCAGAGCGAGCCTCTGCTGTCAATTCAGTTTTCAGTACACAGGTGTAATTATGATGGAAGAGGCCGTCTGCCAAGTCTCAGCAGCTATTATAATGCACTTAGACAAATCAGTTTTGAGCGGTAATCTTGTACAATTATCTCGCTTTACTTGAAAGAGAAATGCAGTGTGTTTGTAGTCCCACCTCTTTGATGTCACACCAGAGCGAAACTCGAGAGAGGAAGACGCAAAATAAAACGAGCGCCGGGTGTAGGCGACTTGAAAGCACTCTTTAGGATTATCAAGGGATGGAGGTAGACTTTGTGACAGGGAAGTGATTACCACACAGTGTAATGAAGAAACTCCTACACAAACAAAATGAGTCCGGTTAATTCTTTGTGTTTCATGCCACATTAAAGGCCGATTTGGACGTGTTGCTGACTGTGGTGCATTTGGCGAGCACTCCATGACTCACATGAAGAGCTCACAAACAGGACACTCGAACCGGCTGCTTCCATTAGCAGCAGATACAAGCTCCGTGCACACGTATCTCGTGACACATTCCTGCCAGCGAGCAGCAGTTTGATCCAACCTGAATAAATGAAAGAGGAGAACTGTGGGAATGATGCAGAGCCACCAGGGAAACGTAAACTCCCATTTACATACATACCCTAAAGGATTCACTTTGATGTTATATTTTGATTAGTCCCCCCTTTAAATACAGATTTGGTTTAATTAAAGCTGTATTTTTTGACCTTGTTGCCCTCTAGGGGGCAATAGAACAACCAGTAGAGACAACATATTCACACATTACAGAAACGTTACTGGCTTGCTCTCCTGATCAAGCGGGCAGGTAATAGATCAAGCTGAGAGGGAGTGCCCTCTGCCAGATCACAAGGCAAACTACATCAGATCGTCTGATGCCCTGATAGACTGTATATTTTGAATTCCAACAAGTTGTTCCCCCAATGTTTGGATGAATGTTCTGAATAAGAGGTGAATATGAAGGAAGTAGCCCATTTGTGTAGCTGCTAAACGCTCCACTTTGTTCACTGGCTAGTTGCTAACCTTTCTCTCTGCTCTTTAGGTTTGATGGTAGGCAGACAATGTTTTAGACTGTCCGGGTCAGACGTGTTCAAAACAACAGGAAAAATCCCTGAACGTCCAGGAGAGGGATGGAGCCTAGATAGCATTCAGAAGGCTGGAAATGGCGTGCAAATGTTGCTATAGAAATCACGCTATTGTAGCAGATCAACACCTGCTTCAGCGCTTGTTACCGAAACCTCTAAAATCTAATTGTCTTTCCAATTTGACATCTTTCTTGGCTTCTTCTGAAAGTATGACACATGTTCTATCATACAGACCCTCAAGAAAATGTCATGCCTAGAGTCCAGCGCATGTCTGAAAGCATTGTGTCCTCAAACTCAGCAACTACAATATCGAAAGAGTGCCGGGTTGGCTGCATTATTCCTGTTATATTTCATTGTGACGGTGACATTTAGTTTTACCAATGGGGACACAGGATAATTCAGCCCTGCTGCTTTCTGTTTCTGTTGATGCAGAGGGTCAGTGAGTGCATTTGAATGTCATTTGAGAAAAAAAAAAATCATTCTGTTTCCATGACAAATCTCCTCTGATATTACTGACAATGACTCATACCTTTGGCTTGGTGGTCACTTCTGATTTTTACGGATGCTAAAAATCGAATTGGATTGTTGTCAAGACAGAGTTACTTCATCTAAAAAATAAAGGACATTAGTGTTGGAGTTTGGCTAATAAAAATGTTGGGTCTGTTTGCAATTGCATAAATATTTTTCCTGTTGTTTTGTAATATTTTGAATTTGAATCAGTTATTTGAATACTTTGTACCATAGAGTCACATGTAAAGGCTTATGCTGCAATTTGTCTTCTGTAAATTAATGACATTTGAAAACACGCGAGGCAGCAGAAACATCACCACAAACCGGGGCACGACTGTGGCACATTAGAAAAAAAGGGATAATTTGCCCCCACCAAATAAAATTGTAGGTTTCCCTACTAAATATGTATCTTAAGACATGTGAAAGGGATATTGGATAACAATGGTTTTAAACAGGAAGTAGCAGTAACATAAATTGTCTTTGAAGCAGTAATGCATGAGAATCAGGACTAATGTTGCAATTAAATTGAGCCTAATAGGTTTTACAGTAATGACCAAAGATCATATATCTCTGTGGTAATTAGGCCGACATTGATTGAATGTGATCAGGTCGGTTAGGATTTGTTTATATTGAACAGCACTGGCACATACTGTAATGCTGATACTGTCCTGAGAACTTTGAAAAAAATTGAATAAGTAGAAATGTTCTGCCAACAGAACAAGAATTAAAGTATGAACGTAATTTGAAATAGGTCAAATATAAAAAAAAGAGAAATTGTGTGTCCATCTCGGAGACTGTGAAAACTCACTGCTGAAAATATTGCTGCACAAATACTGTACACTATTTCTTCATCTGCACCACACTGAGATTCATGATGACAATAAATCCTGCTCGTTTTAAACTGGCACACGTTGTTTTTTATGTGTTTTGGAGTAATAATAGGTTGATTTTATAACATATAATTGCTTTGTTCGCTTAATAGAACTGATAACTTGAGACATTTGTAATTACAAAATGTTTTAAGTAGTATATTTATCTTTGCTGCACTCCCACAGCGTTCATTTTTGTGTTCAAGTCAGAGTCAAAGTCGGGAAACTGGTCTACGCTGACAGTATTCATATTTCTGGCCTGCAGAGGGCCGTCAAGCAAAATAGTCCAGAGGGACTGAATAGCTCAACTTCCCTCCCACTATGTTAAATAACAAACAAATTTGGGTTTAAAGAAGCAGATTGTTTATCATTGGTTTCCAGTGTCACCAGTAAGACTACAGAAAAAAGGGTTAGAACCAATTTTAAGCCACAAATACTACAAGAATACATTCCTCTGAAGCTCAAACACTAACTTCTGTGACGGCTGCTTTTCAGTCTTGAAGACGTCTCTGTGCTGGAATCACATTTCCTATGTGAGCGTTACTTAGTGGAAACCCTGCCACAGGGATGGTTGTGCAACCCACTTAGACCTGAAACCTTATCTCAGAGCATTTTAAGTGTAGTATTGATCTGAGAAGCTAAGGGTGTGGGCAGGTTTCCGACTTTGTGTGATGGCTGCTTCTACAGCCACACACTGAACCGGGGGGGAGGTTGTAGCTCTTTTACCCCACTTACTCAGGCATTTGATTTAACACAAGAAGTAAAATCACAAACATGAAATAACTTGAATACTCACAGCAGTTTTGACTAAAGAATGATCTAATATGCACACGATAAACTTCCGTTGCTTGTAGGAACTCCTATTGTCTTGATTGAGCTTAATTTGGGTTCCTGCCATCATAGCCCAGCCTCCCTCTGTCCAAACTCCTGAGTGGAACAGCTGAAATAGTTTGTTTGGCCACACTCTGCACAGCGATGCACGGCGGAAGTCATTGTTTTGTCTGACAGGCGGCTCGGCTTGTTCTCCATAACAACCTCCCCCCACTGCTCCTCTCTCTCTGCAGCAGGAGCCCTGTGTAATTACATCCAAGCCCTACGCTTGATATCACTGCTGACATCCACCAGCACAGCCCCACCTCTCTCTCTCTCTCTCTCTTACTCTTTCTCTCAATCTGTCTGCTGCTGGAGAGCTCTCTCACAAACAGTGTGCAGTCCTGGCTGGTTTTCAGTTGTGTGTGTAGTGCAGAGCGGATAGAGAGGGAGAAGACGAGGGGGAGACAGATGAGGGAAAGAGCATTTTGAGAGTGAGGGGAAGAGAGAGAGAGAGAGATGAGTGTTGTTCATGTGGGCAACAATGGAGAAGATGGGATGTTCACTCAGAAGATAAACTCTGTGGGGTAAGTGTGGTATCATTCTGATACTTTGCTTTGGCTTGTGATGGCACATCAAATTCAAAAGTCTTAGCTTTGCTTTCACATCTGCAGAATATTTCACATTGTCTGGGTGTAATAACTTCCTCTTAAACATAATCAGGACGTGAGTTCATATATAGAAGACAGCGCTCTGCTGGTGATTGCTGCATCCTCAGACTCTGAAGTTTTTTCCATGATTACAAATCCTCCTAAGAGGGAAAGAACAGGAGCTCGTCTCCACCTGAGGGTTGAAGGCTGCAGCAAGAGCCAGATCAAACACTCTGTGACTTTATCTCATCCACCTGTCACACTCGGCAGGCTGCCAGGTTCCCCCATCACTGCATCACGGCTGTGAAATCAATCTGCTGAGGGATGGGGGATCGGATTACAGAGGTAATTACAGATCTGTGGAGAGATAGTGCTGTCGCGTCGATGTGGACGAAGGGTGTTTAAAATTAAATAAATCTCGTTTTTAGTAGGGTTTCCCGACTGTTTGGTGTTTTTGTAACGAGAGAGAAAGAAGGATTAAAGGCTGACTGCGAGGGAGCGAGAGATTCAGTTCATTCAAGTGAACAGTTCACTTGTGTTTATGCAGAATAGGCTTATTTAAATCTACCTATTTGATTATGCAAAGCACAGCTTCTGTTCCTGAGCTTCAATTTTTCTCTTTGTACATTAGTGTCAATAAAATCTCAACAATATATTTTTCAAAACTTAACACTCCTACTCTTCACGGTTTCATTATCTGTATAATTTTTATGATTCCATGTTAAAAGCTCAATGCAAACTGCTGCCTTGGCCTCACATGACAGATCGTTCTGAATCACTCTGTCTATTGATTTCATAGTAATGGTATGAACAAAAGGAAAAGACAGGTGTGTAAGTGCTTAGTGTCAGATCTAGTGTCTGTATTGCATAAAAACGACTTTAAATTCAATTAGCATCAAGTAAATCTACAGGGGAGCATAGGGACACATCACAATAAGAGACAATTTCCAGTTTCATGAAAAGAACATTTTTCTCCCTTATATTTCTATCGTTCAAATCCAAGTCGTCCAAAATATAGAAACTCATCACATCTTCCATTTTGTTGGATAGTTGTCGGTAGATATTGATGAGACTTGATAATCACAGTTTTTTTCGTAGCATAAGTTATCACCGTAGACTATTTACACTATAAGTGCTACTCCAATGTAAATTTATGGATATGCTAATTTACCAAATGTGGAAGTAGTGGGATTGAATTTTCAATTAGTTCTTGATATTGTGTGTCTGTATTAGCATATGGCCCGTGTGCGGTGCAGATGGTAATTTGAAGGGTTATGAAGAACGATGATGGTGAATTAAAGTACACAGTGAAAGGCACAGACACACTTTGGCTGTGTAGTGTGTGGAAATTGGATGAGAGTAGAAACAAATCCATTGTCAACCTTATTAGTAGGTTCTGTTGGGAATGGTAACTAACATACCCATTGATACTGTTTCTTTTAAATCAGTATATACTGACAATTGGGGTAAATAGAGACCGGATCAGCATCTGAATGTCGAGTTGTTATTCAGTGGTCAGCAGTGTTACAACAAGGTCTTTCTGTGTGGAGTTCTCCTTGTGCCTAAGTGTTTTTCCTGCGACTTCTCCGGCTTCCTCCCACTGTCCATAGACATCCTGGTTAATTGGAGACATTAAATTGCCTGTAAGTGTGACAGTCAGCTGGAATGGTGGTTTCTCTCTATATGTTAGCTCTGTAATGGACTGGGGAGGCTGGACCACACCTCTCGCCCAGTGTCAGCTGGGATTTGCTAAGGCATCCGCCCTAATTCGCAAAGGATGAGCTGTATAGATGGATGGATATTTTGCAATGGTGGCAGTCACTCTGGAAGGAGAGGTCTTCATACACTGTAGAGTACAACAGATGCTGTAATGAAGGTGCTGATCATTTGTATCAGGGGCAGCCAACCATCAAGTGTGATGGAATATGGTCAAACGATACAGACAAAATCAGAGTTCATTTCAGAGAAATGAGAGAACAAGATGTAAGTAAAGCTCAAGTTTTCCTCCGGTGAATCTCTCTCTACGCTGACCCGTCGCAGCCGCTGCCTGTCAATCATCCGGGAGTCTGTGTGTCAATCAAACAGACACTCCCCAAAATCTACGGCTCTTTAAACTCTAATATAAAATTAATGATAATATTTTATTTTCAGATGGACCACCAGATCTCGGATAAAAAGAGAGCATCTAGTGAATGAGACCACAGTCACCGGTCGGATTTCTTTTGGGGACAGAGTATTTAATAGAGACAGTTTGAGCCAGCACCTGCTGGATCTCCATAGTATTACACTTTCAAGTACATCTGCATCGGCTTCTTCTTTTGGAGCCGGAAGCTACGTCCACTTTTTAAAAACAGTCTATAGGTCACACGGACAAAATAGTCTTAAAGTTAACTAATAATACACTATCTGCTGTAGTACTTTGGTTGTAGAAATGTCTTCTGAATCTTAGGGTTTATCAAATTACCAAAACGTTTGGGTCATGACATTATTACACTTCACACTGGCTCACCATCTTACCTTCCTTATTCTATAATTCAGCTCTGCAAGCAGCCAACCAAAAGCAGGTTTCCTATCTAACCAGCAGCTACTGCGGACTACTTAAAGTAGACAGGGAGTAAAATCCCCCGCAGCCGTCATTGGCTCAGACGAAATAGCACACTGTTAAAACAAGGTCACCAAATGTGATCTGTACTGTGCTCCGTGTTTTGTTGATGCTCCAATAATTTAAGCACTGAAAGGTTTTCATCAGAGCACCATGTGAGAGGCCAATGACTCTCTCTACCTGACCGACAAAACTTCTGCCTCATTAAAAATGCTGCTTACGTTTAACAATTCCTAATTGCTCTTTCTGCTCCTCTCTAACAGACACTGGCAGGAATCTGCTGGAGTTTTAAGCAGCGTTTAGATAGCGCAGACTGTGAAATCAACATAGCCAGAAGGTTCTGCGAGGCTCATCTGTATGGCGGACTGGCGGTGTGTCACACTAAAGAAGTGGGAAAGAAAAACAGAGCCTTGAGGAGTAAACATTCGTCTATGCGGTGAAAAGGACGGGCTGACTTTCCTTAAATATTCAGCAGAAGCAAATGTGCATCTCGCAAGGAACACTCGCAATGCACCAGGCAATGGAGATAGTGTATGATGTCCACATAGGGAACATGGGTAATGATGATACAATGGATTCACGCTTCTTCTCTTAAATGAGTACGTAGCTGATGCTCAGCTTCACTCATTTGCTGAAAATAAACAAAGGACATCATGGAAACAACTTAAACTTCCTATCTGAACTGACCAACCCTGGACACGGCCGTCCAGTCTTCGTTATGGAATCTGAAGAAAACACAACGGGCCTGTCCACAGCTGCGTTGGTGGCCATAGCCTGCAACACGTTTGTTGCCATCCTCCTCCTCCTCCTCTGTCTCATCCTCTTCCGGGCCTGCAGGGTCCCCTCCAGCCCTGAGAGGCAGCCTGTGCTGGCTCAACGCGAACAAGAAGGCCAGCAGACGAATGAGCACAGGCACCTGTTGACCTCCTGACTACAGAGGCATGAGTCAAATGTAGCAACGGGCGATGGCCTCCGTGCACTCCTCCACAGGACGGGGGTGCGGGACTGACTGCAAACAATGATCTGGTTTTGTCCTTCCAAGTTTGCCACTCTGACGGCAAATGGAGAAGACGCTATTTTTAAGCAGCCATCACTTGTCAGCTCCTCTCCTTGGTTCGACACAGCGCACGGACGAATACTGATCTGAATGTTTTCATTTACTCGCAGACGAGCCTGAAACGGCCACAGGGAAAGGAGCAGATTGCAGAGAAATGAATGATCAGGATACAAAAAAGCTCGGCTGGCCTGTTGTTGGTTTCTAAATATATCCTCTTACTTCATGCTCTCTCCCGAAAAAAAAAAAAAGGAGTAGATTGCTGAGAACAGGGACTTGAGCCTTTGTGGAGTATGTGTGTCATTGTCACTCAGAATACCCCCCCCGATCTGTGAGGCATGCCGTCATCCTGAGGGTGTTACATAAGGACTGGAGAGGCTTAGTTGAGATTTGCGTCCTCTTCAGTATGGCCCTTACACTGACATCTGCTCGTGGATGCCCATGATGGCCCACTCACTCTGGACTGAATTGCAGGGAGCTGTCATTCTGTACAGCGGGATTAATCACATGGAGTCCAGTAGAGAAGCTGCTCATGTTTAACCACATCACAGCACAAATGATCAGTATTTATAAATATATATAAATCTTAACATGAATCACTGGCACTGCAATGTCACTCTCCAACAAGAAATGCAATGGACTTTAATTATTTTAGATTGTGCACTTTAAACCTCGCAGTACCTTCCAGGAATTCAGCTTGAAAGGTTTTTTGCTCACATTAAAATATCGCTGTTCTAGCTTCTATTTATAGATTAGAAATGTTCCTGCTTTGGCTTATCCCAGATAAAGTACAAAAAAATGCACCGTTACAGAGAGTCACGCAGCAGCTTCTTCTCCCAAACTACCTGATTCAGAGACACTGAGATAGATGCTCTGAAAGCTGTGCACATACTGCACCAATTTAACCTGGGATTGGATCTATTTCTATAAACATAGGACATCAGAAAAACATCAAAAGATCCAGTGATTACATCAATATTTTCCTTATACTGACTCTAAATAAACTATTAGCAATACTCACAAGTTTAAGACCATCTGTTGAAATAGTTTCTTGCATTCATAGACGGATTTCATCAGGTTTAATACAAGGACAAATCTATGTTAAAAGATGCAGAAATACCAGTTTCTCCACTGACAACAGCAGACCTGCCATCATAGCTTAACTATAATGGCTAAGATGGCAGTTCATTTCTAGCTGACATGAATCACCATGGTAAATTGTTTTCAATTAAGTTGAGCCAACACATATTGCACAGATCGGTGGAAGTGTTTTTCTTTCCATATTTTCACTCTGGTTTTAAAACAGAACTTCTGATAAACTGAGGGGTTTTTCTCATATTAAATAAATACATCACTGGAACTATTATAGCTTCACTTTCAAAGATTCTTTGATTCCTGACAGTGATGATGTCTGTCTCATCACTGCAGCTCATGAGGACTCATGAGGATTTTTCTCTTTTATGAGAAAAATTACCCAAAAACTGTTTCTTATGATTGGAAATGAACATTTCAGTCAGACTGACCTCTTCAGACATTAACAGAACAGAGAGATCACTTTACTTTTTTTTATCATTATAAACTTTTTTATCATCATCACTATTATGTTCATAATAGTTTGAGCAAGAATCCTCACCAAGTAAGAAACTCAATAAACTGTCCTTAGTCACATCATATGCTTTTCCATTCCTGCTGTGTGAAAAAAGTGTTTACATTTGAACTTGCTGATTGTCACTTTTGTATGTTTCTATCATTGTTTCTTCCCATATCATAAAATAACTTAATTCATGGTTCTGATGATGTTGCCCTGATGGCCTCTTTCACATGAACGTGATCATCAGTGGGGGAGGAAGTACGCAAACATTTTACTTGGGTATAAGTACAAAGAATTGAAGTAAAGTACCATATTATCTGTTCTACTTTAGTAAATGTAAAAAAGAACTTGGCTTTAGGTACAGTTTAAGTATTAGAAGCAATAGCACCTGCAGTGTAGCCTATTCCCTAACGGCATCAAGGAGGCAGTGTAAAAAGTACAGATATTTCTTGTTGTATAAAGTAGAGTAAAAGTGAAAAGTACTGGACAATCTAACTAAATTAGTTCTCTACAAATTCATGAAAAAAGGACTCAATTACAGTAACTAATGTACTTTCTAACATCCCACAACTGATGATCACAGCTGGAAAAGCCGCAGTAAATCGATAGTCAGTTGATAACCAGCTTTGTAACACAGGTTATCCAAGGTCGATATGCTGTGTCTGTTGATCTTGCTTCATAGCACAGGCCTCAGAATGTAAAAGCCACTTCCACAGAAAAGAACAATTCAAGAAAGTGGATGGAGGAAAATTCACCTCCTGGAACTCACTGCGTCACAGACTGTTCCTCGGCCTAACCTGCAGTGGGCCTCCTCTACAGCTGCCCTCTCCATCACTGTCCCATGGCCACAGTCACATGTGTCACACAATGCAGGGATTGAGTCACCCTGCAGAGATCAGGTAATGAATCTCTCTTAGGAAAAGCCAGGATTCTGGACCAAAGTGCAAAGATGCTCTCTGTGGTTGAGACACAAAGACAGAGCTGGGACAGTGTGACAGAATTTGATGCCAGATGAGCATCATTGCGCAGGGGTGATTCTTCACTGAAGGACAAGATCATTAATGCGGAGGGTAAGGGGGGGGGGGGTCAAAATAAAGACACACACCACCATGAGCAAAGATTCTCCCGTATATGGGATATTAAAAGTCTCCTCACTCATCCTTGGACGACTTCCCAGGACAGCGTGTGCCGGCCAAGATCAGTCGTCTGGAAACGGTCCCCAAATGCTCAATCTATTACGCAAATGTATCTCCCACTTCCCCTCGTAGTACCCCCCCCCTCTCACTTTATTTAACTTAATCAACTTGTACAATACACACTGAATGGATTAAAGAAATCAGCCATTTCCACTGTTGCCTATTTAATATGTATCAACTACTGCAGTATCAATAAATGAATTATTAATAGTAAATGAATATGTATGAAAAGCTTAAGGAAGATCAGAAGAAAACTTTTTTAATAAACATATACAAATTGTTTTCTTGACAGGTCAGCGATTTTCACTGTTGCACACACTGAGAAACATAAAAGGGAAGAGTGTGAATGGGAGGAAAAGATGGAATCAGGTTTGTGTGTTGGGGAGAGAAGCATCAAACTGGGCTCTCCTCTTGTTCCCGCAGCAGACTGAGCAGCTTCTCCAGTTTGGCTACTTCCACCTCTGGACCTTTAGGAACCTCCTGACCCTTCTTAGCCTGCAAACACACATTATATTATTACCATAATGTGACTCAGATGTACACAGACTCAGGTCCCTATGATATAAGAAATACTTAGACCACCCACCCATACACAGTTAACCGAACAATCAAACTCAATCACAGATTTTAAGTGCAGGAGCAAAGTGGTGCATTACTACTCTATTATAATATATGCAAGTAGAATGGCACTAAGTACAGTTCATACCATCACCAACGCCAAATAGTCTCCTTGTGACACCACACTGAAATTCATTAGATCCAACATTTTATTTGGATCTGCACCAAATTGCATAAACTCACAAATATCAGATCAATTCATTATTCACTGAGACATCCAAGCAGGGGCGTCGTTAGGCCTGTTTTAGGGGGGCTGAAGCCCCCCTAAAATGTTCTTCAGCCCCCCCAAATAATTTTTGGGATTTAAAAACTAAATTAAACTATTGCTTTACACATGGACAAGTTATTTATAACTCTAACATGCTACATATGTGAGTGCGTTTCTGCTTTGTATGTTTTCTCCAACTTAAAATTACAATCCAACAGCCTCTTATCATACTTAACAATAAAAGACAGGGCACTAGGACCTTGGGTAGTCTGCATTGCTGCTGCGCTGGCTTTCTCACTCTGCCAAGTAACGTCTCTCATCAAGACAGCAGGATTACAGCCAAGGAGTTTAGCTCATAGTAAATGATGCACAGAGTGAAATTGTAAGTACAGGTGGTTACAGAATGTGGCTATCTGTAGTTGTTAACGATTGTTACCTGCTTAAATTTAGGTTTACTTGAGGCAAATGAAAGGGAATATTGTAATGAGCTATGTTAACACTAAGCTAGCTAGCTAGCTATTTTGTTAGAAAATGTCTCCAGTGAGCAAGAGTGTGAACGAGCAAATTTGAAATGTAAGAAATAACTATCGACAGCTCTCTATTCTTTGCATTAATATCTATCTCTAGTATCTTAAAACAATAATATCAGTGCCTATAGAATGTTTTTGTTTATAATCAGTTAATGCTAGTGAAAACTAAATGTCATAGTGTCCCTCATAACGCTATTGTACCGGTATATCATCCAATTCATTGACCAGATGGATATTAGAAGATTCTTTAGCAGAGGTGACAGATAACTTCTGTTATTTTATACTGAATGAATGCAAGCAAAGATACAGAGAAAAATCACACTCTTTCTGATTGAACCAATCTATGAACTGTCTGAAACAATGGATATCCGCAGCCCCAAATGAGCCAAAAAAAAATTGGCGCGCGCTGTGCACGCGAATATTCAGCATCCTTAGGGGCTAAGCCCCCCCTTTCTTTCAATCCTAGAAACGCCCCTGCATCCAAGTATCATAATGTATATGATGAAGATATAGTATTAGTAGGTTATGGAAGTGGTAGAGAGATACTGTGTAATAGTCACAGTTGAACAATTGGGGGTGACTCTGTGAACACCTTTGAAATGTGAGATTGGTTTTGGTGAAGCTATGTTGAAGTTTGAAATGGATGCAGTGAAGGAGATGACCCGGACAGACGGCTGCACTCCCTAAACAAATCAGCTTCAAATCTAGGTGCAACACAATATCCCTGCAATGATGAATGGCTTAATGAAAAATAAAGTCTCCTCCCCAGTGGAGAGAAAGGCTGACTGAGCACAAACAAGCACTTCATAACCTGTGCTCATTTGTTTTTTCTTTCAAATCCCCTGTTTTCCCTGTAGCTGGTTTGCTTATCACAGAAATTGCATCCCATACCCCACCTGTGCTATCGGCACATATGTGTGTCTGCTCATTTACCAGCAGTGTTCAAAAATACTCATTTAAATGCTTGGATAAATCAAGTGGAGATGCTGGGATAGTAGTTATGTAGGGGGCAACACTGATAAATGGAGCATCACTAAATATTGCATATTGCTGCTTTTATATTGCAAGTGTTAGTTTGTATTTGTGGGTGAAAAAGAAAGAGGCCACCGAAAAGATGAGATGTGTTGTGTTTGCCTAAAACAGACTGTGTATACTTTTATGTTCATTGTGACCATAGACTGTATATAAAGATAAATGACGTGTCTTCAATTCCTCCCACTATCCAGTATCCTGAATATGAACGCTGTCATTTTGCTCATTTGGAGCCTGAGTCTGCGTGGTAGCGAATGGGGGGGGGGGAACAGTCATGTTGTCCATTTTTTATATATTGTCTATGATCGTGACACATTCAACCACAAAGTGGAAATAAATAAAATCTAATAAAATAAATTTGATAAATTTATGATACCTCTTCTCCAAACCTCAAACAGTTAAAAACACAGGTCCTGTGAGCAGAGAACTTGGTCCCACACAGCAAAGAATAACAGCACAGTCACATAACATTACCTCATTAGTATTTGTAGCCCTGATGCTTACAAATGGGAAATACCTGCTCAATATAGCACAGAGCCCAGCACCCAGTGGACTTCAGGACATATTTTTGGCAGTGTATACGCTGCAGTGTATACACTGAATCTTAATAACTAATTAAAATCCATTTGAGGAACACTGGAGTCCAAGAGAGGTCAAGTGGATTGTTTGAGCAAGAGAGTTAAGAAAGCCCGTGCTGACTCATCGAAAGCCTTTTAAACAGGCGAGTCCAACACACTGTTTTGTTGAAGTCTGGATTACTTTGCCACTGTGCTACTACTCTGCTATTTTTGGGTACATTAAGGAGTTAAAGTGTCTTTTTGAGCTTCTAAGACATATTATTTATAATATTTGCTGTGGGTGTTTGTGTGTAATGCACAGTTTCCAGACTGGGTTCTAAAATGCTATGAGCACTTTCATTGCTGCTGAGCTGTGCAATAATTTCCCAATAGGACACTTAAAGTCAAGTCGGGGGTCACTAATGATGTAGTGCTGTGTAGGTATGTGTTGAACAATATACTCATAAATTGTGTGACATTGTGTGTATGAGTTGAGTGTGGCAGTAAAGCTGTTCCTTCCTGCACCCAGTTGATGAAACTCAATGCATAATGTAGCTACATGTAGTGAAACTAAAGACTTATTACTCCAGTCAGTAGAATCACTCGTAGTTTACATGCACGAACATGAACAACACAAAAAGAAAACCAGCGAGGCAGCAGTGACTGTATGTCCTGATTAAAGTGTTGTGACTCAGTGTGCCATTTAGTTTCCTCCTATGTTTAGTGGAGCCGCCGTGATTACCCCACTGCTCATTAATCATGGTCATCAGTGGCAACGCAGCCTTCAATGACTCATCAGTGTGAATGGACCAGAGGCTTCGTTGAATTGTAATTCAGCAAAATAAGGTCTAGGTCAAGACTTTGCAAAGATTGAATCACCTGATGTGCTTTCGTTGATGTGGCAGCCATGAATAATGCAAGAGGACAAACACGCATTCAGATTGTTAACAGATAAGATGGAATATATACGGTGAAAGAACCTAATAGATTAACACACACACACTTCTCCATAGTAATGAAAGGGTTGGTAGTGTGGTCGTTAATTTGTAATGTGGACAAGCTCCGTTTGTATGTGCCAGAAAGGCCCAATTATAGAGATAAAGCAGCAGGAGACATGGAATTGTAAAGCAGCTGCATTTAGGAAGGAAAGTTTATCTCAACTCCTCTTACCACTGGGACAGGCTTAATGTGAGTGTAGCTTTGGAGTAAATTACTCTAAATGTTTGAAATTCTAGAAACTCAGCGAGACTCTGACCTTGGGTGTCTTGCGGAGGTTCGGCGAGAGTTTGAAGCTGGTGACGTATCCTCGGTCGTCGCCCACGGTGATGATGGGATAGACGGGGTTAAATTCCAGGTGCGTCAACTTGGTCTTTTTGGCAACAACTGACTGCCGACAGATGGCCTCATATTTGTTGATGCTGAGGTCGAAAACATGACCCTGAAAAAACACAAAAACAGTTGTCTTGACTTTTATTTCAAAATGCGTTTGTTCATTAACATTGAATGGATTGACAGCTCAGCAGTATGGCACAACCACAATGGAGTACTTCTAAAGCCATTGAAGAAAAACTATATGGAGAATAAATTCATAATATTATACACAGCAGGGAGAAGTGCTCGTCAGATTTCCACTCCTGCATCCCAAATCTTGATTATCAATTTCATCATTTGATGACGAGAACAGTTGTAAAATTAGCGGAAAGATGTCATAATTGATAAGAAAGTCATGAATTTACAAGAATTAAGTCATAATTAAATGATAGAAAAGTCACAATATCACATGCTCGCTTGAGTTCCACTCTTTCTGGATCTAAAATCTTAATCAATCTCATTGTCTATGGAGAAACCACAAAACAAACAGCTCACAGATTACAGTGGAGCACTATCAGTCTTTTCCTCCACCATAAAAGAGGCAATTTCCTCCAGTCCCTGTGGTTCTTCCTTCAGAATAGAAAGTTTCTTGCACAAAGTCCTGATACTTCGGATAATGTGGTGCTGATTTGGCAAAACACTTAAGTATAACTGAAAAAAAGATGTTTCTCATTTAACTCGAAATCCCAATCTGATACACCGTTTTACTGATGGTGCAAGTGAGTAAGTAAAGGCTTAATCTGTTGTTACACCGCCTTTTCATATCTCACCAGATATGTGTTCTTTTATTTGATGAGGAGAACAAGCCTCTGCAGGGATGCAAGTCCAACCATCTGGTGCAAGGAAGTCATTCAAAGAGTGTGCAGGTCTGCCTGTATGTGTATGCACGTTAGAAGTTCAAATACATAGTGAGAGGCTTCTTTACCCAGAAGGAGCCAGATCACAGATCTTACTCTTTCAGGCATTCAGACAATCCGTTGAGAAGAAAATGAGCCCACTACTTTTACCAGACTGTGCCCAGGCCACTCAGATTCACACCGTCTCTGTGTAGCTGCACCACACAGAGCATCACATTCATCCCTCGCAACCAAACTCAACTAAAAATATATTCTACCAGGGTACAACTTTCTGTAACCTCCATCACAGCAGCGATGAACAAAAGAGTTTTAATTCCTAATACATAAGACATATAACAACATCTAGTAATCTTAAACATGGAGCATACAATATTTTATTATGCTTAAGTGGCTTCTCAAACTTATATCTTCTAACATAATGTATTGAAATAAATAAATAAAATTAATTAAAATTATTAAGACCGTTTTATTGCTTTATTTTGATGTTTAAGTGTAAACATTTAAATGGTAGGTAGTACGAGTCTAATCAATGGGGGAAATGCATCATGTGTCATGATTCAATCCCGACACAATCTAATCTCGACAACAGTCGGCTCAGAGCGAGAGGCGAGGACAGAGGGTACACAGAGATATTTGTTTGCGCTGCACAAGTCTGTGTCATTCTTACACCTTAGCCTGCCAAGAAAGTCATTATCTTTACGAACACATGTACTGGCACACAATGATTGTGTTCGTGACATCTTGCAGGTTTCCATCGACAGTATCAGTAAAACACATCAAGGAGCACACACACA
The DNA here is from genome assembly GCF_963576545.1 of Limanda limanda. Classification (NCBI taxonomy): domain Eukaryota; kingdom Metazoa; phylum Chordata; class Actinopteri; order Pleuronectiformes; family Pleuronectidae; genus Limanda; species Limanda limanda. The sequence goes on from NC_083639.1 coordinate 14,558,671, forward strand.
CATACAAATCACTCTGAGTCGTTCAATCAGATGCTGATGAACATCATGCAGCGTGACCGCACCAGTGACTGTGGGACACCTGACAATATTCTGTTGTTCTTCCAAAATCTGACAGTGATCTAATATCAAGGCAAGGTCGACACTGCCTTTGGGCTCACAGAAATATAGTTATTTAGTGGTTCCTGTTAATTGTGCTTGACCATGTCAGGTTTAAAGGTGAAATTTCACACCATCTCAATATTTGGCACATGTGCACAACACCAGTACAAATTTCAGCCGAGCACAGCCTTAAAATTTGAATCATGTATTTCAGTTTAGAATTCAGCACCCTGACAGAAAATACATGTACCAGCTACATTGACCTTGATTGATTCCAGTTTAATATTCTTGTCCTCCCTGCTGCTTGTACAAATGCAAACCCACTGATGAGCTTTTGATGAGGTTTTTTAAATAGCTTCTAAAAACTGCTTTTGATCCACTTTCGGAGAATAAATCACAATACTCATGAGACTTCATACGCTTTCTAGCAAAGTCATTTCATTTGGCTTACTTGTTTTATTTTTTGGCGGAAGATTTTAACAATTATTCTGGGTTCAAAAATCCACCATATGTGATGCCAGTTATTTAATTGCAACTTGTTTACTATTTGCTTTTCTTTGTTGTTGTTGGCAAATCTCACTTCCATGTCTGGTTGTTATGTACTTTATGGAGCGTTACTCTATACATCATGCCTGTGCTGACTGAATCTTGGCATTGGAGAGAACCCAGACATGCACGCACACACACGCAGGAAAGGAAATGTGTCAGACACAACACTCTGGACTTTAATAGCGTGGCACCGGCTGGTACAAAGACAAATAGATGAAGACAGTCTGCAGCAATATTACGAAAACATGTGGAGATGAGCAACATGGCATCCAGTGAAATTACTATTGACTGGAATCAACCGCTGTGGCCTGAGGCTAATCTGAGAAGATAGTAAGGGTTAAGTCAGCTGGGTCTGAAACTATATTGAAAAGATAATATTGAAGTGGGTGGCAAGTGCAGGATGTCGCAGCTGGGGGGGATTCTAATCTGTCAGGTAAGTGTCAAAGTGTGGTGGTGATAATCATAGGTTACACACAAAGCATCCAGAGCCTCATATAGCTCTGAAACATGGTCTTAGACTGGCTGCATAATCAGCTAATACCTGTAGCCATGAAAAAATCCTCAGGATCTAAGAAATTTGACTGCCAAAAGCATTGTCTAGGTATTGCCGAGTACGCAAATCTATGTACCGATCTCACACCACATCTTTAAAGTATACTAGTTAAACAGTATTATATAAGCAGTTTGTGCTGCCACTGTTAAGTAATAAAATAAGTGAATTTCCAGTAGTGTCGTGTTAGCCAGAGCTAGTTAAATGTCCACAATTTGTAATATTTCATGCTGGAAAGTACCACAAGTAAAACAGGGCAAGTGCTGTTTTCAAGACTTCAGTTTCGAGCTATTTAAAGACGTTTTTTATTTCTCAGTTACGACTGCCAAACTAGACAATAAAATAAGTTCAAGTCCAAGTATCAGAAAAAGTAAGGAGGCCATTAATGTAATACAAGTGATCCTCTGGTTTCTTCAACTATAGATGCAAAACATTTTTAAATAAATCAGATAAATCTAACCATAAATGATGCTGAAGTATTCTGAAGGTCTGAACAAGTGTAAAAGGACACTTACTTTGCCATCTGTTGTTACAGCAGCAAATACAGTGGAGGAATATGGAGACCAGGAAACATCTCCAACAGGTGCATTCAGGTCAAAGGTGAACATCGGAGTGCTGGAAAAATCACACAGAAACGGAGTCAGATAGTGATCAGATTAAGATTAGAGAAAAATCATTATGACTTTTTTAATACAAAACAGCACACTGTATTTCTAGGGTCTGTGCATTATTCTCTTCCTTCTAGTTTCCAGTGGTGGCAAATCAACAATAGTAGTCAGTTTTAAAGAGTCCAGAGACTGTTGCTGCAGAGCCCGGCAGAGGAAACGTATGGTGATCAAACACAAGGCCCCCACACACTGGTTCCTCATGTTATCAACTTGTGAAACACCACTGAAATCAATATGAAGCTTAACTAAATTTCAAAGAACTGGAACCCGACACATACATGTCTTTAAAATACGGGAGGGACTGTGAAAGAGAAAGAGTAAGGCAAACTGTGCCTTTCAAAAGGTAAGGGGGAATACACTTAAATACATACATGAAAACAATATTTTTGGAAAGTAGGTGTTTCATTGACAAAGTAAGAAACTAATTACACAACCACCACCTAAGAATACCCTCTTCAAACATTCAGCAAGTGAGGCAGTGTCACGTTTACGGTTTCTTATCTATAGCTGCTTCTAAATGCAGACGGTAGTGGTAAAAACGAATCAAAAGATTAACAGGCTACTTAATAGGCATGTTAAAGAAAAGAGATCCAAAAAACAGAACTCAGGTCATAAACATACAGGAGACATCAAGTAAGAACTGGACTAAGCAGACGAACTGGGAGCACGGAGACTACATACACAAGGGAGGCTGGGATAATTGAAAACAGGTGAAACACATACGAACGGGAAACAGGATAAAGAGAGGAAGTAAAGCAGGTAAGAGCTTCAAATAAATTAGGATATAAAGATAAAAATGATTAAGATGATAAAGATCCAACATACATAGTCTCATCAAAAGCTCCAAACAGAAAGTATATAATAATCCCAACAAGGGGGCAGAATCATGACTCAGAGCTCAGTGTTTGAATATATTTACCAAGTACAAATCAAAAACGTAGTTGTATTGAAATCTGTTTTCAAGAACACATTCACCACAGCTTTACCAGCTAAATGAATTTTAAATAGAACCACACAAAAACAAACAGCCTCACACTCCCTGTCTGTTTGGGCTGGAGATGTACTGTGTGTGTAACTGTTTCCACGCAGCTCCACTATATACATTTTTGCCGTGTGCTTTTAAACTGAAACTTATGATTAGGATTTTCTTATTTTAACCACCACATGATTCCTTAAGCAAAGAATACAAGTTCAAGTATTTTTTTATGCAAAACGCACTCCGAATCTAATGAACCACAGTAAACAAACTGTAATGTCAACACAACCATAACTCTTCCCGTAATTTGCACCTGCTTCCCTGAACGAGTCTGTGCGAGACGTGCCTCAGATGACAGAAAAAAATACTTCCTCCATGCTGGTGTGTCTGTTTGATGAATAACATGCACTCGGGTGAGTGTAGAATGTGTCTCAAATAAAACACAAAAGGCTTATAAATCTGGCCCAGAGAGGGTTTTTTAACGGTAGAATGACACCTCAGTGGTAGGATTCATAAATTGTGTTACAGTTTGTCACTGGGTCGAGGCTCAGATTTGTGGCGCTGACCTTTTGGTTTGATTGATAGACTTTTTGCAACTCACTTTTTTATTATCACAAACCCTTCAGTTTATTCTGGGCTGGCTGACGTCATCTGACAGAAAATATGAGCCTCATCCGTCAAACAGAAGGAGCAGTTCTCTGTGCCAAGCTTTGTCACTTCTTAACAGTACGGTAAAGAGTTTGTGAAAAGTTGCTCAATCCAGTCCGCCCCCCCCCCTGGAAATAATAAAGCTTGTGGGGGTGTTATGGATCATTCTTGAAAACCCGGGTTTCTCATAATGGGAGGATGATTACTGTCATTATTCAGTCGAGCTGCCAGTGCTGACAAGAAGTGGGAGGTTCTACGGGTTAGTCAAATAAAGCAGGGAAATGATGATGGGTCCATGCTGAGTACAAGAATGCAATAAAGACTAATATACTGTAATATGATGGAAAGATTACCGGAATAATGCTTTCTTATACCGTGTCATCACGGAAACAGAGCATGAAAATATAAATAAAACTGCAAAACTGCAGCTGCTATTCTGTGACTAACCACTTTATGTTCCTAAACATTGATAAACAGTCCATCACAATTAAATGACAACTGAATACTAGCCAATTGGCAAATACCAGCCAACGTATGTATTTACATTTTAAATGACTAAATATTTTGACTCTCACTCTCAGCCCAGGGAGTATACTGCCATATGTCAAGTCCAACTAATGTCTTTAGCTGCTTTTTTTAAACCCATCACTGAGGAGGTTCAAAGAGAGACTGTGACACTGAGTATTTCCAGCTTTTCCCCGGAGACGTCACCCTCCTCTTCAGACGCGCTCCAGCCAAATATATAAGCCCTCGAAAGCTTCCCATCAGCCAACTCATGGCAGCTGTGTTTAATGTGACGCGGCGCCTTTAAGCCAGCAGTGTCATAAAGGGAACTCAAGCTGCTGCAGTGGCAATAAGTGTTTGTGTGTAGTGATACAAGAAACGGAAATAATGCATTGCAAGAAAAGCGACACAGAAATGGAAAAGTAATTTGATAATGAGATAAATCAGAAGATAACACTGTAGATGGAGTTTACTTAGACCTAGATACAATAGAATAGAAACAAAATCAAAATTTATTTATCAGAATGAAAATCTTATATCTACAGTCACATCAAGCATTCACTTGGTTTACTTACTTGATGGTGTGGTCCCAGATCTTGACGGTCCAGTCTGAACTGCACGAGATGAAAACCTTCGGGTGGAAGTGGTTCCATCTCACAGCGTCCACTCCCATGCTGTGGGCATCGTAGGTCTCCAGGAACTGGCTGGAGTAAGTCTTTGAGCACTGGGGAGGAGAGGCAAAGGCTTGATTTGGACGAGAGTGGATGATGTAGCCACAGGTTTTCTCTCAATCATCTGAGTTTAGTTTCTGGATGCATTCCTTTCTTGCTGGGAGTTAAATGACTGTGTCACAGCGGTAGAGACAAGAGAGGACACAAATGCAGATGCAGGGCAAGACTAAAAAAAAACATTCCTTATAACAATCGTTTGGTGCACAGGAATGTGTCCACCAAAGCAGAAGTATCCAAAACAACAGGCTAAAAGGCAAAAAGTCTAAGATGAAAGTCATACACGTAGGAGGTAAACTACAAGAACTGTCAAACACAGGAGGGAAACAGAAATACTAAAGGAAGGGAGTCAATGAGGAGACACATTCGGTGCAGGTGTAGGTGATCATGAAAGTCGAAGGAGTAAAAACGTTACATAATTCTCACAACTCTCACAACCCTAACCCTCTCAAAAGTTCAGAGTCTGGGAAAAATCATGACACTGTCAACAACTGATTGTATTAGAAGTGGAACTCCATACTTTTACCATAATATAAATGACAATAGAAGTACAGATACGTGTATATTTTTTACTTGCTGCACCAGATTTCTGTTGTAAAATTTTCTCAAATAATAAAAGTTTCCATTTTTTGACAGAAAACTTAAAACATCTCATCAAAGGAAACATCTCAAACAGAGTCTTAACATAATGAAAGATTTATTGCAATCCTGCAGGGAAACGTTAAAGTTTCCATGGTGAGCTGCTCTTATTATAGTGCATAACATATAACCACCACCTTCAAAAGATATCATACCCCAATCTCACTACTCACTTCAAAAGAGGGACAAAAAAACACCTGTTATTTCAACCGGTATTTTTTCTCAGTGTTAAAATAGTAGCAATTTGTGGAAATCAGAGACAAACTGAAGCTGAAGTGGTCGACTCAGGTCTTGTTTGAGGATAAAAATGTTGCAAGACAAAATGAAGAAGTATTCGCAGGTCTTCTTCTGACTTAAAGCTCCATTCTTGGCACCTTTTAATTCTGCCAATAAAGGAAATGGCTTATTTTTGTTGGGGAGGATATTTGTTCACAGGGACACTGAGTATGCCAGTGATACTTCCATAACACTAGGGGACTTTCTGGAGCTGAAAGCATAGTCTGAATTTTAGTCCACTCTACGTCTCAAGCTTCAAACACATGTATCCTACACTTCCAACTAGGAAACCATCATCATGTCCCCAAATTGTTACATGAGCTGAGAAAACACAGGAGCCTTGACAAAGATCCCCCCAGAGCCTCAGAAGAAAGACTTCAGGCAAATGTTTTCCCAAGTTAACTAGCACTCCCTCTTCATGACTAGTGAAAGGAAAAAACTCAAGTTAACTATCATTTTTAGTTATTTTCATTGAGATCCGATGGACAATTTCTTCTTTGACATTGCTATTTGGTGTCACACCGCGGTGAGGTTTGTCTTGTCTTGGGGTTTTTGTCTCGTAACTTCCTGTTTTATTTTGAAATCCTAACTCTCCTCTCGTTTCAGGTCACTTGCCCTTCCTCATGTGTCACCGGTCTGATTGTCTCTGATTGTTTCCACCTGTTCCCTTCACCCTCATGTGCTTATAGTCTGCGTCTCCCCTTTGTCTTGTGCCGAAGTGTTTCGTTCTTGTTCGTGCACCTAAGCCTTAGCCACAGTCATTGTCGTTTTTGCCAAAGAGTTTCTTGCTACGCCACGTAAGTTGTTTTCTGTTTCCTCCTTGAGAGTGATTTTTTGTTTTTTAAAGTTTTCCAGTTTAGCTTTGTTTTGTGTTGTTTATAAACTGTTTTTCTTCCTCCCTTTTGGAGCGATTTATGTTAAGAGAGATTTAGTTAGTTTGTTGAGCCTCCTGTTTAGGTGAGCCTTTTTCTTTTGCCCCATTTATTAGTAGTTTGGTGTTGGGGCCTAACCGGAACAAAGGCCCCAGAACTGAGGCCTTGTGTGACATTCCGATCCATGTAACAGTATTCTGGAGGGAAAAGTTTGAGCTTCCCCAAACTACAGTGACCCCTGCTGTGTCTCTAGCCGCGCCTCAGATTTGATCTCTGACCCCCCTATTGGCCTGAGACCTTTAGCCCCGCCGGAGGGGGGGAGCCAGTTCACAGATACTATTTAACTTCCCACTCATCTCAAATCTTTCTTTCCGGTTCCAAATACAGTAGAGCTAGCATCTCAGTTTTGTTCTTAGTGTAGAGGACACAAAGGAAACACATCTTGCAGCTGTTTGACCTTTCTTAAGTTTTACTTCTAAAACTTTATCTTATCTTCCTTAAAGCTTTTAATTTGAACAAGCTTCTTTTTAAGTTGCTTTTATTTGAAGAGAGCGCGGCAGAGAATCCCCTCACTCGCTGGCCGAGCTCAGAGACATTTCCCCCGCCATCTACGGACCATCCGGACACGGGTGTCCCTTCCTGCAGACGGGCACAGACTTTGCCAAGGAGAACGAAAAGCATCCTCTCCGTTTCGGCCCAGCGTCTTCCCGCCGCCGCGGCTCCGTGATCATCTTCCTGAGGCCAGGAAATCATCCACTTCCTCCTTCCGGGATTCGCGCTACCCCGGTCATGCACGAAACCCCGCGAAGCAACACGAAGTAAGAGACATATGTCTGGGCATAGTTTAGTTTTATACTTAGTGTGTCTTATTTGAATGTAACTTGATAGAAAGACCGCCGTGTCGATCTTATTGTGAAAAGCGCGCGGTGACGACCCGGCGCTTCCGGTTTGACTCGGCTCCCTTCAGGTCGGCCTCACTGAGTCGTGAATCTGTTAAAAAGACACCTCTCACGTAACTGGTTTGCCGGTTTCACTGTGAGACCGCCTCTGACGGCGTTTTTAAGATCATCTCCGATCTGTGTTACTACTCTCTCTCTCTCTCTCTCTCTCTCTGTTGTTCGCTCACATCCGCCGACATACACATCGCCACACACACACACACACAGTCACCGTATACATAGTCATTCTGATATCCAGGGCCCCTGAACGCACCTCGACGCCGTTCGGCTCTAGGGCTAAACAAAGACAAAGAACCCCATTTTTCCTCTCTCAGCCTTGTCTCACGAGTGTTTAAGTCAGCCATCTTTGACCATCTTGGCTCTAAGCCCTCGACGCCATTCGGCTAAAGCTAAGCTAAGATAAAGAATCCCTTTGTTCTCACTCGGCCTTTGTCTCCCGTGGGTTCAAGTCGGCCATCTTTGATCAGTCTGATTCTAAGCCACATGGTCCATCGGCCATCGACTGTAATACACATCGAGGCCTGCCTCCATTCAGGACTCTAAACCTCTTAGGCGACTCCGCCATCTTGAGTTGTAGTTCTGGCTGATTACATCACCAATTCTGTAGTCAACCACCAGGGTTAAGCCGGCCCTCTTAAGACTCGTGAGTCATCGACCCCCCCTTCTTCCTCTCTCTCTCCCACACACAGACACACACACACACACACACACACACACACACACACACACACTCACACACACTCACACACACACATACACATACAAACACAGCTTTATCAGAAGTATTGCAGTGTGATATATTGTGATGAATGTGATGTGGCTGTATTGTGTATAGCGGATTGTGTTAAGTGAAGAATCATTTTGAACAATATTGACTTTTATAGCTTCTTTTTAATAAATCCTCTTTTATACTTAAAGTATTTGGATCTTGTGATTATTTGTGCATGACATTGTGAACACAGTTGGATAACTATAGCCAGTGCTCGAACTCAAGCCTTCACTGTTAATTATATAATCCTTAATATCAAATATTGAGATTATCAATTTAACTTTATCAGATGAGACTGATATTTATAGACTAGGTTGTTGGTCCCTGTTTACCAGGGTGGTGCCCTCTTCGAGTATTAATATAGATAGTATTATTCTTAAATTGATAATTTTATTGTTTTGACTAATTATTTCATTCTTGGTTGATAACCTTAACATTGTTAATTGATAGCTTGTACTTTCTAATTGATAATTACTTGTTTTTCATTAATAGTTTGTTATTCATTGATTGATTATTCTTAAGTTTTTCATTGAGTATTTAATTATTCTTAATTGATAAACTTTATTATTCTCAAATTAGTGATTTAATAATTCTTAATTGTTAACTTCCTTATTTACTCATTATTAGTTTTATTGTTATTTGATTACTGATCATCTTCAATTAATAATCTAATTATTTTTAGATAAATAATCTTTATTGTTTCAATAATCATATTCCATGATTATTGATAATTAGCCAACAACGAGTCACCCTTCTATTGCACAACATTGGTTTTCCTCCTTCGGGAGCGCTTTTGATTTCTTGCTCTTGCCATTTGTTTGTCCTCCTTCGGGAGTGGTTTATGTTTAAAAGCTTTTTCTTTTTCTAGTGTATGTTTTGTATTTATTAGGAAGTTCTTTTTCCCCAGTTATTGCTTGCCAAGTATTATATTATTATATAGATATAGTTAGTGAGATTTTCATAGCCTTCTTGTTTGTCACTGCATTGAGGTTCTGAAATCAATAAAGTGTGCTGGTACGTGATATTCTCTGCTTCTGAGTCCTCATTCCAGTCCAGGCCTGACATTACACTTCGGCCAGTATGGACTCAGCAGGGATGACACAACTCACGGCAGTCCTGCAAGCCCAAGAAGCCCGGCTCTCCCGTCAGGAGGAATTCCAGACCGCTATGGCATCCCAGATGGGGATTCTCTCGACACAACTTCAGAGCCTGAACGATTGTCTGGTGCAGATGACAATTACAGCACCCGAGCCTCCAGTAGCAGCGGATGCTACACCCGTGGTTCCCGTCCTGACTGTGCCAGCCGTTGGAGCGGGATGCAAGTTAGCCCCACCAGCACGATTCGCTGGTGAATTAGGATTATGCAAAACATTTCTCATAGACTGCTCCATACACTATGAACTAAACCCCAATGCTTTTCCTTCTAACCAAGCCAAGATTGCCTTCATGATTTCCCACCTTACCGGAAGAGCCAAGGCATGGGCCTCGGCAGAGTGGGCCCGGGATTCGCCAGTTTGCCAATCCCTCACAGACTTTGAAGCGGCGCTGCAGAAAACTTTCGACCCGGTAACGACCGACCGGGAGAAAGCTGGGGAGCTGAGCGGGCTGAGACAGGGCAGCGACTCCGTTTGTGATTACGCTATCCGTTTCCGCACTTTGTCGGCGGAGAGTGGCTGGAATACAACGGCCTTATACGACGTGTTCCTGAAGGGGCTGGCAGCTCCTATCCAAGACCTTCTGGTTCCCTTGGACCTACCCACAGATCTCGACTCACTCATCGCACTCGCAATCCGGACAGACAACAGAACCCGTCAACTCAGGCAGCAACGTCTTCCGAGACCCACAACGATGGAGAGACCCCTACGCACTCAAGCACCAGGATGGTCAACCACCCGTCGATCACCGCCAGAGCATCGTCATCATTCCCATCCGGAAGGAGAGGGAGAGCCCATGCAGCTAGGAAGAGCTCGACTAACACCCGGGGAACGACAGAAACGTCTGCAGGAGGGCTGATGCTTCTACTGCGGTGAACCCGGTCATCTCGTCGCCACCTGCACTGCCAAACGGATCATGGTGGTGAGTGAATTCAAGGTTTCAGGCACCACCTCACGCACTCTCACGACAGTCCAGGTAATGCACCACACCACCACTGAACTCAAGGCGCTCATAGACTCAGGGGCTGATGAAAGCTTGATGGACTGGGAACTAGCAGAACAACTGGGCCTTAGCACAGAACTTTTAGCTAAGCCCATCAGAGCTAAAGCTCTTAATGGACAGGAACTGTTTACTATCATTCATATCACAGCACCTCTCAAACTGTGCATTAACCATCACCGGGAAAACATTCGTTTCTCTGTATTCAAGTCACCGTCACAGACTCTAATTTTGGGACAGCCATGGTTATTCTGTCACAATCCCCATATAAACTGGAGAACAGGAGAGATCCTGGGCTGGGGAGGGGACTGTGTGAGCAACTGTTTGAACCCCTCAGTTTGGGAGGAGGAAGTTACGAACATTAAATTGATCTCTGTCAATCCAGCCGCAGATCCCAATTACCCGGACCTGAACTCTGTACCTTCCTGCTACCACCACCTCAAAGAAGTTTTTAACAAAACTAAAGCCCTCTCACTTCCTCCTCACCGACCCTATGATTGTGCCATTGAGCTGATTCCGGGCTCAACCATTCCCAAAGGCCGCCTGTACGCAATTTCTGGGCCAGAGAGGGCAGCCATGCGGGAGTACATCGAAACCTCCCTGAAAGCGGGTCTGATTCGCCCCTCATCATCATCAGCCGGAGCCGGTTTCTTCTTTGTGGGGAAGAAGGATGGCTCCCTAAGACCGTGCATTGACTACAGCCCACTCAATGACATCACTATAAAGAATCGCTATCCACTTCCTCTTATGTCATCCGTGTTTGACCAGCTCCAACAGGCCAAGATCTTCACCAAGTTGGATCTTCGCAACGCCTATCACTTGGTGCGGATCAGAGAAGGTGACGAGTGGAAGACTGGTTTTAATACACCCAGTGGACACTATGAGTATAAAGTCATGCCTTTTGGTCTCACAAATGCTCCTGCTGTTTTCCAGGCTATGATTAATGACGTGTTAAGAGACTTTCTTGACCATTTCGTGTATGTTTATTTAGATGACATACTTATCTACTCCTCTGACCTGAAAAAACACCAAGATCATGTAACTCAGGTACTGAAAAGACTGCTAGAAAATAAACTATATGTCAAAGCAGAAAAAAGTGAATTCCATGCCGACACTGTCTCCTTCCTGGGCTTCATCGTAGCCCCTGGAAGTGTGCAGATGGACCCGGCCAAAATTAGCACTGTGGTCGAGTGGCCTACACCTGATAGCCGCAAAAAGGTTCAGCAGTTCCTTGGGTTTGCTAACTTTTACAGGCGGTTCATCAGAGGCTTCAGCGCAATAGCTTCCCCTCTCCATGCTCTTACCTCCACAAAGGTGCAGTTCCAGTGGTCTCCTGAAGCTGATGCTGCTTTTCGGATCCTCAAGCACCGCTTTACCTCGGCTCCCATCCTCACCCTGCCTGACCCTCAACGACAGTTCGTGGTAGAGGTGGACGCCTCCAACGAAGGAGTCGGGGCCATCCTCTCCCAGCGGTCAGAGCAGGATGGTAAGGTGCATCCTTGTGCCTTCCTGTCACGGCGGCTATCCAAGGCGGAGCGGAACTACGACGTTGGTAACCGGGAGTTGCTGGCGGTCAAACTCGCGCTGGAAGAGTGGAGACACTGGCTCGAGGGTGCTGAACATCCATTCATTGTCTGGACTGATCATAAAAATCTGGAATACATCAAGAAAGCCAAAAGACTCAATTCTCGCCAGGCCAGGTGGGCGCTATTTTTTAACAGATTCTCTTTTTCTCTCTCATACAGGCCAGGGTCCAAGAACGTCAAGCCAGACGCCCTGTCTCGTCTCTTCGACCCCGAACCTGTTGCCAAGGACCCAGAAACGATCCTCCCACTTACCTGTGTGGTTGGAGCACTGACTTGGCAGATAGAAAATGAGGTTAAGCAGGCTAATGTTGAGGTCCCATCACCTAGTGGGTGCCCAGATAATCGTTTGTTTGTCCTAGTTGAATTGCGCCCACAGGTGATCCACTGGGCCCACACCACGCTGCTTTCCTGCCATCCGGGAGTTCGAAGAACGATGTTCGCTATCTCCCGGAGGTTCTGGTGGCCCTCCACGGAACCGGAGGTCCGGGAATACGTAGAGGCTTGTTCGGTCTGCGCCCGAAACAAGACGTCCTCCGGGTCACGCATGGGTCTTTTGCAGCCACTTCCCATCCCCTCCAGACCGTGGTCCGACATCTCGGTAGACTTCGTCACGGGGCTTCCGGTCTCTCAAGGTAACACCACTGTCCTCACAGTGGTGGACAGATTTTCCAAGATGGTTCGATTCATCGCTCTGCAAAAACTGCCCTCCGCCAAAGAAACGGCGGAGATCATGATGAACAATGTTTTTAAGGTTCACGGATTTCCCAAAGACATTGTCTCAGACCGGGGTCCCCATTTCGTCTCCCGGTTCTGGAGGGAGTTCTGCCGGCTCATCGGAGCTAAGGCCAGCCTGACCTCGGGTTACCACCCGGAGGCCAACGGCCAGACCGAACGCCTAAACCAGCAGCTTGAAACCGGCCTCCGGTGTCTGGTCTCCCAGAATCCCTCGACATGGAGTAAACACCTGGTCTGGGTCGAGTATGCCCACAACCTACTGCCCACCTCGGCCACAGGTATGTCACCATTCAAGAGTGCATTTGGTTACCAGCCCCCTGTTTTCGCAGACGAGTTGGAGGTGTCTGTGCCCTCCGTCCATGCCATGGTTCGCCGCTGCCACCGCATTTGGGCAGACGCCACGCAGGTATTGATTTGCCAAGGGGACAGAGTGAAGAAAACTGCGGACCGCAAGAGACGACCCGCCCCCGCCTACCAGCCAGGACAGAGAGTGTGGCTCTCCGCCAGAGATCTACACCTTAAAGTCCCTTCCAAGAAGCTGGCGCCGCGGTTCGTGGGCCCGTTTCCCATCATCAAGCTCATCGGTCCTGCAGCAGTTCGCCTTCGCCTGCCCCGAGCCCCTCCGTGTTCACCCCACCTTCCATGTGAGCCGGGTCAAGCCCGTCAAGGAGAGTTCGATGGTTCCAGCCGCTACCCCTCCGCCACCCCCAGAAGTGATTGAAGGCGGTCCGGTATACAAGGTCAAGCAGTTGCTGGCGGTTCGCAACAGGGGTCGAGGTAAACAGTATCTGGTGGACTGGGTAGGATATGGTCCTGAGGAGAGGCAGTGGGTTCCGTCTCGTCACATTGTAGACTCTACACTCATTACAGACTTCCACAGGGACCACCCTGACCAGCCTGGGCCGTCAGGAGTCGGCCCTAGGGGGGGGGGGGTACTGTCACACCGCGGTGAGGTTTGTCTTGTCTTGGGGTTTTTGTCTCGTAACTTCCTGTTTTATTTTGAAATCCTAACTCTCCTCTCGTTTCAGGTCACTTGCCCTTCCTCATGTGTCACCGGTCTGATTGTCTCTGATTGTTTTCACCTGTTCCCTTCACCCTCATGTGCTTATAGTCTGCGTCTCCCCTTTGTCTTGTGCCGAAGTGTTTCGTTCTTGTTCGTGCACCTAAGCCTTACCCACAGTCATTGTCGTTTTTGCCAAAGAGTTTCTTGCTACGCCACGTAAGTTGTTTTCTGTTTCCTCCTTGAGAGTGATTTTTTGTTTGTTAAAGTTTTCAAGTTTAGCTTTGTTTTGTGTTGTTTGTAAACTGTTTTTCTTCCTCCCTTTTGGAGCGATTTATGTTAAGAGAGATTTAGTTATTTTGTTGAGCCTCCTGTTTAGGTGAGTCTTTTTCTTTTGCCCCATTTATTAGTAGTTTGGTTTTCCTCCTTCGGGAGTGGTTTATGTTTAAAAGCTTTTTCTTTTTCTAGTGTATGTTTTGTATTTATTAGGAAGTTCTTTTTCCCCAGTTATTGCTTGCCAAGTATTATATTATTATATAGATATAGTTAGTGAGATTTTCATAGCCTTCTTGTTTGTCCCTCTGCATTGAGGTTCTGAAATCAATAAAGTGTGCTGGTACGTGATATTCTCTGCTTCTGAGTCCTCATTCCAGTCCAGGCCTGACATTTGGAATGAGGCTATAAATAAAATATCCTTGATTGTCTAATCCAAAGAGACAAATGCAATTCTCTCTGGTCTGGTGCAAGGTTGAATTATCCTTTAAATTCCCAGTTTATCTCGCACTGACAGAATAATGCTTACCAAAACAGCAGGGATAAATATACTGGATAATCTGGTATGAAACAGCTTCCTGCCTTCTGGGGACAGCTGTTGCATTTCCAAGCTTTGACAGATTGATAGTTGACCTGCCGCTTGGGGAGAGATTCTCAATCTGTCCTCTCCTGGGGTTTCTGTACAGTTGAACCTTGATGTGACAGAACATTTCTCATCACACACACTGGGTGCATGTCTGCATGTCTGCAATGATCGCTGGCTAGGTGAGGTGCTTGCAAAGAAGTATGTATGACCAATGCGTGCGCCTTTTTCTTTATCATGTATTGTGCTTGGTACAAAGTCAAACCACATTCTGTCACAGAGGATTACAATTAGGTACTGTAAATAAGATGTGTAAAGACATTTTCAGGACAGTGTCTAATATTAAATGCTATTTGTGTGCCATGGTGCACCATATCAAACAAGGTTATTAATTTATGCTTCGTGGTTTTAATGGTTTTTGGGGCAGCATGGTGGCGTGGGTTAGCACTGCATGCTCACTGATTCACGGTTCGGCCGAGGCCTTTCTGTGTGGAGTCTGAACGTTCGTGATCGTGTGGGTTCTTCGTCTTCCTTTCACAGTCCAAAGACATGCAGACTGTTTGTCAGTCCTGTAGGACGCTAGCCACAGTGTATCCGGCCTCTCACCCAATGCTTGGATTGGCTCCAGCTCCCCTGCGACCCTCCAATGAAAGGCGGTTTAGATAAGGGATGGACAGATTAAGCTCTCTAGCTCGCAGATTAACTACAAATATTGGATTGTTTATTTCATGGATGTTTTTTTTTACTGTATGTTGATAATAATGACAAAATAGAACAATTCGACCTTATCATTTATTGTCACAATATCATTACCTGCCTGTGCGTGTGATTAAATTGATGGATTTGTGTGTGCTCTTACATGTCTTAGAATTAATGTAAACTCATGTCACCTCACTGCTGAATCGTTTTCTATTTATGACCATACGATATCGACTTCAAGCAAGCACAAAGTTTAATTTAAAAAAGATTAGGCGATTTTAGTGATGTGTGCATTAGTCATTGAACTGTTTAAACATGTTATTACATAGTGAGAATAAGGGCACAGTAACTGCAAACAAATTAGACTTTTTAGTCGTTCTGCCTCCAGTAACAAGAACATGAAGATAAGGTGGGAGTCCATCCATAAACTACCAGCTGTCTGATATGGACAGAGAACCTCTGCTTAAGGAGACTCATTAAGAGCTTAATGTCCAGCCGGAAGGGCTTCCAACAGACCACATAGACACACACAAGTGCACATATGGACAATCACACTCTAACTCACTATTAATGGAAACGTTATAGCTTGTGTACCCTCTGGAGTGTCAGCTCAGCAAGTTATCTGTAAGTGCACCACAAACAAAATGAGCTTTCATTTGTCAGGGCAGATACTGGGGGAAAGTGCCGAGGCCAGAGATGAACCTAATGTAATTTAAGGGCAATACAGGCAGAGTAAGCATTTTGGGGGAATTTTCAAAGTCATCCAAACAAACCTAACTGAAACGTTCTTCCTGATCTATGGGTAGAAAAATGTACGATCAAAACTGGTGTGAAGAACAAAGATTGGTGTGTTTTGGTTGTTAAATTCATACATTTAGTCAGACATTGTCTTCCTTTCTGCCTTCATATACCTAACTTGTCATAAGCATCACTTGATGTTACATCAATTGATAGAGTGGCATCAAGTTTTGTTTATTGGTACTGACTCTACTCTGAATTAATTCATTGATATAGACTCAAATGAATAATAGTTCATTTCAATATTTTTCTTTAGACGATTATCATGTTTATATCATATAATTTGCTCTGAAGCCAGTGCTAAGTATCTACAAGTTTCTGCAGGTTTCAACCAGTTATATTTAAGACTTTTTTAGACCATAGTGAATGAAAATTAAGACAAGATATTAAGCACCAGAGTCACACAATTATTAACACTTGCCCATAATTAGCTAAGAAGAGAATACCCTCAATATGCCACGTTATCTTTCAAACTACAGACAGAGACAGTAGGTATAGTCTTTCCCAAAGCCAAGCCGAGTAAACAGTTCAAAGTTGTCCTGTTTAATACAGTGCGCTAATATCTGTACAAATGAGAAAGAAATACAACACACAGAGACATAACAAATTATGCAAGTTGTCAAAAAATGTCTTTAAAAGAAATTTTTTTTAGAGGGACTGAAGTAGCCTAAAATGAACGTTAACATAACTAAGACCTACCAAAACGTATTTAAAACCTAATCATATTTTAATTTATTTCTTTTTAAGGCCTAATATTAAGGTTATTAGCTTTTGATGTAATCCTGCTGTGACTCAGTTCTCCACTAGACATTTGACAGCCCGAGTGAGTCCCCGCGACAACATTTATGTAATTTTAGATGTGACCTCTGTCACGGTGCCAAAACCAGCATAGTAGAACAATTGATACATACCTTGTGTATTTTCCCTCCCTCTGTGCCAACTAGGAAGAGAGAGTCGATCTGTTTGTGGAAGTCAAACGCTGTACCGCAAGCTGCGGAACAAGAGGCATCAAGCACTTCAATTACACCTGCCTTATGTACCAGAATAAGTACTGCTTATATCAGGTAACACTGTATATAAAGTGTTGTACTAACAATGATTGTTGAAATGGTTGCATTCATATATATATATATATGTAAACATCATGACATGAGGAGTGAGTGCAGCCTTACCAAAGATGGGCTGCTGTGCATCTTCTGGTCCTTCAGATACAGCACCATTCACTGACAGTCTGATAATGTCTGTGTAGATCAGCTCATTCTGCAAATATGCATACAAACATACAAAATGTAACAATGCAAAGTAAAGAGCAATATTATGTGTCACAGAACCCAACGTGCATTTAAATTGATTTCATTTTATTATGATATTATTACACAAAATCTTTTGCACAGTCATTACCTGGCAGGTACAGGCCTGCATTGTCAATGTGGAACATTTGGTAGAGTCCTGTACACCTACGTCCACTTTTTGGGGACCCCTCCTTATAAGGGTGTGTTTCCTGCTTCACATCTCCCCTTTCTATTGTTGTTCTCCATGGGAGAGGTGTGTGATATTTTTTATGATAGCTTCTCTGTTATTGTATTTTGAAGTTTACTTGTTAGTTGAAAATTACTTCTGATGTTTCATCCTAGGTAAATAAATCACAATGCCGACATAGCTAGACTCCACCAATGAAAATACAATGAAAATACAAGCCAGAGAGAGAATATCTGTAAATAAATAAAAATAAAACTTTTCTTCACTAACCTTAACAAGTGTCCAAGACACAACTCGGCCATCAGATGACACAGAAAAGAAATTGTGGTTGTTGTCCATGTCATCGTTCTGCCAGCGTACCTGAATGAAACACAATAGAGCGATGAATAAAGCCACAGAAAACAAGAGAAAATGATGGTGTGTGTGAAAATTAGATTAGAATAATCTGGAAAAGAGGTTACATCTACATGTCATTTCCTTCATTCTCCAGTGCATGAAGTTCTGTGTTTGACTGGAGAGAATCATAATCCAGCATTGCTGTTTGCTTGGTGTTAAAAGGTTTGGTTAGGCTCAAAATACATCCAACATTAAACATGTGATTACACCATGTGAGAATAAAGTAATTGTTCGAGGTTGGAAAAGAGCTTCAGACCAACACTGTGAAGTCCCCTTGCTTCTGCCCCCTGGTCTACGCTCACCTGCCAGACAGGTTCAGTGTGCTTGCCAGTCTTAGCTGTGCTCTTGTGCACGGGCTCCAGTCCCTCGTTCTTCAAATCGTAGACGGCCACACAGCCGTCATAGAAGCCCACCGCCACCAGGTTGGAATGCTGCTGGTGGATGTCAAGGCACAGGACGCCTGACTTGGTGGGGTAGATGTACTCTGGAAACGATGAGTTCTTTAACGAGTAGAAGACAACCATGCCACAACCCTGCTTGCTGAAGTTGTCTGGTCAGGAGTAACACAGAAAAGAGAGAATGTTAATGTGAAATAAATTCAAACAAAACACAGGCACAGAAATATCTAATTTGATTAAACAGAATCTAAATTGTGTGAGATGTTTACAGCTCCACCATCCTGTGTACTTACAGGATCCCATACCCACAGCGAACAGGTCCTGAATGTTGTTATTCCTATCAAGGGCAGATGCAATGACTCAGTTATTCCCCATTCTTGGAACAACAGAGTTTATATAAAATAACAGGAATACAATAATTTATTGTAAAAGTCAAAAATCCAAACCAATGTCCCCGCAATAACAGTAAAGATCATACTTAGGAAACGTACCAGCAGAGGGCGGTGACAGACAGTGTTTTAGCTTTGTCATATTGGAACTTCCACAAAGGGAGAAGGGTTCCCTCCTGATCCCTGAACTCATCAGAGGCATCTTCAAAGTATTTGAAATCTAAGAGGACCAGTAAAGATGAGATGAAAAGACGAATGTCTGAGAACTTGAATAATAAATAAGACTTTAATGCTGTGTGATATGATTGGTTTAAGAACAGACCTTGTGCTATGTCATCAAACGTATTTTGATGGATCATTCTTTCAAAGATATTGGATGCTTTTCCCACTTTGCTGAGGTCGTCGCTCTGTAAAAGAAACATGACGAGTGCTGGCATATAAACTGTAAAATTATTCCATCATCACTTTATTATTATAGATTAAGATAAGAATGTGAGTATGATGGTAAAGCATTATCACAAGTCCTGGGTATAAAACGGTCGTATTGTGAGCTTTGAAGATGCAGGACTATGATTTGATTTGTCATTAATCATTTATTGTGTTGCAGTAAGTATGGCGGCAACAATATAATCAAGTATAAATATTACATACAGTTTAAATTTAGGCAGGAAGGTTGATGAGCAATCTATATACCTGAGTCTCCATCAACAGCAGCCTCTTCTTGCTTCTGTCACTATCTGTCTTCGGTAGTGTGGCTTTCTGCTTCTCTTTATTTTTTTCTTGTTTTTGCAGCTCCTCCATGTGGGCGTCATAGATCTCCCACTGCAAACAGCTCACAAGTTATTACTAGAGTCTTCCAGTGTGAGCACATACGTTGACTGAGTGAAAACAACTCTCGCTGAGCATCTCTTTGAATAGTATCAGGGAATCCAGCACCTGATTAGCGGTGGCAGAGAAGTTTCTGCGTGGCGGAGGTTCAGTCTGGCTGCTTCTTTCCTACAGGGAACATAAAAATGACTCCACGGAAACTTATGAGGCGCCAGGCTATGAATATATTATCATACATGAATATGATATTTTTCATACACTTGAATTTTTCCCTTTTCAAAGGTCAGATATCTTAACCATTATGCAGATGGCTGGCTGCACTACCTACCCTTAATGGGTTATTGAGGGTCTGGGTGCCCCTCTCACTGAAGTTGATCTGATTGGTAAGTTTC